>NC_065538.1:22871456-23208956 GCF_932294415.1 Quercus robur
TCCTGAGAAGGCGTCCATGAAGCTCAGCAACTGATGGCCAGCAGTAGAGTCCACCAATTGATCAATGCGTGGCAAAGGATAGCTATCCTTGGGACATGCTTTGTTCAAGTCAGTGAAGTCTACACACATTCTCCATTTTCCATTAGCTTTCTTCACCATCACCACATTGGCTAACCAATCCGGGTAATAGACTTCCTTAATGAACTTTGCTGTGGTCAGTTTTTGAACCTCTTCCTTGATTGCTTTGTCCCTCTCGGGAGCGAATACCCTCTTCTTCTGACGGACGGGCTTAAAAAAGGGGTATACATTCAACCGATGAGTGATCACACTTGGGTCGATTCCTGGCATGTCGTCATGACTCCATGCAAAAACGTCGATACTTTTTCTCAGGAACTGGATGAGGTCTTCTCTTGCCTTCTCCTTCATACATGTTCCAATTCTGGTAAATTTCTTTGGATCATCTTCTTGCAGAAGAACATCTTCCAACACTTCCGTGGGCTCTGCAATAACTCTTCTTTCCTCGATGCTCATTGTCTGCACTTGTTCGTCCAAAGCCATCATGGCTAAGTAGCATTCTCTAGCTGCCAACTGATCTCCTTGTGCTTGTCCTATCCCGTACTCCGTAGGGAATTTGACTAATAGATGGTAGGTCGAAGTTATCGCCTTCCAACTATTAAGAGTGGGTCTTCCAATAATGGCGTTGTATGAAGATGCACCATCTACCACAAGAAAATTGACTTCCTTGGTTATCTGTTGCAGGTATGACCCTACCACAACTGGTAATGTAATGGTACCCACAGGCTGCACCTTCATTCCTCCAAATCCTATCAGTGGCGAGCATACTGGACGAAGTTGATCTCGTCCAAGCCTCATCTGTTGGAAGGCGGGGTAGTACAATATGTCTGCTGAACTTCCGTTGTCAACTAACACTCTCCTGGTTGTATAATCTGCAATGAGCAGTGTAATGACGATCGCATCATCATGCGGGTGATGGATCCTCTCAGCATCTTCGTCGGTGAAGGAAATGGTTGGCTCGTCCATTGGTCTCGTCCTTGGTGATCATCCAGAGAGCTGGACCTTTGTACCGCTTTGAGATACGTCTTCTTTGACTTGGAAGATTGCCCCGTCGAGTTCCCTCCAACGATAATCCTTATTTCTCCTAGTGGGGGCCGGGATGATTCCTCTATTTTGCCTTTCAGCTTCTCATCTGTACGATCCCTTCCAACAAAGTGCTTCAACTTTCCTTGTCTGATAAGGTTCTCTATTTGCTGTTTTAGGTCATAACACTCATCCGTGTCATGCCCATGGTCCCTGTGAAAGCGACAATATTTGTTCTTATTGCGCTTGTTGGGATCCCCTTTCATCTTTTCTGGCCATTTTAAAGTAGGATCGTCTTTGATTTGCATGAGCACCTGATTAAGTGGAGCGTTCAGGGGCGTATAGTTCTGGCTTCTTCCCAAGGGACCTGTCTTCCTGCTATCTCGTTCCTTCCTATCTTCCGTCCGTCCCTTCTTTGGACGAGGGGCTTGTTCTGAGTGTCGAGCTGGGTGCGCTTCCATCCTTTCAGCTCTTTTCCTCTTCTTGGCTATGATTGCATCTTCTGCATTCATAAAGTTCTGAGCCGAATGGACGAGCTCGGCCATGGTTTGAGGCTCCTTCTCATATAGCTTGTGGATAAATAAATCCGAATTAATCCCGTTGTGGAAGGCTGCCAGTAGAAGCTTGTCATCCACCTCGTCCACACTAAGAGCTTCTCTGTTGAAGCGAGTGATGAATGACCGCAGGCTTTCGTTATCCCCTTGTTCTATGGTCAGTAAGCTGGACGAAGAGCGCTTGTGCCTCTGTCCCCCGATGAAATTGTTAACAAACAATTTGCTTAACTCTTCGAAAGAACTTACGGAACTTGGGGGGATTTTACTGAACCAAACTCGTGCCGGGCCTTTAAGGGTAGTAGGGAAGGCTCGACACATGATTTCATCAGGGACCCCTTGAAGGTGCATTGTTGTCTTGAATGTTGCAATGTGATCGAAGGGGTCACGCGTCCCATCATACGAGTCCAGGGAAGGTAGTTTGAACTTTGATGGTAGAGGGTGGCCATTGATGGAAGCCGTAAAAGGAGAGTCAGTCCTGTGGACCAAATCCTCTATAGGATTCGTTCTCCTCATGTTCTCCTTCATCTCCTCCATGACTTTCTTCATTTGGTCCATCTCCTCTTTCAAGTGTGGCACTGTCCGTGAAGTGGTGCCTCTAAACTGACTTTCAATCTCAGTATTCTGTGTGTCACCATGGCCTTGCGTCTGCCCTGCATGTTCCTCACGTGTCTGTCTCCTCTGAGTGATCTCCATCCTTAACTCCTGGTTTTGGCGAGTCAATTCCGCCATTGTAGCCGCCATGGATTGCATATTCTGAACGGATGACGTCTGCATGACTGGTGCAGATTGGCGATCACGCTGAGGATCACTTGAAGCGCCTCTGCTTCCCTGACGGCTAGGGCTAGTAGCCCTCGACCTGGTCCTGACCATCCTAACCCTTTTGTCGCGGAAAAGAAAGTCACAAAACAACCTTTTCTTCCCACAGACGGCGCCAACTGATAGTGCTCTGAATCAGTAAGGTGGAATGGCCTGGCTTCAGTGGGCTGTTCAGACGGTTGATGGCCTGCAAGGAAGAAAACGCGATCAAAGAGGAGACCGGAGATGACCGGTCGAACCCCCTCCGATGGAGAAGTTAGACTCGTTGAGAAAGAAATTCCAAGTGTTTTGGAAATTTGTCTGAGAGAAAATCTTACCTCTGTCGGGTTCAGACCGGTCCCTTATATAGGGAACCTGGGGCGGTTATTTGTCCAATAACCTCCCCAGGTTTTGTGGAATCCAACAACACCGGAGTTAACTGCCTCAACGGATATAAAAACTATAACCGCCAGTGGGAGTTAACTTATTCAAGTGTTGCGCTTTCGTCCATCCGGTGTAGGACTGTTTGGTCGTCCAAGGATATCTGATGGCTGCTCATGGACGACCTTCATGGACGATCATGAAAATCTTACCTCTGTCGGGTTCAGACCGGTCCCTTATATAGGGAACCTGGGGCGGTTATTTGTCCAATAACCTCCCCAGGTTTTGTGGAATCCAACAACACCGGAGTTAACTGCCTCAACGGATATAAAAACTATAACCGCCAGTGGGAGTTAACTTATTCAAGTGTTGCGCTTTCGTCCATCCGGTGTAGGACTGTTTGGTCGTCCAAGGATATCTGATGGCTGCTCATGGACGACCTTCATGGACGATCATGTCATCCATGGGAGACTTAACTTATAGAGTGGCGCTATTGTTTAATGGACATTTCTCCTTCTTCTGGGTTAACTCTTGGACCAACCTACGCTATAGGCTCTGGACGAACCATTTGGACGAGCTGGAGATGGATTATTTTCTGCTTCTCTATCAGTAACGATCTTGAAAATGAACTTGAGAATGTTTTCTAGTGTTTGGTATGCAATTTTTTAAAAATATTTCTTGTATAATTTAAAACATGTATATTATATAAAGCAACTAATGTAATCATTATAAATAAAAAAACCAAGAATGAATTTGGTTTTCATACTAAAATTTTGACAATAGATACAATCAAAATTAATTAGTTGTCAAATTTACATGATCTCTATCACTCATTTTGCTCATATATATGGACAATAACGTACGTATGCACGTACACACACATATACATCAACCATTTGTCTATATATATATATATATATATTTGACAGGGGAATACATTTTCAACAAGTATAAATAATAATAACTTTTAATTGTTTACTCTTTTTGTTGGTATACTAATTGTCTATTATGGTCAACCACAAGTCTTCAATATTAATTTAAATTATGTATTTACATAATATACTGCATAATATATCATCATTATATAGTATCTGCATAAAGTATCTTCCAACAAAAAAAGTATTTGCCAACAAATGCAATTCCCCTAAACAATTATCATTCATTATATAACAATATTATTAGTCCAAGGTAAAAATTGTCCCATGTAAAAGCAATTTAGAGCAATATAGGTACTATGTTTAAAATTTTCATCTTTTACTTTATTCATTCTTTATTCTTCTTCTTCTTTTTTATTTTATTATTATTTTTTTGCACTTTATGTACGAAAAAGAAGTAACTTCTGGCTGGAATCCATCAAATGGAAAATTTCTTAGAGAAAAAAGAAAATCAAGCTTGAAGTTCAAGGCAAAGAATTGGGATTTTGGTAGAGAGGAATGAAATAATTACCATTGCAAATTTGTTTTCCTTTGCAAGTCTAAGCTATTGACTGATTAGTGAAGGAAAAAAAAAAAAAAAAAAATATATATATATATATATATATAACCAGAGAATTGTGTTACAGAGGGGAAAAGAAACATGGAGAAAAGAGAGAAGAGAGAAAGATTTATGGGAAGAGGAGACAACAAAGTTAGTGATAGTGAGGGTGTGAGGAGAGAAAAAGTAAAGGGAAGAGAGAAAAAGTGAGAAATCTTACCATGAGAGAGGGAAGGCGCCAAAAAATTATGTTTATCATGGCAACAAACAAAGATAATATTTATAGGAGATGCAATGTGTGAGAGAGAGATTGTTTTCCAAATTTTTTTTTTGGAAAACAACCTATAGAAAATAAGCCTTATTTTTATTAGGGTTTTTCGTTGACCAAAGATAGTTTTCCATTGACTATTTTTTTTTGTGCTACCAAACACTGAAAAATGTGGAAAACTATCTTTACAGAAAGTTTTCCACCAAAACAAACAGAGCGTAAGAATTTCTTGCTATACACCTGTGTTATCTATTTACTCCATAATTATTAAAATTAAGTTGAAGCCACTAAATCATACTTTTTGTGGTTTCACTTTCAAACCAAATGTTCTGGTTGAATTTCTCAATAATTTAGAAAACTGTACAAATAATATGTTACATTTAAAAAAAAAAAAAAATTTACAAAGTAGACATGCTTGCCTAAAACTGCCCCCATCTTTTTGTCTGTGAAGGAGATGCTATGACTTATGAGAGGAAGGCATCTAAAAAGAATTTAAGCAAAATAATAATAATAATTAATAATCTATGTTATTTCATGCAGTGCAAAAGCTGAACTCCATTCCATCTTATATTACAGGTACGTCTGGCAGGCATTGCCTAACATTGGCCGCAGGGCAGCAATAATCAAAGTGATAAGATTTTCATTCATTTATTTCTCCTTTTTATTTATTTTTTATTATTATTTTTATCAATTAGAAATACATTTTTTTTTAAGGTAATTATTGATTGTGATCAACAAATGGCAAATGACATAAACGAATTCAAATCTAAAAGTGTAAATTGCACGAATACCTATCCAATTACATTAATTCTGGTTTGGCTTTGGTCATTGTTGGTTGTTTGTTAAACGTAAATTTATTTAACTTATTTGTTTTAGTATAGTTTTTTATTTTTATTTTTTATTTTTATTTTTTATTTTTTAAATATTTTAAGATCTTACATTTTTTAGGCATACCTATATATACACATATATTAAAAGTTTAAACAAATAAGCAAATAAACTCTCCAACAATTATAATTCTTTGCTAATCAGTAATCACACACTCAATATTCAATCATTTTAATCATATCCCTATACTTTTTGATTGGATTAATTATAATCATTCCGTTCATGTTAATTAATAATTGTTAACTGCACTATTCGGGTTTAAGGAATATCCTAGCTATAGGAGTGTCACTAGACTTTTAAAAAAATGATGAGTGTCCTAACATTTTACCCGAAAATATATATTATAAAATAAAAAATCTTCCACATACAGTTAAACCCTCTTTATTAGGCTTCTCAAAGAAAAAAAAAAAAAAAAAAAAAAAACCTCTTTATTATGATATGACACTGAGTGTAACCAGACTTAAAAAAAGAAAAAAGAAAAAAAAGAAGAAGAGAGAGTATAAAATCTCCCAAGTATTACCCAAAAAAACAAAATCATAAAATCTCTCTCTCTCTCTCTCTCTCTCTCTCATATATATTAATTAAAAATTGTATAAAATCTCCCATATATTACTCAAAAAATAATAATAAAAAATCTCTTACACACACATTATAAGGTTCTAACACTGCCATGATAACTTTTAGCCTATATAATATAATATGCTAAAATTAACATAAAATTAAAAAAAAAAAATTTTGAGAGAGTTTCAATCTATGACATCTGCTCCTGATGATACTTTTTATCATCAGATCAAGATACCAATTGATTTTTGGTGTAGGTAGGAATTGAAATCTATATATTTTATTTAGCTATCAGAAACTTTACTAGTTGACCTAACGATTTATATGTTATAATTATACTACTAAAGCAAATCGATTTATTTATGTTTTATCTAATGGACTTTCGACTGTAATAAACTTTGGTGAACCTAAATACATTTTATCATGGCTCAATGATTTCCGTTTTGCTTAGAGGGCTGTTGTGACTCGTAAATGTTCCATCCTTGAATCCTGACTCTTCTTAAACGGAACGGAATTGTATTGGTACCGCCAAAATTTTGACACCTTTACTCACTGAAAGATTCCAACTTTTTTTTTTTATTTTTTATTTTTATTTTTCTTGGTTGCTGAATGATCGAGTCTGGCTTTTCTTATTTTTTAATCTGTGAAAAGATTATAATGCAGAGAGTATCATGATGTTGTAGGACAAGGTCAAAAAGTGAAAAAAAAAAAGAAACCGCCCCTTTGTTTATTTTGTATTAGAATATTTACGTATGAGTGACGTAGTTAGTTTTTTTTTTTTTTTTTCGAGAAAGCGTGACGTAGTTAGTTAATTGCTGAAGTTTTACCTAGCATATTTGTACCAATAGTAAGATTATTATAATATATAATTATGTTTAAATTGATAAATTTAATTTTTTAGATAAAGTGGTATATACTCCTGTATTTTATACATTTTAATTTCCACACCCTCCCACTAAATCTTACCGAACACTTTTTTATGGGAAAATCTTACATAACTTGATTGGCCAATCAGCATTGAGCTAATTGACATAGTAGTACATTTTCTCCTCCTATTAAAGAGGAGGTCTAAAGCTCAACCCACTGTAAAAAGACAAAAACCTTAGAAGAAGTAAATAAGATCTATTGGTTTTCAAATCTTAATGTGATCTCATATATTTTTCAGACAACGATGTCTCATAGTTGTTAGAGAGTTAAAAAGATTATATAAAATAATTAAGATTGCATTTTCTTTCTTACAACGTATACTTTGTGGATTAACATAATTTAATTAGTCAATGAGGCCTCACAGTCAAGTAAGGTAGTATTTCAAATCTTTTTCAAGGCGTGAAAGGAATATTTCGATAACTATAAAAGAGGCGAAAGTATATTCTTACATGAGTAGAGGCCCACGCATTGCGAAAGGCTCGTTGCATGGAGCTGAAACACAATATACTATCTCATAAAAGAGAATATCATTATTAATTTATTTTTTATGTTAATGTCTTTTGTAGAAGGGGTGCAATATATCAATATGCCATCAATAAGTTCTCCAAGTTACGTGGCTGCAATGTAAAGTGCAAATATTGATTGTAGCACAAAGAGAGGGTGGCACTTTTTCATCTGAAAATATATATATATATATATATACACACACTAAACATATCAGCATAATTTTTTTGTTGGATCTTTTTATGAAAAAAGCACGTGTAAGTGTAAGAATATTATGTAGCAAATTCGGACCCAAGAATAGTGTGCCTTTCTAATTTAATGAATTTGAAGAATGAGTGAGTACATTTTAATGATATGTTATATCCATGATCTATCTTTTCACTTTGGTAAAAATGGTAGGAAATTTTATATAAAAACGAAAATTGTGAAGCTGTTTGATTGCTGCAAGTGCTTGCTTTTTCCGCATTACAAAAAAGGATCATTTTCATTTCAAGATTTGTCTATTTCCTGTTTCATATTTTATTTTACAAATATAAAGGTGTATGGATTATTATTATTTAAAAATATTAAATTATGTGATAATCTATACGCTGTTAGTTAAAAAAAAAAAAAAAAAATCTGAACAATAAATTGGACAAAAATGATAGGATTTGAAATGGAAAGAATCTTGTGCCCCGCATTACAGGTTGATGTCCCATAAATTATGGGTTTAAATAAAGTTTATTTCTTGTTAATTGCTAAGTAACACAAGGAGGTGAGAGGGACTAATCATACACATAAGCCACGTGTCCAACCAATACTTATCTCAAAAAAAAAAAAAAAAAAAATCAGATATATACATTCTTCATCTCATGTAGGTTCCATAGTTGTGTGGGATCCACACTGAGAGAGGATGATGATGAGTAAAGCTATGGTCATAAAAAAAATTCACAACACTATCAAATTTGTCTATCACTTTAGCAGTTCACACACAAGTCATTAAAAAAAATAATTTTAATTGCATAGTATGGTGGGCTTAAATGTGAAGTGATAGCAAATTGGGGGATGTTGAGAAATTGTTGAGTTTTTGTAATTACCATATCTTTATTGATGTCCGATGCATGAGGTATCTTCATATGTCCAATAGTTTATTTTTATTTTTTTCTTTGGGGGAAGGGTGGGTGGGTGGTGTAAACTCTCGTCCAATAGTTTAAACCAGCCTAAAAGTTAAAACATATGCGTAGCATGTGGCAGCTCGACATTGGCTGAAGGAGTAGTTACAAATAAATATGGAAATTAAAAGAAAAAAGGTTAGAGCTTGATTAGGAAATCACCCCAATAATCAAAGATTTTCTCAATTTGAAAACGGATTCCTTTCTTAGTTCAAATTAAATATTACAAAAATTTAAAGGTGCACAAATTGTCATGTTTTTTAAATTTTAAATGACGCGATAATCTAGAAATTGTTAGATTTAAAATATAAAATCTTAACCATAAAATGAACTCTTTCTAATTCAAGTGAAATGAAGAGGATCTTGTTCCCAAAAACAAGAAAAAATCAACAACGAAACATGATGTCTATCCCTCTAGATGGGTGGAAATGTGATACTTATTTTATGGTAACTTACAACAAATGCCAGGCCACATGTATAGGGCTTTCACTTGATAGAAAGGGACCTCCAACAAACAACACACACTAAAGTTCCAATTGTTTATTCTTATAATCTACATTTTAGTTTATTTTTATCCTTGATTGTACTTTTTCAACACGTTAATTAAAGTAAGTTCATGTCCAGCACTTTAATTTTATGTTCGATTTAATATTGTGCTTTACTATCTTCAGGATTTGAATCATCTTCATTTAAAAGTGAAATGAAGAGTATCTATTTAGAGGCAACGATTCAAAGCGAAGTCTTAATTATGCTAACTTAATTATTTAAAAACTGATAACTTGACCTATTAGTAAAAAATTAATTATGGTTAAACTAAACTAGGATAATAAGTTTTTGAATAAGTTGACATAATTTTGATCCTAAATTTATTTCACTTTAAATTATGTATGACCTTTAAATGAATACAGTACACCTCAAAGTAAAATGGAGAGGAACCAAATGGTTAATGTAATCATTTTTGAAAGATGTGTAACTATGATTACAATAGGACAATTTAGCTCAAGTCCTCCTAGTAAAGACAAATATCCAACCCGTCATCCTCGAATGCAACATCAATAACACATTCTCCGTCAAGCTTGAGTCAAGCTGTAGACTCGAGTAAAAAATTTTCCATCCATCTACGACTAAATTAGACAGGTAGAAAATAACTAAAGAACCCTAGAGTAGTGGTTGCTTCGTCAGATTGGACTCATCAATAAAGAGTTCCTCACTTTTTGACCCACATTGATTTAAATTTAGACCTACTATCAACTTGGATATATCAGTTTCTTTGTTCAATTGTACGATAAGCTGTACCTATAAAATTAGTTTTTAAAGTAATCCTCGAAGTTAATGGCACTGTGTTGGAGTTAGGTTTGTTTAGGAGCATATCACAGCTGATTTTTTTTTTGATACGATCACAGTTGATATTAATTTAGAAGGATATACGATCATGCCGGAAATGTAGGCACACCAATGGATAGGCCCCATGTAAACAACTTGGTCCAAAAAGGAAATCTAAACATTGATATCACAATCCTGCCAAATAATTCAATCACTGATTTCGATAGCTTAGGTATCCCTTTTATTAAGAACTTGCCAAATTGCATCATTATAATACTCTAATGTCTTTAGAGAAAGTTACTACAAAGTGTATATCGAAGAATTTCATTGGCATAAAACAAGAAAGATAGGCTCACACCGTGTTTTTTTCCCCATTTTTGTAGGCTCAATTTGATATAGTAGCACAATAAGGAACTAAAAAGCGTGTTGGTTTGGTCAATAATCTACAACACACAATCTTTCTTCGAGTATTTTCTTTCGTTTTCTTAAACACATTATCATATATAATTATTCTTATTCTTATTTCCTTTTGTTATTATTGTATAGAATGACTGAAAAAACCCACTTGCATTATTGAACTACAAGATTTGGAGTGGCTGTCCTCTATCACTAATTGAGTCTATTATGGTTTTCTCACATGTGTAGCTCGTTTGTAGTTTTTAATTGCACTACTTGCTGTTTGCTTTATGAGTTTTAGCTTGGCATGACATGTAGCTAGTGATGAGTAAAAGTTCAAACATAAGCTACCAAGTAAAGGTAATGACTTATCCACTAGAAAACATTAACCTAAAAACTACCATAGCATAGTATTTGGCTAATCCAAACTTGGGATCCTCCTCTAGTGCAAAATCTAATAAGGTCAAAAGTTTCAGCCTGTTGATTGTTCTAGGATGCGTCTTCTACAGTAAAAACAATGTCATCAACCACTACTAGTTCCATCCAATTGAAACATGGCTGTAATTCGCGTTTTTGCTACGTTAACATCAATAGCCACTGAATTTTCATGGAGGGAAAGAGAATAATTTTGACTTCCCATTTGAACTTATGCTTGATTGTTGTAGATTCTTTTCTTTTTAACCAAAAAAACGAAAAAGGCTATAACCTAGGGCTAGGGCAAAACAGTGAGTCCCATACGCGGCGGCCAGTATAAGCATTCGATTTCTGCCCATAATTGGTCTGGAAGGGCAACCATCATTTGTAAATAGAAACATATGTGATAGGTGGTGCCCATATGCACGATTGATGGACATGTTTGAATCAGAAATTCTCTCTTTTGAACCATCCCTCCTCCCTCTGATTAAAGGACAATATGCTTGTTGTTTGTGTCAACAAGATTTGACACGTACACATGGAGTGCCATCACTGCCTGAGAATTTAACTGAAATTTGAATTATAGAATCATATTGGGCACTTTTGGGGTACTTAATTGGTTTCAACTCATCAACTATCTACGTCTATGTGGTGACAGGGAATTTATTCTTCTTGATGATATGATAGAAAAGAAGAAGAAAGAAGAAAAATATATATATTTTTTTATATAAAGATATTTTGAGCTCTCTAGTTCGCCTTTAACTTTAATTGGACTTTCGAACTAGCTAGAGAAAAAAGTGTTTGAAATGCAAGGGTATTCCAAAGAGACTCTTACTTTGACTGAATTCAAATGTCCAGCAAGTAGCAAAGGACAGCAAATCAGTTGGCATTTGGATCCCCTCTTTTGATCTTTTTCCTCGGCTTCTAGCCCCCACATTGGCTGGGTTTGTTTCGGTATAGAATGTTTTAGGACAGAAACATTTTCTTCTTTTCAGTGTTCGGTTGTATTCCTAAAAATATTCCAAAAAATTATTCCAGTGTTTGGCATGATATAAGAGAAATTTTTTTTATTCTTTTATATGAAAACCCCCCAAAAATAACTAAAAAAAAAAAAAAAAAACCCCAAGAACCTTCAACTGACCAAAATAATCTCGAAAGGTCAATAAATATTAATATACCCTTGGATCCACCAACTTAATTAAAATAGCCTTGAATTGTCAAAAATACTCCCAAAATTTTCAAATTGACCAAACTACCATTGGACCTCCAAAATGGACAAAATGATTTCAAGAGTATTTTGATTATTTTGGGGGTTCTAAGGGTATTTTTGTTATTTGGATATTTTAAGGAAATTTTGGTTATTCTAGTGGTTTTATTTTTTTATTTTTTTTTTCAATGGCATTTGGTCAATTTGAACGTTTTAAGGGTATTTTTGCCAGTTTGATGGTTTGAGGATATTTTGATCATTTGGGAGATTTTAAGGACATTGGGTAATTTCAAAGATTTTAGAGACATATTGGTCATTTTAGATTTTTAGGGGTAATTAGGTCATTTTGGAGGTTCCAAGTGCATTTTGGTTATTTTGGAATCTTCAGTCATATTTTGGGAATTTCAATGGTTTTTTTTTTTTGGGGATCTTTCGAGGGTATTTTAGTAATTTTTGACATTTGGGAGGGTGTTTTAATTATTTAAGAAGTTTCAAGAGTATTATTGTTATTTTAGAATTATTAAATTATATTTTAGTCATTTTGGGATATTAGGGGGATATTTTATATATGAGTAATGCTATAGATACAAACTATTTTACAACATTTTTATAAATTATTGATGTGGCAAATTCTTACTAGTTTTAATCTGGGCCATCATTAATATTACATTTTTATTTACCAATAATTATTTGATAAATGGCTAAATGCTAAGTCACATCAACGGTTTGTAAAAATATTGTAAAATAATTTGTGTTTGTAGTATTACTCTTTATATATTTCAAAAGTTCTCACTCCCATACCTAAAAAAAAAAAAAATAAATAAATAAATAAAGGAAGCAAATAGGGGTTTCAGTAAGCGCAATTCGTTGTTATACTCAGCCTTGACTCACGTCGCATCGAGACCATGATCTTTCATCTCATGTCCTCCACAGAACTTTGTTCCTAGGCTAATTTTTTCTTCATATTCTCAGCAAGTCGGCTGATCTTAACTTAGTCTTTCTCAAACTCTCTCACATCCTTTAGTTCGTTGCACTTTGAACCACGTACAAAACTTGACTTTGTTGTTTCAGCTTCGATTTGAAGATCATTGCTTTGAATGATGTGATCCGAGTGATGGTAGAGATTTGGGGATTTCTACTGTATGGGTGATTTGAGCTTGATGATGGGTTAGTCATCATCATGAGTGGTAATTGAAATTTGTGGGTCAATGATGTGTTGTTGATTTGAGTTTGATGATAGATTGGCCATTGGACAGCTCTCTCTCTTGTGTGTATGACGGATTTTGTTTTTTATTTTGTAGAAGAGTGCTGCTAGGGGTTGTGTTTGGTGGAAGAGAAGAGATCATGTTTAATTTAGTTTATCACTTTTTTTCCTCATTTAATCATACAATGTTGTTATTGGCTTTATTTTTTATTATTATTGGGTATATATATATATATATATATATACCAGTCTCATCACATGTGCAAAGCGCATGCGATGGGGTTTTTGTTTTTGTTTTAGTGTCATAATTTTCTTTTTATTTTCTTTTCTTTTATTTTTATTTTTAAAATTTTGGATAAGTTTATTTTGAAGACATAGATTAGTAGGAGAGTATCTTATTTTGTAGATATTTTAAGTAGAGTTAGAGATATATTTTTACCTAGTTATCTTCAAGTTATTTATTTATTTATTTTTTATATGTAAGGTTTAGGGGTATTTTTGAACTATAAAAAAATCTAGTCCAAAGAGGGAAATTCTCTTATATGTATACTAGCCTCTGAGCACGCGCTTATGTGCATGCTCAGAGGCTTTTCTATTTATTTGGGTAAATGTTAATAATTTGCATTTATTATAATTTAGAAATATATATATTTTTTATTTTTCAAACAAATAAAAAGGATAAAGTTTAGAGATAAGCAGTAACTGTAATTTCTTTTTTGAACGGAAAAAAATCATAATTTTTAAGAATTCTCTTTTTGAATTCAAAATGAAATTTGTTATTTATATTTATGACCCTATTTCTAAATGAAGATATTATTCATTAATGATGGTATTTTTGAACCATATAAAAGTCTAGTTGAAAGAAGAGAATCCTTTTATATATATATATATATATATATGGACAAATTTAGCTTCAAAATTGGTTGTAGCTTAAGGCTATATCCTTACTCAATAAAATAAATATTATTACATATTCTGAAAATCTAACCGTTAAATTATATGTTCATTACGTTCTTAATACATATGTTAAATTTTGTGTTCAATTGCATATTATTCACTATATGATCTATAAGCTTATATTTTATGCATAATTTTAAATTATAAAACTTGCAATTTAAATAATTTATTGATGACATAGTTATTGATTTTTAATTTTCTAGAAATTTTGCAAGTATGGAGAATATAAGATGAAGATGTAGTCGAATGGTAGATTTGTTAAAATTCACCTCCAATAAAAAGATCTTGAGTAAGGTTATAGTCTAAGGTTACAGCAAATTTTGTAGCTAAACTTTTTCTAAATATATATAAATTAGGTTTTATTTGTATTGGAAATCCATGAAAAAAACATGTCTTGTAACTTGTTTTAGTACTTTATTTTTAGCTATCGCCATCTTCTTTTTATCGTTTAACACCTAGTCAATTGATCGAGCACTTAAGTCGATTGATTGAAGGCCACATATTAGATTAGATTGTGATTTCAAGCCCAGCCCACTGTCCAAGCTTTTAGGGTTTTGTGCTACTTAAGTTAGAATATAACTTGCCCCACCCCCCTTAAAAGTTACCATGACTTTTGAGTGGAGTTGTGGTGTGCCTTTGTGTTAGAACCCCTTTCCCTTTCCCTTGTGTGTGTGTGTGTGTTTCTTTCTCAAAAAAAAAAAAAAAAAAAAAAAAAAGAATATAGAAGAGACCTTATAGGACAAAATCAAATAAAGAGAAGTGCGGCATATTCTGTATCTAGGGTTTCTATACCAAAAACTTTCTTAAAGCTTCTATTGGTGATATTCTTTGAAGTAACTCCAAATCTGGTACTATAGAAGTTACTATTGAATCTAGCAACCAATGTTGCTGGAAATCTAAATCTTCAAGTGGAGTCTTGAAGCCATGGATTGGAGGTTCACGTTGGAATATCTCCATATAAAAGAAGTTTACAGGTCTTGGAGCCGAGTTTGATAATTTTAGTAAGTTTACGAAGAATAAAGTTATTTAATCTGTAAACTTTTATTTGATAGTGGATTTGTTCACATTGGTTATGAGAAGGTCAATTCCACTTGGGTTTTTAATGTTAAATTTATGTTTTTGCACAATATTGGTGATCAACAAAGGCTATTCATAATTGATTTAATTAACAACTTAGCCTTAAAACTGGTTAATTGATATTTTAACAAGGGTCAATAATATATTTTTTTCAATACAAGGTGTAGGGATTGGATTTGAGCACTTCTTCTATTAGATGAGTGGACTTAGGCCCAACTAGCCTAATACAATAAATTTATAGAGAGTGGGTTTAAGAACTAGGTTTAAGTGAGGGTTACAACAACTAGATATGGTTATCAGTGGGTTGAGTAATAAGGACGTGGACTAAAATGTGAAATTCAGTCCTCAGCCCTCATCTGAGGAGCTTGTTGTTCTTCTAATTTCTTTAGTGCTTGGTTACAAAGGTTTCAAAGATGATACAAACTGCTACAGTATTCTCTATTTCTAATTCTCGATCCTTTTTTCCTCCCTTCTTACTGGAGGATTTCTCACATTATATATCCCCTTCCAGTTGATCTTGACCCTCCATCTGTTGATCATGCAAGTCACTACTTGAGTGCTTGTCCTATCAGCCGCCTTCCCAAATCTTCTGTGAGTTGCAGCAACCAAGGCTACACTGTTTAGGGGTCATTTCCTCATTAATATGACCAGAATGTTAGTTATGGACATTTAATGTGGAGGTGATAGTTTCTTCTTGAATTGCTCCTCCACCATGCTCCCATGGCTGACCCACTGTACTTGTCCTTTTTCTTGGGATGCTCTGGGAGGCTGCCTTCGATGGCATGCCATTTTTCCCTTCTAGGATCTCGGTTGGCCAAGGATAGGATTGTCCTCGGCAACATTTCTTGGCAATTTGGGCTTTCTTAATTCGTCCTCGGGCCTTTCTTCCTCCTTGGCATGGGTCTTGGGCTTAGTATAAGGTGGGCCAGGGTTGCCAAATTCTTTGACCCCACAATAGCCCCTCAAAATCCTGTTGTCTGGCTCCTCGATCGGAGAGGAGGATTTTGATGTCCTTGGGCTTTTATCATGACTTGTCAAGTCTTATCCTCCATCAGTGCCAGAGCCTTTTCACTTGTCTAAGGCACGTTCCTGGTGCTTCGGTATACGGAATGTGTTCTCATTAAATTCTGGTGGCTCTGTGCTCCCCACGTTCAACGGTGGGATGGTAATTTAATGGTGGGGACTTCTTTAACTTTATGGGCGGGAAAACCCACACGGTCATTTTTAATTGTAGGTATAAATACCCATTTGAACCGATTTGCCTCTTTACTTTTATACTCAGGAGTTCTTGCACACATATCTTAAGTTTGGTCAAATCTCCAGCCAAACTCACGTCTCTTTTCAGCATAAAAAGCCTATCCGAGGAGCTTTTCCTTATTTCTGTAAGTTTTCTTCTCTCCCTAACTCACGTTTTCTCTCTTCTAAGTTTCTTTTCCTCTTATTCCTCCCTTTCTTTCATCCTTCCCTGAGTCTTTTAGTCGTTTCTAGGGATGGGTAAGTTAAAAAAGTTGGTTGAGTCCTAAGAGGCAATGAAAAAATTCGTCGCCAATTATAGGATACCCCGTAATGTAGGTTTGGGGTACTGTGAAGAAGGGGAGTGGCATTTTAGAAGGCAAGAGGGTGAAGTAGTGATTCCCATAATCGCCTTCATAGAAGGTGGTATGATAATCCCTATGGGGCTGGTGATGAGGGACTACCTTAGGCATTTTCGATTAGCTCCTACCCAGTGCGCCGCCAACATGTTTAGGATCCTGGGTTGTATGGATGCCTTAAACGAGAAAATGGGGTTGAGGTTAACCCATCACGATGTAAACTGGTGCTACAACCTTCAACACCTAAAGCATAAATCCTATTATATGAAGACAAGGGATGATAAGGTTCGGCTTATTCAGTGCCTCCCTAAGACCAACAAAGGGTTAAATAAGGACTTTCTCATTATGTCTGGGGAGTGGCACGACGGCCTTCATTGTCCAACATAGGAAGGGGAACCAGGTGGGGTATTCAGAGTAGGAGAGGGTTAATCTTTTGTGCTATCATAGTTTGCATTGTTCGGTTGTTAATATGAATATGCTTTCTTTTCGCAGATCCACACGCCTTTGAACGACATTTTCACTTGTTCAATCGGGAAGATTTGGAAACCATCCTTAAGGCGGAAGTCTTTGTAAACGAAGTTGACAACCAAGTTAGAGCCACTCACAAGATCCTCGGGTACGATCCCATCCAGAAGTCATTTTCGGCTCCGAAGTATGTGATCAGAGCTAAAGATCCTCGGTTTCACAAAATCACCGTAGTAGAACACAGGTTCTTGCTTCCCCAAGGATCTCCTGTCCCAGAAGGCATTCCATTAGCAGGCCTTTCTTCATCTCATCAAGTTGCAGAGGCCGAGGGAGGAAGAGTAGAAAGCGAAGAAGAGGTCGTTGATTTGGGTTCGCCCGAGGACGAATTTGGTGTATTCGACCAAGTTAATTTGTCCGAGGATCCCTTTGGTGACTTAGGTGACCCCAGTTTGATTGAAGCAGATCTCCTATCAGTAGGGACTTCTTCTCAGGCCGAAATGGGTTTTAAGAGAAAACCTCCAACTAGCTTGCTCGACCTAATTAAGGGCCAACTAGGGAAGGACGTGCCGGGGAGGCCACAATCCAAGCTTCCTCCTCCTCCACCCCAGCCTCAGCCTGCTCAGACCAGGTTATCTTCCACCCAATCATAGCCATCATCTCCACGGTCCAAACTTCCTCCTCCTCCTCAGTCGACTCTACCTCCTCGGCTTGAGCCCGCCGATTCGAAAAGGAAGAGGGCTTTCAAAGGCAAAGAGCCCATAGATGGGGGGAAATCTCACTCCTTTCGGGAGAAAGATGAAGCCTTACAAGCTCTAAAATAATTAAAAATCGAGCACCAGGGCCAAGAAAAAGAAGTCGCCACCCAGTTCGAGCCCTAGGCCTGGCTTTCTGCCCTAATGCTCCACGAGGAGCCTTTGATGGACAATGCCTCCCTCAAGGACTTCTGAGGGGGTGAAGGCACCTATGTGGCTGATGCGTTGGAGAGGTCCCTGCTACTTCCCACCGATATGGCCTAGTTGGGGAATTTGAGGAGGCATGAGGTCTTTCTCAACATCAAGAGGTACTTGGGCATGGTAAGACTTCTAATACTTGTGACTCCATTGATTTTTGTTCCTTGGTTTCCAACTTACCGTGTGCCTGTTTCAATTGGCAGACTATCCAGGCCACTTATAGATTAGAAGAGGCAACTAACGAACAGAGTAGGACCTTGGAGCTCGAGCGTGACAAGTGCTTGGATGCTACATAGACCCTTAAAAACTCCGAGGCCGATCTTTTGAAAGTAAGGGAGGATCTGAAGGAGATGACAAGGGCTAGAGATAGCGCTGAATTAAGCCTAACTAGCACTCAAAAATAGGCCGAAAGCTAGACGAGGCACTTACTTGAGACTGAGGATCAGCTGAAGATTGCCAAGGAGCAAATCACTGATCTAAAGAAGAAGCTGGCCGAGGCAGAGGGGGCTAAGAATGTCGCGAAGTGGACTAGGGATGAAGCCTTGAGGGCTAAGGCAGAGGCAGAGTTCGCTAGGATGGATGCCGAGAGCTCTAAGGAGAAACCCGAGGAGGAGGCTTATGCCTTGGGGGTGGCTGAGACCCAGGCCACTCTCAAGGCTCAAGTACCTGGGGTATGCAAGCTCTATTGTTCCTAGGTTTAGAATGAAGCCCTTAAACAAGCTAGGGTTGAGGCTTCATCCGATCTGTGGAAGGTGGAGAATGTATACTACCTTCCTGTCATCTAGGAAATTGTCCCCCTAGCTCTGAGGCTGAGGTTGCTCTTGAGGAGGTTAAGACTGCTCAGCTTGAAGTTGCTCTGGCCATAACTACTACTGACGAGCCAGCCAAGGAGAGTGAGCTTTCTGGGGTGACCGAAATAAATGAAGGCTCGAACCCTGAAGCGCTCCAGAAGACTGTAGAGTCTACAGCTAATGCTCAGGCCTCTCATGTTGAGGAGTCAGCTCTCTTAGTTCAGCACCTTCAGACTGTTCCCCCAAAGGCGGGCTCCAAGGATGGAATCAAGATAAAGCTGAAAAAATTGGCCATTTTGGCTAGCTTCTGTTTTAGTTTTGCCCCCCCCCCCTCCTTTTTTTTTGAACATTGGAATCATCGTAATTAGACCTTTAGATTAAATGTTTGAAATTCCTTTTTTTTTTTTTACATTATGTGCTTATTGTTATTATTATTATTATTAGTGTGAATCTCATGTCTCATGAGTTAGTTATCCTAATGGGTAAAAATGGTTGTGTACATACCATATTTGAAATTAGACCTTTAAATTCTAACTCATCGTCATTAAGGGGACACTTAGTTTGTGTTTGCTCACATTTTTAGGGGGTGGGGGCCGAGTATATGATCCAAGATACCGAGCGTATACTTAGGCTATATTTGCAACTTGCATGAATGCTTGATCTTGCTAATTTCTTCAAAGGTTGTGGTCTGAGGACCATACAAGGCCTTGGTTTTTTCTAGTATTTAGATCTTTCTTGAAGTAACTAGTTTCCCTATAGGTTTAAGTCTGAGGACCATGCAAGACCTTGGTTTTGTCCAGTACTTAGATTTTTTTTTTGAAGTAATTAGTTTCCCTATAGGTTTGAGTCTGAGCACCATGCAAGACCTTAGTTCTGTCCATTATTTAGATTTGTTTTGAAGAAACTAGTTTCCCCATAGGTTTGAGTCCGAGGACTATGCAAGACCTTGGTTCTGTCTAGTACTTAGATTTTTCTGGAAGTAACTAGTTTCCCCATAGGTTTGAGTCCGAGGACCATGCAAGACCTTGGTTCTGTCCATTACTTAGATTTTTTTTTGAAGTAACTAGTTTCCCCATAGGTTTGAATCTGAGGACCATGCAAGACCTTGGTTCTATCTAGTATTTAGATTTTTCTAGAAGTAACTAGTTTCCCCATAGGTTTTAGTCCGAGGACTATGCAAGACCTTGGTTCTGTCCAGTACTTAGATTTTTTTTTTTTTGAATTAACTAGTTTCCCCATAGGTTTAAGTCTGAGGACCATGCAAGACTTTGGTTCTGTTCAGTACTTAGATTTTTTTTGAAGTAACTAGTTTCCCCATAGGTTTGAGTCCGAGGACCATGCAAGCCCTTGGTTCTGTCTAGTACTTAGATTTTTCTGGAAGTAATTAGTTTCCCCATAGGTTTGAGTCCGAGGACCATGCAAGACCTTGGTTCTGTCTAGTACTTAGATGGTTGCCAAGATACAAGACATATAATCATAATGGACTTAAAAATTTGAATTAGAGAAATGCTTTTATTAATAATAATACATTTTCAAGTTATTTACATTCTATGGACAAGGTACAACTTTTTCATCCAAGTCTTCTAAGTAGTATGCACCTATTCCTGCTACTGAAGTAATTTGGTATGGTCCTTTCCAATTAGGTCCCAACTTTCCCCAAGATGGGTTTTTGGCAGCACCCACAATTTTCCTCAACACTAGGTCCCTTGGTGCTAATGGTCTCAATTTCACATTGGCATCATATCCTTGCTTGAGCTTTTGGTGGTAATAGGCCGACTGGATCATTGCCTTTTCTCTTCGTTCATCGATCAGATTTAGGCTCTTCCCTAGTCGTTCATCATTACTGCTTGGAGTGAAGGAGCTCGTCCTCAACGTTGGGAAGCTTGCCTCTAGAGGGATAACAGCCTCGGCCCCATAGGTCATGGCAAAAGGTGTCTCTCCTGTTGATCGCCGTGGTGTAGTCCGGTAAGTCCATAAGACGTGTGGCAGCTCTTCTACCCATCTTCCCTTGACGTCATCCAGTCTCTTCTTAAGCCCATTGAGTATGACCTTGTTGACAGTCTCGGCCTGTCCATTTCCTTGAGGATAAGTTGGAGTTGAGTACCTGTTAGTGATCCCTAGTTCGCAACAGTATCTTCTGAAGGCTTTTTTGTCAAATTGGAGTCCATTATCTGAAATGAGGGTACGAGGGATCCCGAATTGTGTAACAATGTTTCTCTAGATGAATTTCTTAACATCCACATCTCTGATGTTGGCCAATGGCTCAGCTTCAACCCATTTGGTGAAGTAATCTGTGTCGACTAACATATATCTCTTATTTCCTGCTGCCTTAGGGAAAGAGCCTACAATATCCAGGCCCCACTAGGCGAATGACCACAGACTAGACAAAGGGTTGAAGACCCCTCTTGACTGATGAATATTTAGGGCAAACCTTTGGCATTGGTCACATTTCTTAACATATTATAGGGCTTCCTTTTGCATCCTTGGCCACTAATATCCCTGGGTAATGGCTCGGTGCGACAAAGATCTTCTTCCTGTGTGACTCCTACAGATCTCTTCGTGCAACTCTTCAAGCAGTAATTTTGATACTTCAGGGTGAATACACAGTAAATATGGTCCAAAATAGAAGCGCTTATACAATTGTGGTCCTTGGACAACCAGAAGCGAGGAGCGTTTCTTCGTATTTTTTCAACCTCTGACTTCTTCTCTGGCAGAATATCATCTTTGAGGAACCTCACTATAGGGTCCATCTAGTTAGAACCCACTCTAACCTCATGGATATGGACCATACCTTTTGCAACCTCATTTGTTCTATCTAGATGCTCGACAAGAATAATTCGAGGCAGACCCCTTACCGAGGAGGTAGCAAGCGTGGCCAATGAATCTGCATAGGTGTTTCCACTTTTAGAGACGTGTGATAGGCTGAAAAGATCGAAGTCTGACTGCAAGTGTTTGACCTGGCTTAAGTACTCTTGCATCCTCGCATCTCTGGCTTCCAATCCTCCCTTTACCTAGCCTACTACCAATCTCAAGTCCGAGAACATCTCTACTGCTTTTCCTCCCATTTTCTACACCATGACCATTCCTTGTAACAAGGCCTCATACTTAGTTTCGTTATTCGTGGCCGAGAATCCAAGTCTTAGGGATTTCTCTATGATAGTCTTCTCAGGAGATACTAGGACTAGGCCCACTTTGGACCCCCTCTGATTTGCTGCGCCATCGACGTATACTTTCCAACATGGGGGTCCTAGCATAGAGATTATCCCAACCGATTTTCCACCTATGTTTCGCTCCTCTGCTACTATTTCTACTGGTGGTTCAGCAAATTCGGCCACTAAGTCAACTAGGACCTGGCCCTTTATGGAGGTCTGAGGCATGTACTTAATGTCAAAAGCTCCTAGAATTGTGCCCCATATGACAATCCTTCTAGTGTAATTAGCAGTCCGAAGTACGGATTTAAGTGGTTGTTGGGTTAGAACAACCACTGTGTGAGCTTAAAAATAATGGGGAAGCTTTCGCATAGCATGGACCACAGCTAGTATAGCTTTCTCCAAGGGTAAGTATCTAGCCTCGGTTTCATGTAGCGACTTGCTCATGTAATAGATTGGCTTTTGAAGGCCATTGTCATCTCGTATTAGCACCAAGCTCATAGCATGAGGGGCAACAACAATATATGCGTATAGGACTTCATCGGCCTCAGGACTGGACATGATAGGTGGCCGGCATAGGTATTCCTTGAGTTGCTGGAAGGCCACAATACAGTCCTCAGACCACTCAAATCCTTTCCACTTGTTGATCAAGAGATAGAATGGTCTGCATCTATCTGCCGACCTGGAAATGAATCGATTCAGGGTTGCGATCATTCCAGTAAGCTTTTGGACCTCCTTGGCGTTTTGCGGTGGTTTTAAATCATTAATGGCCTTAATCTGGTCAAGTTTAACCTTAATTCCCCTATGAGTAACCATGTAGCCTAAAAACTTGCTTGATCCCACGCCAAATGAGCATTTGGAAGCATTTAGGCGTAGCTTGTGCTTCCTTATGACATCAAAGGTGCTACTGAGGTCTCTTAAACGCTCATACACCACTTTACTCTTCACCACCATGTCATCAACATAGATTTCGATGCTCTTGCCCAACTGCGGCTCGAACATTCTCGTCATCATCCTTTGATAAGTGGACCCTGCGTTCTTCAGACTGAACGACATTACCTTGTAGTGGTAGTTTCCAGTAGGTGTCATGAAGGCTGTCTTCTCTTGATCCTCTAAGGCTAGTGGTATTTGATGATAGCCTTGAAAGGCATCCAAGAAGCTCATTTGAGGATGACCCGCTGTTGCATCCACCAGCTGGTCTATCCGAGGCATGGGGAACGGGTCTTTTGGGCATGCTTTATTTAGGTATGTGAAGTCTACACAAGAAGCTCATTTTTCTTTTTGACCACCACGGTGTTGGCCAACCATTCGAGGTAAAAAACCTCTTTGATAGTCCCTGCATGCTTAAGCTTCGCCACTTCGTCCTTAATCGCAATGGCGTGCTCTCTTGATGCGGTATGGGGTGGCTGCTTCTTGGGAGTGATGGACGGGTTGACATTGAGGTGGTGACAGATGAAGGCTGGATCAATCCCGAGAGCATCGCAGGCATCACCAATGACCACCTTCTCTAGATCTTCGCATTTTGCCTCCTCAGCAGTTGTATCAGGAGGCGACATCGGGGCCTTTGATTGCTATAAGTTCTTTTCAGTAAAGGCCGAGGATTCCGCATCGAGCCAATGTGAGATGGTAGCCACCACACACTGCCTTGCCGTGGCTTGGCAACCACGGATTTCGAGAACTTGGTTCCTTGACGGGAATTTCACCTTCTGATGTAAGGAGGAGGCAACAACCCTTAAGGTGTGGAGCCAGGGTCTACCGATGATGGCTGTATAGGGAGAGTAGGTGCACCACAATAAAGTTCACCTCCACTATCTTTGGGTCGGTCTGGATGGGTAGCCTAATCATGCCCTTTGGATAACAAGCTTCCCGTCGAAACTCATCAAAGGGGAGTTATAGGGTATCAAATCTTTCGGTTTTAACCTTAGCCCCTTGTAGAGGTTGGGGTACATAACCTCGGCCCCATTGCCATCATCCACCATCACCCTTTTCACATCGCAGTCCCCGATTCTGAGAGTGATCAACAGCATATCGTTATGGGGCTGGGTGGTTCTGATCTTGTCTTCTTCTGAAAAACTCAAGGTTGGGCGAAAATTCATTCTGGCTCTCTTTGGCTCTGGCTGGGATTCCTCGGCAGGCCGCTGAGCCACAGAAAACACTCGTGAAGGGCGCGTGCCTATTCTTCTTGGCGCGGCCAAGATTACATTAATCGTCCCTAGGGGTGGCCTTAGGGCAATATCTCTCTGGGGTTCCTGATGGGTCTGGCCTTGATGACTACTAGAATGATGCAGAAGGTGTTTCAGCTTTCCTTATCGGATTAGCTGGTCCAGGTAGTTCCAGAGGTTCTTGTAGTTCTCCATGGTATGTCCATGGTCCTGGTGGTATTGGCAATAAAAGTTCTAAATGCGCTTCGTGGACTCTCCCACCATCTTATTCGGCTACTTAAGTATGGCTCGTTCTTGATTTTTTCCAACACTAGATGTACTGGTTCTCGGAATACAGTATTGACAGTCTGTGTGTTGGTTGCCCCGGATTGCCCTACGAAATCTCTCCTCGGGCAGTTGCTGTTATATTGGTCCGACCTGAAATCCTTCCTCTCTTGAGGGATAACCTTCTCTTTTCCCTTACCTTGTAGCTGGTCTTCCTCTACTTGTTTATACTTATCGATCTGATCCATTAATTGGCGCACATTAGTGGCGGGCTTGCCAGTCAGATACTTTCTCAAGCCATGCTCGACTGGGAGACTATTTTTGAAGGTGTTGATGGCGACATCGTCAAAATTGTCATCCATTTCATTGTACATCTCCTAATGTCCGAGTAGGCCTTTAGAGTTTTTCCATCATGCATGGATAACGACAATAATGCACTCAAGGGCCGAGGAGCTCTGTTGTTTGTATGAAACGGGAGCCAAAGGCTTGGGTTAGCTACCTATACGAATCTATGGAATTCATCTTTAAGCTGTTGAACCACTTTATCGCCACTGGTCCCAAGTTAGATGGGAAAACCTTACACATCAGTGCCTCGTTTTTAGAATGGATAGCCATCCTTTAGTTAAACTGGCTCACATGCTCCATGGGGTCTGTTTTGCCGTTATAAATGGTAAAGGTTGGTTGTTGGAATCGTTGAGGAAGTGTAGCCCCTTCTATGCGGCGTGTGAAAGGTGATTTGGAGAGTTGATCCAGTGCCCTGCTATTGGCATCGTTTCCCAAGCCCCTAAAAGATGGGCTTTTATGTTTACGCCTCCGATAGTGCTCTTCTTAATGAGAGAAGGTCTCACTTGGAGGAGTTCTCGATCTTTGCCTATAGTCATCATCGCTTTCATCATCGAAGGGCATGTCAGGGCTAGAATGAGATCACCTTCGTTGTGCATGGCACAACTTTCTCTTCAAATCGTCTATCTCTCACTGTATGGCATGTTTATCGTTCTGTCTCTGGGATACGTGACTCCTAACCTCTTCTAGTTGCATGGCCCGATTGTTATTTTGTCTCTGGAGCACGTGACTGCCCACACGAGAGTGGTTTCTGCTGGTTTGAGTGGTGTGCACACTTCCCTCTTGAAACCTTCCATTCTCTTCATTTCGGTCATGCTCGGGGTTGGGAAAGTTACCCTGTTGTTAGGATCTTGCCGGTTCAGGCTGATGAGAGCCTGCCTGATGAGAGCCTGATCCTACCATGCTTGATTGTTGCCCTTACCAACACACAAGTTCTTCCCACGGATGGCTCCAATTGTAGGGACTGGGTTTGAGCACTTCTTCTATTAGATGAGTGGACTTAGGCCTAACTAGCCCAATACAATAAATTTATAGAGAGTGGATTTAAGAACTAGGCTTAAGTGAGGGTTACAACAACCAGATATGGTTATCAGTGGGTTGAGTAATAAGAACGTGGACTAAAATGTGAAATTCAGTCCTCATCTCTCATCCGAGGAGCTTGTTGTTCTTCTTATTTTTTCAGTGCTTGGTTACAAAGGTTTCAAAGATGATACAAACTGCTACAGTATTTTTTATTTCTAATTCCTGATCCTTTTTTCCTCCCTTCTTACTAGAGGATTTCTCACATTATATATCCCTTTCCAGTTAATTTTGGCCCTTCATCTGTTGATCATGCAAGTCACTACTTGAGTGCTTGTCCTATTAGCTACCTTCCTAAACCTTCTGTGAGTTGCAGTAACCAAGGCTGCACTGTTCAGGGGTCATTTCTTCATTAATGTGGCCAGAACGTTAGTTGTGAGCATTTAATGCAGATGTGATAGTTTCTCCTTGAATTGCTTTTCCACCATGTTCCTATGGCTGACCCATTGTACTTGTTCTTTTTCTTGGGATGCTCTGGGAGGCTGCCTTCGATGGCATGTCGTTTTTCCCTTCTAGGATCTCGGTTGGCCGAGGACAGGATTGTCCTTGGTGACGTTTCTTGGCAATTTGGGCTTTCTTAATTCGTCCTCGGGCAATTCTTCCTCCTCGGTGTGGGTCTTGGGCTTAGTATAAGGTGGGCCGGGGTTGGCAAATTCTTTGACCCCACACAAGGCTAGCTAGGATTTTTTTTTTTGTTGAAGTTAGAGCATTCAAAGTGGTGGTGCTAAAAATTTTAGGTTTTAGTATCTCAACAAGTAAGTTTATTCATTTTATAACCTCACTTTACAATACACCCAATATCAAATGTTATATTTTTTTATCACTTAATTTAAAATAATATAAACAACTCATTAAAATAATAAAGGAAGTGAGAGAGAGAAAATTTGAGTTTTTTAATTGAAGGAAGAGATATAATCTTAACTAGTCGCTAACCAGTGTGATGTACGGGATAGTTAAACAAAATTTATACACATTCACTTTTATTGGTACAATCATTTGAAAATAATTTTAACTAATATCCAAATGTAAGAGACACATGAAAAGAAAATAAAAATTACAACAATTAATTCCATTATCTTTCATGCTATACTTTGTAATTGTACGAAATTAAGTCAACTCAATTTAAGTAGTTGTAATAAAATTGGCTTCTACTATTCTCTATTCTATAGAGATATGAACATATTGGATTTCTCAAACAATTACCGGTATTGCAATAAAATGATTTATTATTGAAAAAAAGAAACAAAGAAAATCTGTCTATAGCTTAAGAAACACAATATACTAAAATTAAAGAGATAAAATTTTCGAAGGACAAAATATTATAGATAATTTTAGAAGCAGATTATACACTTAAAAGGGTTAGTAATTTATAGCACTTACTCCTCACTATTAGTATACAGACACCAAGTGTGGTCATAAAACATGGAAATTCAAAACATGGAAAAAAAATAAAAATTACAACAATTAATTCCATTATCTTTCATGCTATACTTTGTAATTGTACGGAATTAAGTCAACTCAATTTAAGTAGTTGTAATAAAATTGGCTTCTACTATTTTCTATTCTATAGAGATATGAACATATTGGATTTCTCAAACAATTACCGGTATTGCAATAAAATGATTTATTATTGAAAATAAGAAACAAAGAAAATCTGTCTATAGCTTAAAAAACACAATATAATAAAATTAAAGAGATAAAATTTTCGGAGGACAAAATATTATAGATAATTTTAGAAACAGATTATACACTTAAAAGGGTTAGTAATTTATAGTACTTACCTCCCACTATTAGTATACAGATACCAAGTGTGGCCGTCGTAACCCTTTGAAAGAACCTTCCCCAATTGGACCCTATTAAAAAAAAAAAAAAAAAAAAACACCCAAATAACAAAATTGATCCAAAAGGGTCTAAAAAGCACACAAAATCAATTCAAAAAACAAAAATATGAGACAAAGTAATTACTTTCCGCTGCCAATGAAATCGTCTTTTGTATTGCTGTTCCAAACTGCAACACTTATCTCTCTAAGACCTTCAGTTAACGAAAACACAAACTTTTCTTAGAATACCGGAGTATTATGACCATCTATACACACACAAAAAAAAAAAAACAAAATCAGCATAACTCACTATAACTCTATAGAAGCCTCAAAAATATAAAGAGAAATTAAAGGGGTTGAATTTGATATTTACGTTTGGAGAGAGAGAGTTTGCAGAAACTGTGGCTTTATATTTCTTAACTTGAGAGAGGGGTAAGGTTACTAGGATTTTGAGGGTAAGGTTGCTAGGGTTTTGAGGTGTTATAATGTTTTTATTTTTATTTTTTATTTTTTAAATATTGTGCTGACGTGGAAAATTGTGGTGCCAGCAGAGGTTTCGGTTTTATATAGATATATAGATAAAATATTATATTATATTTTTATCAACTTGCTACAGTCAACGGTTATTTATACTAGTTTACTGTAATCGCAAAAAATTTAGCTTTATCTTTGCCAATAACACATGATTTTTTTGGTTATTGGGTGATAAAATAGTTTTTTTTTTTTTGGTTACTAAAATATAATTACCATTGTAAATATTTTTATTGTTTATGTTAAATTTTTGGATTGGATAGTTGCTATTTAGGTGATTCTAGCTAAAATTATTGAAAAGAAGAGACTCAAAATTTTGGAAGGAGGGTCAACTAAAAAAAATTGGACCCAGGGGGCCCGGGCCCCCTTCGCCCCCACCTGAGTTCAGCCCTGGCTCATGCTCCGCCTCTGATAGATTGATGCACTGGACTTACCGTTGCTGCATTGGATTAAGACCTCATGCTCTACCTTTTAAAGTTTGACATCGAGTGTTGAAGAAGACTTGATTATTTGTGGTAGATTTGGTAATTAAATTTGTTTGAGGAGCTGACTGTATGGGTTTGGGTGAAACTAGTGCCGAAGGCCAATGACGAAGAAATTGGTGTTGGGTTACAATAATGAAGAATAAAGCTTGAATATTTAAATGGAATAGGAAAAAGAAAGGTCCGCTCAAAAAAGAAAAAAAAGGTGGGTGAAAAAGACAAGTTTGTCAGAGGGAGTATTTAGATACGTAGGTAGCTACCAAAAACTTTATAACTTAATTGACATCTCCTAATATTTTTAACAGAAATATTTAAGGTTCAAATTCTCTTCTTCCAAAATTATCGATAAATAAATATATATATATATATATATTTATATATATATAAAAAGGAAAAGAAATATAGGTGGCTAAAATATTAAATGGGGTTTCGAGCAAAAAATTTGCTAGAACTTTGTAGAGCTCACTGTAAATGCTCTTAATGGCCATGTTAGTCCCAAATATGGACAAAATGATAATTTTGAAAATAGAATAAAATTTGATGGACCAAAATTATAAAAAAAAATCTCAAATTTAGGAGACCACAATGGAAATAACCTAAAATTTTAGGGATAAAAATATAAACAGTATATATATATATATAGATATATATATATTGTGGCGGGCGAAAAGTGGCTTAGATAAATATGGTTGATTTTAATCCAGTTACTATTTGCTCATACAATTAATTTCTAGAGATGGGATGCAAGGTCAACTTTTAAATATCCATTATAAAATAGGAGATGAAAGTTAGATAAAAACTATATATGAAGTGATTAATATTCAATTGGAAATAGCTTAAAACATAGTTAAGTGTTTGTCCTCAGGTTCAATCCGAGGATGATGGTATAATTGGATGATTTTTCTCCTTTTTTTTTTTTTTTTTTCTCTTCCAATCTGGACCTTCCACTGATCCAGATGCTTCTTGGCTTTTTATAACTTAACAAAGATGCATCTGGATCTTACATTTGGAGGGTCATGATCAGACTTTCTTGATATATCCCATCAAGATCTTGCTAGAAGGTTTTTACACTAGGGTATTAGTTGTGGAAACACTATTCAGGGTCATTTCCCCATTAATGTGGCCAGTTAAGTGGTTGCAGTGCATTTAATGCAGAGGGGATGACCACTTTGTCATTCCTTTTTCTTTTCTTCCTTGTTCAATACCAAGTTACCTTTGTCTCCCCTCGGATTGCGCCATTCCCCTTTTGACTCTATCCCTCATCTATTTGAGGTTAGAGAGATGTCCTTGGCGCCCTCACCAATTATAATTGTTCAGCCTAAGCCTGAGTTAAGTGTACACTTTTTGAGGACAACCCACCTAAGTTTCCCGAGGTTCACCTCTACATGAACTTTGTCGGCCATTTGGATCCTCGTCCCCCCCCCCCCCCCCCCACACATATATATATATATATATATGTATGTATGTATGTATGTATGTATGCATGTATAAATTCTTATTGTCAACCTATTAAATTGAGTCAAATTCTCTTTCTTGATGTACAAGATATATCAAATAGCATGTTCTTTTCTAAACTAATAATATTCAATAGGATAAAATTTAGGTACAACACCTTAGGTACTGTTTCTTAGACTCCTCACTTAAGATTGAGCCATATGACTACTTAACTAAAAAATATACTTTCATCTTATGAGAAAAAATCCACATGGCAGAATTTTAAGAGGGAAATCTAAGGAACAACATCTAAGTACTGTATCTAAGCCCTAGTTTGGAAGTAGGGAATGGAATGTAATGGAAAGGAAATAAAAGAATAATTTTAGAATATTTTTCTTTTCCCTTATTTGGGAGTTTTAATAGAGGGAATGAAAAGTTCATTATCTTATTTGGGAGTTTAAGTGGGAGGGAATAGAATGAGTAGGAGGGAACACTCATTCCTCTCAATTCCCTTAAAATCTCAAATTTTCATTCCCCCCGAAATTGGGAGGAATTAGAGAGAATGAAATTAGATTTAATGAATTTTTTACTAAAACTTCCAAAATACCCCTATATATTCAACCCTTTATTTTAAAATAGGAGTTTAATAGTAATATTTTCATAAAATGATTCCATTTCATTCCCTCTCTATTACTCCCAAACAAGATTACTTACATTTCATTCATTTTCATTAATTTCCATTCATTTATTTAAAAACATCAATTAAGGTTACTTAATTCCATTCCTTTCTGTTAGGTTCTAAAAGTTTAGAACAATTGGCAAATCGTGAACACAAACTTGTCTAGATATAGATTTTAGAGTCTATAGATATTATTAGACAATGCTCAAAGTGATTCAAGTCAAGGCTTAAGGTGATTCAAGTCAAGATTCAAGAACATATAAGCTGCAGGAAGAAGATTTCATAATTTGTCTGGTTCGATCAATGGAAAGATAGGCTCAATCGATCGAACGTCGTATCTACAGAATTTTAATTAAACCCAAACTACAGTTCAAGCCCATTAAGAATTAGGGTTTCTAATATACTTCTCCCAGTATATAAAGAAAACTCTAAGCATGTTTTTATAAGGCTTTTCAGAGAAAAAAGAGTGTCTCTTTTGTATTTAGGGTTTTGTTCCTAAAAAGCTCTCTCAAATCTTCTATCGATGTTATTACTTGAAGAATCTCAAGATTCGATATTGTAGAAGTTGTTGCCTTCTCTAGTCATCAAAAGTGCTGATGATCTAAACCTTCAAGGGTAGTCTTGGAGTCACAAATAGGAGAGTTTGTGTTGCTAAATCTTTGAGTGAGATTTCAAAGTTACAAACGTGGGTGTTTGTGTTTTGCATAGGCTAGAGAAAGAAGGAGTCCGTGGTATCGGAGCTTGCACGTGGTCATATCAGTAAGTTTCTACTGATGGGTAGCAATTGGATGTTAGTGGTCTAAGTTGTTATTGTAAAACTTCGATTCTTTCTAGTGGATTTGCTTTTTACCTTGAGGATAGCTAGGTTAAATCCTCCCCAAGTTTTTTTACTGGTTTGGTTTTCCTGGGTTATCATATCGTTGTGTTTTTTATTTTCTGCTGCTATACATTGATATGGTATATTTGTGTTAACCTAGATTTGTTAATTTGACTAAGTAATCACTTGACTAATTACCTAGGTTAATTTGATTGTGGTTTTAAGGGGTCTAAAAACTTTCACTTTCCCTTACTTAAATATATTCCATTCCGTTCCATTCCTTACCATTCCCTTATGATTATTTCGTTCCATTCTGTTCCATTCCGTTCCATTCTATTCCCTTATGAACTCCCAAACGAAGCCTAAGTCTTGCCTTATTCAATATAAAGAGAGTTTAAGGAAATATGAACGGTGGAAATAAATTCGAATATTTCTTATTTTCTTATATTTGAACTTTTTATGAAAAATATATAAAAAAACACTATTTGATATCATGCATATTTGATTATTTGTATAAAATGCCATGTCCTTGTCATTTACAAAATGGTAGGCCCTGGTTGATCAATTATTGAAGTCATCCTTGGTTTGACCTTCTTAGGGCTTCCCCGTAGTGCTCATTTTCGAGTCTGGACCATAGCTATTATTTCAAAGTAAGCTAAGGGAAATGAAGACGAGGGTTCCCTTGTAACTGTGCTACAAGTATAGTTGGTAGTAACAAGATTTCGACCAAAAAAAAGACATCCTAACTGAAATGTAGCGAATCAAACGCGTTGCAAGTTTTCAATAGAGATGACACCCCTGCGCGCTTGCTCCACAAAGGCCATTTTAGGTGACTAAAGTGAAGTCTGTCAATTTCACGTAAGTAGTCCAATATGTCTCCCTTCTCTTGAGAACCACAAATTCTACTGCTTTTAGGAAAGACTAATGATAATCTTACACTCTTTATTATGTACTTACCAGACACATGTTATTGTCACGTAGGGATGGAGTTAGAACTTTAAGTTTAAGGGGACGGCTTTACTGTTGGTTGCGTACCGTAGTTTCAATATTTGACTTTGCCATGATGGAGTTAGAACTTTAAGTTTAAGGGGACGACTTTACTGTTGGTTGCGTACCGTGGTTTCAATCTTTGACTTTGCTATTTCTTAGTTACTGAGATTTATTTATTTGTTTTTTTTTTGTGGGTAAGAACAAAATTATTTTTGTCTAGAATTTTTTAAAGTACAAGATTGTTTATTTTGGATAAAATTGGTTAATTGAGCTTAATTTTTTTGTTTTACTATTGGTAATTTTGGTTGTTGTGCTATTTTTTTGGATTTGTATATTTTGTTTTAGATTTTAGATTTATAAATTTTTTTATGGTCAATAAAATGAGGAAAATCTAGAGCTACAAGGTTTTTTTTTTTTTTTTTTTTTTTTTTAATTTTAAATTACTGATATAATAAGTGGTTACTGGTAAGTAAAACAAAATGATGTGAGTAGTAGACTCATTATGCGAACCAATAAAAATTTGTTACTAAAACAGTTCGTAAAAATGTTGTAAAAAAGTTTGAGTATAGTATTATGCTTAAAAAAATCAATGATATTGTTTGAGGGAAACAAAATGTAATTTTATATAACAAAATTGCTAAAATTAGTACACATATATATAATAATAAAAAAAAAAAAAAAAATTTAGGGGGCCATTACACCCCTAGTCCAATAATAGTTCCGACCTTTTTGTCACGCGATTGAAATTGTCTTTAAAACACAATTTCAAAAAAGACAGTATACGAAGTGTGCAATAGAAATGACTTGTAATAACGGGGGAAATAGTGCCCAATTCACATCCAACCAATGAAAAGGAAAAGCCCGACCGGCCAAGTTATCCAATGGCCTAAGTCAAAACGAGTCTTGCTATTTTGATTATTGTTACTACAAGACTGTAGTGCATGATCACTAGGGTCTAACCTTATCCCCCAATGGATGAACATGGAGTAACAGAGGAGACTTAAGAAGGGTGTTGAGTGGACTGGTTTATTCTAGGAATATACCAGTCCTCTCAGCTTTTTTGCAACACTTCTTTGAGTGGTTTTCCAAGTTTTTTTATTTTATTTTTTATTTTTTGCCGATGGTGGTGGTTTCCTACTTATGATCATTACTTAAATTGACTCTTTTTTTGGGGATTCTTTACGCACTTTGGTGCTCCACCGAGGTCAACTTACGAGATTTTGATTTGCTTAAAAACGATTCTGAGCGTTTTGTACCACAAAAATCATGGTGGCTGGGGCACTAAAAAACATAGAAATTTGATTAAACCTGTGATAGGTTTTCTGCACAAAAACAATCATGTTTTGTGAAATTAAACATTGGGCTGTAGTTTATCCTGTATGTTTCAGGATGCAATTACCTTGAAGGATCAATCTAATTAATGGTAGACAATGGAAGTAAACTTTAATATATCATAGACATAATCATAAGACATTCGCATTGGCAATATAAGCTGGTGGAGTCGAAACATATATGTATCATTAACAATATTTCTGATTTGAAGATTTCCTCCAAATCGGGGTGGAGAAATTAATAATCAGTGTGTATTAAATTATATGATTCATTACATCATGTAAAGTAACATAATTAAAAAAGTAAGCCATGCGAGTAAATATTTTTTTGAATTGTCACATAATGGATCAAAGAAACTTTTCTCTAGACTGATTAGGAGGAAAACTTTGTCTAAACAAGATATAATGCATTTGAAAATTTTGTAAGAGGATGCTAGAGTAATGAAATTATGAAAACCTTTATGAAGAAGCTTAGAAAATTTGTTTAAAAAAAAATACTTATGAGGAAAAGGCGTTGAGGTGTTTTGTGAAATTTTCTCTTCTTTTATGTTTTTTGTGGATGGAGCGAGCCGTAAGTATATTGAATCATTTACATTGGTTTGAAATGGTGAATTATATAATATAATAAGAGGTAGAAAGTGCACCTTTGTTTCACCTACTAGCTTGTTTAATAGAACACTTTCATTATCTTTTTTTTTTTTTTCTCTGATAAAAGAGCACTTTAATTATCATTGCTCCTAGTAGTGATTATTATCCTAATTAATGCTCCTTTATCCTTTTTGTCTGTCTTTTTCCCCCTTTTAAAAAATACTTCATTCATCCTAGTTTGTTTGTCCTCTAGTCTATTTTAGAATGTCCTAAAATATTGTTCTGTTTTTAAAAATAAAACTCATTAATTTACTAATGTTCCTATTATATCCCTATTTTATTTTCAAAACTATTTGAAAAGAAAACTAACAAATATTTAAAAAATCAATCTAATTGGGGCACAATTTTAGTTGCCTCATTAAGAATAATTTTTTTTTTTAATTAAAAAAAGTTGATAAATTTATTTAAGGGTAGTTTTGTAAACTTATACATTTTTATAAAGCAGATAGGACAATAAATAATGTTTCCTTAAAAAATTTGACTTTTCAAACACGACAAACAAATTGGGACGGAAATAGTATTTAATTAATAATTCTTTGTTTAATCATTAATGGAAATATGATGACTTTAAGTTCTTACTCATAATGATTGTCTCCCGGATATGCTTCAATGTCGTTTAGTGTACTACGCAAAGCGATTGGTTGCACAAAAAGTAATGCAAAAAATCAGTAATTTTCATTGGAAAGGTTTCTACGAGCTAAGCTTGTTGTGCTCTATTATTTTCTTTTGATAATTCAATATTTGGGTTCTATTATTAGTACTTTAAGACAATAAATCTTAACCCCAAGTTTCGAAGTCAGTGAGATAAGTTCCACTCTTTATTTAAAGGACTTATTTAAAAGACTATTCAAAATTTGATATGCAAGGCATTTATGCTGTTTTTGACCAAACAAAACGGGCATCTAAGATGTATAAGATTGAGAGTTTTTATAAATTAAAAAAAAAAGAAAAAAAGATTGAGAGTTTTTATATGATCTTTGGACTTTGGGGTCGGTCATTTAGACCCACATCGGCCGCATCCTTTCCAATATGCTAAGAGTACTTGTAGGCATTTAGGTTTATTAATACCAAATATTTAGACTTAATTTAGCTAATGCAGTATGCTAGCATGTGCGAATAATGTCTTCTTATGTGAATTAATATTCCTTTCAATACAATTCTAATAGAGTGGGCGAATTGCTTTCATCTTGGGCCATTGTTTAGAGAACAACAGGTTGCATTTAAAAAAAAAAAAAAAACCCTCCAACTTTAGTTATTACCTTTGAACTTATGCTATCAGGTTACATAGTAATGGAAAGGTAGGAAACGATATATTTATAAGTACTTAATTAAAGTTTGTTGTTGATGATGTAGAATGTAGTTGATTGTACAGTGAAACTGAATTGATGTATACCTGTAATGAACCACAATATCATATTGGCATTGGTGTGGTGCAAACTAAAGCCTCTTGGATAATTGGGTCATTATATATTTTATATTGGACAAATTAAGTTTTCATACAAATTAATTTGGAAGATTCCTCCAACCCATTATGTGGTCTATTATAAGATCACTCAAGTGTAATAAATCACGTGATAATAATTTATTAAATCATTTACACAAGTTATATAACTATATATATATAAAAGAATTTAAAAAAAAAAAAGAAAAAAAAAAACCCCTAATGACAGAGTTTAATAGATTCCTAAAATCAAACCAACACAAGACACATCAAACTTAGGATTGAGGATAATTGATACAAATAGGGTCAATATTGATAGCCAAAATTTTAAAGGGCATCTAAGCCTAGAGTAAATGATAAACCCAATAGGCCCTGAATAGGCACAAGACCATGAGCAGACATAGAAACTCATGAATAAGTGCAAGAGCCCACTAATGAGTATGAAAGCCCATGAATGAGTGCACAAGCCCATAATTGCAAAAGCTCACTAATGGGCCAACCCAACTCTATCCATAACTCTTTCGGCCTTGAAAATCCAATATCTAGCAAGGCCCAAACCTAATAGCAAAACTTGGGCCTAACAAATTGCAAAAAATAGGTCAAATTCATCCGTCAACAAGGTAGCTTAAGTCATATATTCAGCTCGTTAAGAGTCATGTAACTTAATGACATTAATTATCAATTCTTTAATATAAGAGAATTTGCATTTTAATTGCTTATCTTCCACTTTTAAGTTTTTAATTGATGAGGGTGGGGGGAGGAGTCTCATATTATGCTTGTCCCTAACTAACAAGCAAGTGGTCACACTTGTAACAATCAAGTCAATCCAAGCATTTAAGGAAAGACAATAACCGACAATTTCAGAATTCTCGCAATAGATTGCAATAGAATGACTGTCATCTTAACTTTACCATAAAACTAATAACTAAAAATCAAGAAATGTTCAATGTTTTAGAATAAATTGGGTTCCATGCATCAGTTATGGTAAAAGAATGATTAATCTCCTATTCCTTGAGTTTTATTCTAAAACTAAAAGAATAAAGTTTTCCTACAAGTCATTATAAAGGAAAGTTCCTCCAAACCCCATTATGTGACAACTCAAAAGATTATTCACATGCATTTTTAGTCATATAACTTTTGTTCAATATAAGATTACGTCATTTTAACTAAAGGGTCTTTAACGGCTCAATTTTGACGGAAATTAATGGGAGGATTGAATTGAACAAAGTTGAAAGTTAGAAAATTGAATTGAATGAAAATGAAAATTAGATGACTATATTGAATTTTAAAGAAAGTTATACATTATGTTCAATTTGTAATTTAGCCTAGCTTATTTTTCTAAAAATTGGATCTTACATATAGTAGGTTTTTAATAAATATATTATTCAATTATGATATTATTAATACAAGTTTTCTTTAATATATCTCCTCAAAAAAAAAAAAAAAAAAGTTTTCTTTAATGTACGTATAATCTCTAATTAATGCGTATATCACACATATATTCTATCAAAATTTTGGCCGGCATTGAAATGATACGTCAAACAAATGACGAGTACTTATTTATTTATTTTGAGTAAAGAAAGGGGAATACTTTTTAAGAAAAGAAATTTAAGATTGACATCCAAAATTGATTCCTCCAAGCTTATAAAGTTATAATGACAAGACAAGATGAGAAAATACAAGCACAGACAGTATAAAAAAGTTCTTTAAAACTCTAGCAGTTGGCTTCGTAGTTTATAAGCTTTTATGATATTCATGATATTTTAGGTTCGAAATTTATTGCTAATATTTTAGGGTCATTCGAAAATTATTGCTAATATTTTAGGGTCATTAGTGCATGTGTGTGGGATAGAAGTTGGCTGCACACGTCTAAGAGAATTGTTATATACTCAAAGAGGTTCGGATACCATTGTTTTTCAAAAGAACAAAAAAAAAAAAAAAAAATCTTTACAATTAATTTCTTCTTAACATGTGTACTATTCAAGTCGTATTAGTATCTTACACGTTTGTCTGACTTAATGTGTGGTTGGGTTATGATTAAAAATTAAAATTATTTAACTATTTAGTTTATTTTTGCTATTATTTTCAACAATAATTTTTTAATTTCAGCAAAATAAGCAGTATCTAAACACATCTTAATATGTGGAATAAGAATAAATAATGATCACACAAGTATTCGGTATTCCCATTCCCTTTGTACCATAAGGTCAAAGTTAAACACATGATAAGGCAAGTAAGGTCAAAGTGAAAAGGGTGTACAAAATCAATCTTTGCCATCCATCCCAACGCGTAAGAATAATCAACGGGTAGGGTGCATTGGATGACAGCATAGGGAAGACTCTTGTGAAACTCAATCTCTGCCGTCCATTCTAACATGTAAGAATTATCAACGGTTTGGAATCGTAGGATGACAACATAAGAAAAGTCATAGAATATGGAAAATTTGGAAAACTGAGACTTTGAACGATGCATGAACTGAACATGCAGTTCCTTAGCTGGAAAGCTTAATTCCGAGAGAGAGAGAGAGAGACTGCTCCATATTCTTACACAAATTCGATCCAGCCAATATTTTACAAGCAAATATTTTCTACCATTGCCTTCGTCTTAACTTGAAAAATGGTGAGTTACTTTTATTATTATTATTTTAAACTTATAACTTCTATTTCATGATGCTTATTATTTATCATAAAGTCAAAACACCAGTCAGTTTTTGGTATTAATGATGTTCAAACCCCATATATTTTGCTCATGAGACAAGAGAGTTTATCAATTACGATCGGGTAGATTGGAATTTCCTGGAAAAATTGATGAGACAAATGGGTTTCAATGAAAGGTGGATCCAATTGATAATGGGGTGTGTAAAAACTGTTTCATATTCGGTGTTGGTCAATGGGGAGCCTTGTGGCATGATCCGGCCTACCCTTGGGATAAGACAAGGTGACCCCCTATCACCTTTTCTTTTCTTGTTTTGTACTGAAGGCCTAAATGGGCTAATCAAGAGAGAAAAAAATAATGAAGAAATACATGGTTATTCACCATGTAGGCGAGGGCCCAAACTAACCCATCTGCTTTTTGCAGATGATAGTCTTCTTTTTTGCAAGGCAGCCATAGAAGAATGTGAAAAGGTGTTGGAGGTCTTGAATATGTATGAGGAGGCATCGGGCAAAAAGTCAATAAAAACAAAACTGCATTATTCTTTAGCAAATGCACTCCAAGAGAAACGAGACATGAAATAAAGGTGGTTTTTGGTGTTCCGGAGATCATGCAGTATGAGAAGTACTTGGGTCTTCCTTCCTTTGTGGGTAAACGGAAAAAACAAGTTTCAACTACATCAAAGAAAAAATACTGAGAAAGTTACAAGGTTGGGAAGGTAAATTGCTCTCGCAAGCAGGTAGGGAGGTGCTACTAAAATCAATCATACAAACTATCCCCACCTACACAATGGGTTGTTTTAAAATACCCATTGGCTTGAGTCATGAAATTGAAGCCCTAATTAAAAAATATTTGGTGGGGGCAACGTGGTGATCGTAGAAAGATTCATTGGATTAAGTGGGAGGAAATGACAAAATCCAAATCAGTGGGTGGAATGGGCTTTTGTGATTTAGCTATGTACAATGACTCTTTACTAGCAAAGCAAGCATGGTGACTTTTGCACAATAAAACATCTCTATTCTACAAGGTTTTCAAGGCCTGGTTTTTCCCAAATACTGCAATCATGGAAGTTGTCGACTCAAGAAGGGGTTCTTATGCGTGGAAGAGTATTCTTAGAGGAAGGGATATTATTCAAAGGGGAGCTAGATGGAGGGTTGGAAATGGGGAGAAAATTAATATATGGCAGCAAAGGTGGTTACCAAGGAAACATCCACCATATCTTCTGATCTGCCCCATACAGGACTTTGAAAACTTAATGGTGTCTTGCTTGATTGATTAATCCACTCGGCAATGGAGGGCAGACTTGGTGGATGGTCTATTCAATGAGGAAGATGCTGAGTTAGTCAAGTCAGTGCCCCTGAGTCATGTTGAAGTTAAGGATGTGCTTTTCTGGCCGTACACCAAGAATGGGGTCTACACATACAGATCCGGCCACCGTTTCCTTAAGGAAGAAACTAAAATGGAAGTCACAAACTAGGTTCCACCTCTTCGAGATAAACATGTATGGAACGCAATTTGGTCAATGCAAGTTCTATAGAAGGTTAAAATGTTTATATGGAGGGCTTGCTGAAATGCAATGCCGACGAAACACGCCTTGATGAAACGCACTATCATTGGAGACTCTATATGTGAACGCTGCCAAACTGATGTTGAAGACCCTCTTCATGCATTATGGACTTGCCCAAGCTTGATACCGTCTGGGCTGACCATGTAGTGTGGGATTTTAGAAACTCCATCGGTTTTGTGGACTTCAAAGACCTCGTTTCATGGATAATTATGGAAGGGAAGCAACTGGATTTTTTTGCAATCACGGCTTGGTCAGTTTGGAACCAAAGGAATTAGGTTCGGGTACAAGAATCAGCCATTGATCTTCATCAGGTAGCGGTTGCTGCAAAATCCAGCTTGAATGATTTCCATTGGTCAATACAAGGGTGGGAATCTCAAAGGCAACAGGCTGCTCATACAGCTCAAAACCACTGGCGCCCTCCTCAAAGGGAAGTGGTTAAAATTAATTTTGATGGGGCGACGTGTTCAAAGGAAAAAAAGTCTAGTGTTGGGGTGGTGGTTCGAGATGTTAACGGCTTCGTTCTGGCTTCATGTGCGAAGAAAATACATCAATCATTTAAGGCAGTGGAGATTGAGTCTATGGCAGCTGCTACGGCCCTAACCTTTGCAAAAGACCTCGTGCATTATTCTGGAGGGAGATTCATTGGAAGTAATACAAGCTTTGCGTGACAAAATAGAGACATTAACACCTTCGGGTTTACTGCCAGAGGATGTCAGAAGTTTGTCCCAAAACTTTGATTTATTGCTATATTCTCATACAAAAAGAGATGACAATGCTGTAGCTCATAGTCTGGCAAAATATGCTTTACGCATACCAGATTTTTTAGTGTGGATGGAGGATGTTCCACCACACATTCAATTTATTGTACAAGCTGATTTGGCTCTTATACAGTAATAAAGTTTCCGTTTTTTCCCCCTCAAAAAAAAAAAAAGAAAAAAAAAAAGAAAAAACCAGAACCCACTTATGAGCTGTCTTTCAATAAACCTATTTTTTAAAGTCACAATGTTCCATTCTTGAAAAGAAAAAATTAGTTACTTTGTGAAATATGCATTTCCAATTTTTGAAAAGGTACGAGGCTAATTTTAAAGGCATTACCATATTTAGTTCGTTGAAGATTCTTTAAATTTAGTTAATTATAGAATTTCCTTAAATTTCACATTAGTGGGTGACCAATAGGCATATTTGAATCTCTAGGCAAGATGCCTATGGCATATGGAACACAGTTTTAACTTTTTAAGTGTAATTGAGAATCAAATTTTAGTGCTGGACTGACAAGGTTGTCCTTTTGGTATACAGGCACACGCACAACAATCTCTCTCGATCAAAATTGAGGTATTGTGTTTTAATTAACTCATTTGCTTTTACATCCAGGTAAATTCCTTGTTATATTAATTTCTTCAAATTGTTTAACTAACCTACTGATTGAATATTTCTACGTCAGAAAGAATATGTTCAAAATTCAGAAAGAGTAAAATCTATGGATGTACATCCAACTGAGCCATGGTAGTTACGTATCTTGCACGTTTTTAGACCCTTTAAAACACAAGTTGTTTAACCTAGTTATTTAACCAAGTGATTACTTAGATAAATTATTCAGATCTAGGTTAACACAATCAAATCATATCATGTAAGTAATGCGGAAATATAAAGAACACACGATATGATAACCTACAAAAACCAAATCAGTAAAAAATTTGGGGAGGATTTAACATAACTATTCTCAAGGTAAAACAGATCCACTATGAAAGAATTGAAGTTTATACAATAAGACTTAAACCACTAACATCCTATTGCTACCTTGAGTAGAAAACTTACTACCACGACCACGTGATAGCTCCGAGTTCACAGACTACTTCTTTCCTTGATCTATTGCAACCACAAGTACTCCCATTTGTGACTTTAAGACTCCACTCAAAGGTTTCAGATCTTCTTTAAATTCTTTATGCAGCAACTGAAGCGATCACCAAGTTCTTGACATGAATCTTGATCTTAATAACCCTAAGTATGTATGAAGGTAAACACTTCTAAATCTCACAAGAGATTCAACACACAGCACATCAAAGACCTCTAAAACGTAGCTAGGGTTTTCCTTTTATACTTGGAGTAAAATGTAAAACCCTACATGTCAAATTGGGCTTGGGCTATCTGGAGAAAATTAATCTGCACGAGGTTCGATTGATCAAGCTTAATTTTCGATCGATCGAGTCTTGCAAATTTAGACCAATAAATCCTATAATCACTCGATTCCAACTTTACAAATAAACACACTTTGAGCAACCTAAATCTAGATTCTAAGTTTTGATCATGGTTTGCCAACACATTACAAATTAAAATTCTAATATATTTAGTTCCTAAAGTCTTAGAACCTAACATATCTTTTCAGTGAAAATTTAATTACATGATTTTCAACTTTAAATAAGTTAAATTTTTCTGTACTTGAAAATACAAGGATAATACAACTAATTTATGTTGCATACTACTTTCTGATGTAGGATTCTAGCTAGTTTGTATTCCGGAACTATAAGTATCTGGAACTAGCAATCACAGGTAAAGCAATATTATGTTACAGACCTACGCCTTGTATCTTTTTCAAATAGTACAATATGACTAACTAAAACATTTATGAATATTACGAAAATATGAGAATGCAAGTGGTATTCAGAAATTTAGTTATAAGTTCTTTGACACATTTTGCATTTGTAATTGATTTTTCTCCAAGCATTTGGTTCTAACTTGGTTATACAATTCCAGACTGTGGAGAAGTCTTTCAAGGACACTGAGTTACCAGGTAAATGACATATATTTGCGTTCCCCAATTGATGATGTCACAAACCATATCTTTCTTGCATTCCAATTTTCTTCAGAGGTGGTCTTATTTATGTTCTACACATCCCTTTATGTGCTTGTAGTCAGGTCAGCAAAGTTCATAGCACGTGAAAACTGGATAGTTGCTGCAGCAGACGACACATTTATTCGTGTCTACAATTATAACACACTAGAAAAGGTCAAAGAGTTTGAGGCACATAAAGACTACATTCGGTGTGTGGCTGTCCATCTTACCCTTCCATATGTTCTGACAGCTTCCGATGACATGGTTATAAAGCTTTGGGATTGGGAGAAGAATTGGCTATGTACTCAAATCTTTGAGGGACATTCACATTATGTGATGCGAGTTGCATTTAACCCAAAGGATAACCTTAATTTTGCAAGTGCATCACTTGATGGTACCATAAAGGTATTATAAGGTTCATTGGTCACTACCTTGTTAACTGCATTTTATGTTTTCAATACTTGTGTGACACCCCATGATTTGGTAATGGTTAATCCTGTAGATTTGGGATATTTCCTCCCCTGCTCCAAATTTTACATTGGATGGCCATTTGAAAGGTGTGAACTGCGTTGAGTACTTCACAGGTGGCGATGAACCAAAAATCTGTGGTTCTGATGATTTTTCTGCTAAGGTTTGCAACCTATTGCTCTTCATTTTGAGTTATGCAGAGAGTTTAATTTCATATGCTTGTGTCAGTGTGGGTAAAGATTTGAATCTATTCATTGAAAAATTCTCTATGAACAGGTGTGGGACTCTCAAAGCAAAAGTTGTTTGCAAACACTAGAGGGCCACACACACAATGTTACCTCAGTATGTGTTCATCCCAAGCTTCCCATAATTATTACTGGTTCCGAGGATGGGACTATTCACATATGGCATGCAACAACCTATAGGTAAGATCTGTATGATTGAAAATTTCCACATTCTATGTTGAGTAGGCTGACAGATTTTTCCATCAAATTCTCTTCCATATATTGCTTTCGAAGAAGACTTATGTTATGTACTTGCCTTTTATCTCTACTAGAGCCCTTGTAGTTGTTGCACATGCACCTATAAATTTCTTTGAATATTATTTGAAACTTTAGTAAGACTTTGGTTAATCCGTCTATGTTTTGGTTTCAAAGCTTCTATATAAATCTGATTAATTTGCAGGCTTGAGAATACATTAAACTATGATCTTGGAAGAGTTTGGGCAATTGGATACAAGAAAGGATCAAACCAGTAAGATTCTTGATTTTTCTTCATTTATTTTTTGGGGATGTGTGTTCAGAGTTGCATGAGATGTTTAGATCACTATTAGATAATGTAAACATGTGAATGAGTCATTGAATTATCAATTTTGTGCCTATAGCATATTGAAATTTATTTATTTTCTAGTGTGGAAGTGTAAGAAAAACTGTTTTCTGCATGCCAGTTTTAAAATTAAATACTACTACATTCCGTTTATTCCTTACTGATATTCCTACTCCCTACAGGATTGTATTTGGTTGTGACAATGGAACTATTATGGTTAATATGAAAAGTACTTGAGGTTCTCTGAACCTACAAGTTGAGGAGGAAGAGTTGGAGGAATTGATTCATCTACTACTGCTGCTACAAATAGTATATTTGGTGTTCTGTATGAATAATTCTATTTTCGAGTCGAAGAGGAAGACTAGAAAAGGAAGAATTTGAATAATCACTAGTGTTGTTGTTTTACTACTTACTGTTATGGTTATATGTTCTGGCTTGGTTATAACTATGTAATGTCACTAGAATAAACTTCAATGGCATGGATCAATCTTTGTCTTCAGAGTGGAATAGTACAGATCGTGAAAATTATTCAGTCACATATACTTTCATCTAATTAAATAAGTCCTCTAACTAACATCTGCAAGTAAAAGAAAAAAGAATAACATTAAGAGCTGATGGAAGACTTCTTAGTGGAAACGTGGTAGGCACCTTATGAGCATTGCTATTATCAGAAATTTTTCTGGAACAACTGCTCAAATTACATGAATTCGCTCTTCATTTAATCTCAGATGCACTATTTTCCACCTACACACACAGACAAATACCAACAAAAAGAAACGTTGTCAATGTATAACAATTATTTAATCAGCGAGCCTGTTCTTAATAAATAAAATGGAAGAATTGATTAATGCTGCATACACTAAATGTTATTGGTTGCTTCAAAGAAATCAAGCCCTCTAAGTTTGATAAAATGGGTAAATTTAATGGGAGTCCTAATCTCCTGCGCTTAAGTGCTTCTTTGGAGAATAAAAGATGGTTAAGATTCTGCAGACTGCAGTGGAGCATTCGGCATAAGCCAAACCTTATTTGTTTCAGCAAAAATATCTTAAAAGAGTGTTATATTAGGTCTATATAATTCCCAATCCTAAAATATTACCTTCACAAACATAAAAGTATCCAACTATAACTGCATATGCATATGAATAATTTCCAAGTAGTAAATGGTAATAGTAAACGATCCACATTTTAACAATAGTTCTCAAAATTGAAATTAAAAAATATTTTGGTATAATATGGAGACCATCATTCACTCATACACCTAATTAGCTATAGATTTATTTCATCATGAAGAATACAAAATCCTATAGGTCAACTTGAATTTCAAATAATGCTAGTAATATGCCAATTCTCATCCTTCTATCTGCTTGCTTTTAACTATGACAATCAATTGTGTTATCAGCAAACCAAAAATGTTGCTGTTGAAATTAATGGATCAAATTTGCCTCTCTCCTTAACATGCCTTCCAGCAGCAAAAATAACAAACATGTACCTAGTCAATTATAGGTACTACTAATTAGAATTGAGATAATTAATGTATCAATTTTTAAAAATGTTACACAATTAAAGAATAAATGTGGAGAGAGGAAATCGTTGTCAAGTTCCCAACTGGAGAAAGGGTTTTTGAGGATAGTTAATCATGGGGAAGAGACTTGTTCCAAGAATGAAAGATCTACATACTTCACACGAGACCAAACCAATGGGTTGGTTGGAGGTTCTCCTAAGAGCAAGTGAGATAATGTGTTGATGAGAGAGCAAATTCTATAGAGTAAAGGTCTATGATTTCAAACCTTAACCTAGAACAGTGTTTGCCACAATTAACATATACGATGAAATGAGCTGCAAAGAATAAGAGCATCGGGTGGAGATATTGGCTTGGATTTCAAGCCAGGCTAGTGGACATATACACAGTAGTACACTCATGGTTACAACCTATTAGGAGTCTCTAGTACACTCATGTCTCACGATAAATTTGATAGAGCTCTTAATTTATTTGCTTATTTTTGAAAACATGTTTTGCAAATATAATTTCAACTAGTATTATTATTTTTAGCACATGTGAGTGATACTAGTAGCTATACTAATTTTCATATGGAAGAATATATATACTTTTGAGTACACGTGTTGACTGACTCCCCATAGTCTTACATAATTCATTACCAGAAAATGCAAGGAAGTATGGGAAGATAATTAGTGCATGGTCCTACAACAAAATGTCAAAAAAAAAAAAAAATTGTTTTAATTTTTTTTTTTTTGATTAAATAGAATGATAAAATGTAGGGTAAATTACGTATTTGGTCTCTATCCTCGTTGATCCTAATTTTTCATTTTGTAATTTTATCAAATAGTTAGAGGATACATAACAAGAACATAACTAGATAAAGATAAAATACAGCAAGAAAAGGATACATAGAAATAGAGTGAAATAGGCCTTTGTAGCATACCTTGATAAGTCATGCTAAGTTGCACTGGTGGTGCTAGGACAACCACCTCAACTAGTCCAACAAAGCAAAAGTAATGAGATGATTTGTATTTTTAAAACTTTAGTTGAAGACAATCAAAATTAGATGATGCTAATTAGAAGGATTTGTATTGAGAGAAGGTAGAGAAGAGTTACTGGATTTCTGAAAAAAAAAAAAAAAAAAGGGTTTAAAAGATGGATGAGGTATTGAGCGGTAAAAATAAAATGAATTTGGGTGTTCAAAGTTCAAACAGTATGTAGTTTGGGTTTAACAATAGTTTGGTTTCTGTCTAAAGAGATGATGTTTTATTATTGGTTGGGACTATTTGGGAGGATCACTTCCGCAATCCACCTGTATGTCCTAATAATTTCTCTCACTTGAAAGCTAAGTTGTAATTAAGGGTCCGTTTGGAATCCGCTTATTTTGTTGAAACTGAAAACTTTTTTTTCTAAAAGTACTGTAGATAAAGGTAAAAATTAGTTGAAATAGTATAGTGGAACTCATGAATAGTATCAAAAAGTGCAGTAGGACTTATGAATAGTAGCAAAAATAAGCTGAATAGTAAAATAAGTTGGCAAAAATAATCTTTATCAAACGGACACTAAATTGGATTTTCTCTTAATTTTGATGTTAAGAGATTTAAGTGTCATTATTGTTGTCTTCTTGACTTCTGCGTGAGGTGTTAATGCATCATTCATTTTTGTCTCAAAAATTAAAAAATTTAGATGGACACGTAGTGGAAAATTAGCTATCTAATTTAGAATCTAACTAGCAAAGCACTCGCACAATGTGTGAATAATGCTTTAAAATGTCTTGTGAAAAAATTATATAAAATTTTCAAAATATGATAAAATAATAACATAAAGTAATGTCGCGATAACATAAAAATATTTTTTATTAAATTAAAATAATACAAATTTAAAGGGATAAATAAATTTTTTTATTTTTTTATTTTTTAATCTCAAGAGGACAAAGAATTTGACTATAGCATAATTGTCATAGAAATTAGTTAAAATAACAAATTCATCATTGAAAAGCAAAAGTTTAAAATTGCACACACATGTCTATTACATTTTTCACTTAAAGTAAAGAGCCATTAAAGTGTAAAAGAACAACGTAAGAATATTGTAGTTTAAATAGTAACAAAAGTATTTTAATCTATTCCATATATTGATGTTTACTATGTGGTGTAATAAGTTATTTGTTCACTTAATCATAGCTTTGGTTTTGTTTTGTTTTTTTGTTTCTTTTTGGATACAAGATAGAAATTCTACTCTAGCCTAATTTAATCGTATATGCGTGTGAAACTCCCTCCTAGAGATTTGAACCCTGACCCTTCTCCCCCACACCCCAAAAGTACTTATAGCTTTTCTTTCTTTAATACATTAGAGTTAGCAAAAGTTATTTATAATTGGCTTAAGGAAATATTATAAAAATTTTATGACATCATGTTTATGTTAGTAGATTATGATTGTCGTAGGTTAAATGAAATATCATTCTAATACAATTCTAATATGATATTTATGTATATTTCCATGAAATATGCATATTTTATTGCCCATGTACATTTTGAAATATAAAAATATTTAGTTCTCAACTTTTGTTTGTATTGTGAAGTATGTTGAACACATCCATTTTCAAAGACAATTTGAAAGAAAATATCAATTTTTTAAAAAAGTTTATATATATTTTGTAAATTATTTTGGAGAAGAGTGCAAAAAATGCGAGATGGAAGGCTAAATATAAAATTAAGGTAGCAAAGTGCCACATTATAGAACCTCATGGTCTCCCACATTAGATTTTTGCTTTCTTATATAAAATATATATATATATATATATCAATAATTTATATGTGCATTTAATCCAGGAAGACATTCAATGAACTAATATCATACATATATATATATTTTTTTTTGATACAAGATAGAATTCTACTCTAGCCTAATCTAAGTGTATATGTGTGTGAAGCTCCCTCCTGGAAACTTGAACCCCGGCCCTTGCCCCCCACACCCCACAAGCACTTATACTTGTGGAGTGACCATCGCACCAAGGGTGTGCGGTGGTATATTTAAATTGACATAAATGTAATTTTTGTTGAGGTGGAAGCCTAAATGAAGAATGTGCCACTAGGAAGAACCTCATGCTCTCTCTCATGAGGTGTCTACTTATATAAATAAATAAATAAATAAATATATATATATATATATATATATATATCTATTTATATTGATTTGAAAGAAAAGATCATTTTAAAAAAAAAAGTTTATATATACATTTTGTAAAAATTTTTTGGGGAAGAGTGCAAAAAATGCCAGATGGAAAACTAAATAAAAAAATAATGCAGCAGAGTGCCACATGATAGAATCTCATGGTCGCCCACATTAGATTTTTGCTTTCTTATATAAAAAAAGATCAATAATTAATACGTGCATTTAATCTAGGAACACATTCAATGAACTAATACTATACATAATTAAATTGACATAAATGTAATTTTGTTGAGGTGAAAGCATAAATGAAGAATGTTCCACTTCACAGAACCTCACGCTTACTCCCATGAGATCTTCATTTATATATATATATTGATTTGAAAGAAAAGATCAATTATTTTAAGTTTATATATATTTTTTGAATTTTTTTTTTTGGAGAAAAGTGCAAAAAATGCGAGATTGAAGGCTAAATAAAAAATTAATGTAGCAAAGTGGCACATGATAGAGGCTCATAGTCTGCCACACCAGATTCTTGCTTTGTTATATAAAAAAATGATCAATAATTTATATGTGCATTTAATCCAGGAAGACATTCAATGAACTAATATTATGCATAATTAAATTGACATAAATGTAATTTTGTTGAGGTGGGGGCCTAAATGAAGAATGTTCCACTTGGCAGAACCTCAAACTCTCTCCCATCAGCCCTCTGCTTTTATATATATACATATTGATTGATTGATTGATTAATATATATATATACACACACACATATATAATGATTTGAAAGAAAATATCAATTTTTTTTTTAAGTTTATATATATTTTGTAAAATATTTTGGAGAATAGTGCAAAAAATGCGAGATGGAAGGCTAAATAAAAAATTAATGTAGCAAAGTGCCACACTATAGAACCTCATGGTCTCCCACATTTGATTTTTGCTTCCTTAATAAAAAAATGGTCAATAATTTATATGTGCATTTAATCCAAGAACACGTTCAATGAACTAATATCATACATAATTAAATTGACATAACATAATTTTTGTTGAAGTAGATAACTAAATGAAGAATGTGCCACTGGGCAGAAGCTCATGCTCTCTCCCACGAGGTGTCTACCTTTAAATATTTTGGAGAAGTGTGCAAAAAATGCCAGATGGAAGGCTAAATAAAAAAATAATAATAATAATGTCACAAAGTGCCACTTGATAGAACCTTGTGGTCTCCACACTAAATTTTTGCTTTCTTATATATATAAAAAAAATGATCAATAATTAATATGTGCATTTAGTCCAGGAACATATTCAAGGAACTAATACTATACGTAATTAAATTGACATAAATGTAATTTTGTTGAGGTAAAAGCCTAAATGAAGAATATTCCACTTGGCAAAACCTCATGCTCTCTCCAATGAGCTCACTGCTTTTTATATACAATATTGATTGATATATATATATATATATATATTGGTTTGAAAGAAAAGATCTTTTTTTTTAAAGTTTATATATATATATATATATATATTGTAAAATATTTTGGAGAAGAGTGCAAAAAATGCGAGATGGAAGGCTAAATAAAAAATTAATGTAGCAAAGTGCCACATCATAGATCCCCATTGTCTCCCACATTTGATTTTCGCTTTCTTATATATATAAAAAAAAATGATCAATAATTTATGTGTGCATTTAATCCAGGAACACCTTCAATGAACTAATATCATAAATAATTAAATTGACATAAACAAAATTTTTGTTGAATTTGTATGCTTTTCTTCAAACTTACATGGATTTGAATTTGTCATTTTTTTTTTGCAAAATTTTTCACTATTTAAATATATATATATATATATATATATTAGTTTTTTTTGGGGTTACTTTATCCTAATTTTTTTTTGATGTTATCTAAATTAGATTTTTTTTAATAAAGTTTACATTAATGTTAATACATATTAGCCATCATTTGATACCTTATCCACAAAAAAAAAAAGAAAAAGAAAACAATTAACATTTAAATTAGGCTAAAAGTAAAATTGTTACTCTATAAAAAAATTGTTACAATACTTATTGTTATTTTATCCAAATAGGTCGATAAGAAAAAATAGAATTAAATATATATATATATATATATATAAGATCACTTTTCTTTTTAAAGTGTATATATATTGTAAATTTTTTTGGAGAAGAGTGGAAAAAATGCAAGAATGAAAGCTAAATAAAAAATTAATGTTACAATGTGCCACATGATAGAACCCCATAGTCTCCCACACTAGATTCTTGCTGTCTTATATAAAAAAATGAGCAATAATTATATGTGCATTTAACCTAGGAAGACATTCAATGTATTAATATTATACATAATTCAATTGATATAAATGTAATTTTGTTGAGGTGGGGCCCAAATGAAGAATGTATCTATATGTAACATTCTAAATTAATAATAAATAAAAATATAATACTCTAACTTAATGTAACATTCTAACTTACTAATAAATAAATATAACTCCCTACTTAAAGTAATGTTTGTAATTGTATTGTGTTTTAGCCTTTATGAACACATATGTTATTTTTTTTCCGTAAAAAAAAAAAAAAATCACAGATATTAATATTACACATGAAAAAAATAATGGATTTAATAATTGAAACGGTTGAAAACAGAATTAAGCCAAAACCTCAATTCATTAATGAAAAAATATCCAAATTTTTTTGCTTAAAAAAAAAAAAAAAAAAAAAAAAAAAAAAAAAAAAAAAAACAAAGTTAAGTAAAGATAGACTTACATAGAAATTTGGATGGATGGATTCTCTCGTATCCAATTTCATGTTTGATAGCAAATTTTGCTTTTAATTAAAGAATATAGATTACATGGAACAAAGCACCAAACAAAAGCCATAACAAATTAAATCCATTATAAAATATTGATGTCAACAACAAATAATCATGTAATAAGAAATTAAAAAATTTAAATATATTGCTTGCTATATTGACTTCTAAAAAAAATCATATTATAAGAATTTCATCCTATTTATAAAACTTGTTGATAAAAATCATATTATATATAATAAAAAGGCAACAAATACACAAAATCAATTCAATTTGATGAAAGAAAAAAAAAATCTAATAAAATGAAATTAAAATCTAAACAATGGCTCACACCTTTCTCTGAAGTACGTGGTAAATCTGATGATCGTAATACCTGGTCACATCTTGTAATAATAAAAACAAACAAACCAAAAATAAGTGATTTTACTTTACAATGAGATGAGACCAAAAACAAAAAAAGGAAGTGAAAGTATTTTAAGGATTGGCAATTTTTACATGGACTTCCAAATGGTCTCTGGTGGTTTCATGACGGCCTCCATTGCAAACTCTGTGACAGGCTCTGTGACGGCCCCCAATGCAGGCTCTATAATAGGCTTTGTGACGGCCTCCATTATAGGCTCTGTGACAGGTTTTGTGCTAGACTCCATTGCTGCCAGTAGAGATGGGTCGTGCTTCAATCGCTTGTGAAGTTGGTCCTCCAACTCCATGGCTTCTTCAACCTCTACCTTCATCCCTGCCTTCTCATTTAATGTACCACAAAAGTCAGAAAAATCAAAGGAAGAATATAACAAATAATTGTAAAGTACGTAATAGAAATAATAAAACATAAAATAACTTTGTGTATATATAGTGGGAATTTTAGGTTGTGAAGAAGATGATATGAACAAAAATAAGTAGTTTAGGTGAAACTCAAATACTTTTTTTTTTTTTTTACTTTATTATTAGGAAAAAGATGACATAAGATGCAAATTTATCTACCCAAAAAAAAAAAAAAAATGAAACGTAGGGAAAAAAAATGCAAGTTCTATCTTTTTTTTTTTTTCTTTTTCCTTTTATGTTTTTTTATCTCTCTTTTTTATTAAAATTCTATTTTATTGATTTTAGGCTTTGTTGATAACATTTTAAATAAACACAACTGTCATAGTTGTAAATGAAATACTACTTTTTTCCACTACTTGATTTGTCATATTTATCCAAAAAATATGTATATATCTATTCTTAAAATCTAAAAATTTATTAAAATTTCTGCAATTTGGTGTAGTCACGTGGTGTAACTACAGCGTCTAAGCCCAACTTTTATTATTATATATATATATATATATATATATAATATGATATGATATATATATTGATTGATATATATATATATATATATTTATATACATATATATTGACTTGAAAGAAAAGATCAATTTTTTTTAAAAAGTTTATATATATATATATATTTATATATATTGTAAAATGTTTTGGAGAAGAGTGCAAAAAATGTGGGACAGAAGGCTAAATAAAAAATTAATATAGCAAAGTGCCACATTATAGATCCTCATTGTTTCCCACAATCGATTTTCTCTTTCTTATATAAAAAAAAATGATCAATAATTTATATGTGCATTTAATTCAAGAACACGTTCAATGAACTAATATCATACATAATTAAATTGACATAAACGTAATTTTTGTTGAGGTGGATGCCTAAATGAAGAATGTGCCACTGGACAAAACCTTATGCTCTCTCCCATGAGGTGTCTACCTTTATATATTGATTTGAAAGAAATATCACTTTTTTTTAAGTTTATAATATATTTTTTAAAACTTTTTAGAGAAGTGTGCAAAAACTGCCAGATGGAAGGCTAAATAAAAAAATAATGTAACAAAGTGCCACCTGATAGAATCTCATGGTCTCCCACATTAGTTTTTTGCTTTCTTATATAAAAAAATGATCAATAATTAATATGTGCATTTAATCCTAGAACACATTCAATGAACTAATATTATACATAATTAGATCAACATAAATGTAATTTTGTTGAGGTGGAAGCCTAAATGAAGAATGTTCCACTTGGTAGAACCTCATAATTAATGCAGCAAAATGCCACATTATAGATCCCCATGGTCTCTGACATTTGATTTTCGCTTTCTTATATATATATAAAAAATGATCAATAATTTATATGTGCATTTAATCTAGGAACACATATAATGAACTAATATCATACATAATTAAATTGACATAAATGTAATTTTTGTTGAAATGGAAGCCAAAATGATGAATGTGTCACTAGACAGAATCTCACACTCCCTCCCATGAGATGTCTACCTTTATATATATATATATATATATATATATTGATTTGAAAGAAAAGATCATTTTTTTTAATGTTTATATATATATATATATATATATATATGTATGTATGTATGTATGTATTTATTAAAAATTTTTGTAGAATAGTGCAAAAAATGCCAGATGGAAGGTGCTAGAAAAAAAAAATACACGTTTTATGATTTCCCAAAGAATAGCCGATTGAGAAGACCTTCCAACAAACCAATTGACAACCAAAATGAAATTCATATTGTAGATACTCAATTTTGCACCCATGATTTAATCAAGAAGAATGACTTGAATGACCATCCATTTACCTCAAAAATCACGATTGCATTACATGCATCAATTTGTTCTTGCATTACATGCATCAACTTGTCTTTACATTACATGCATTAATTCATTCATTGCATATCATAAAAATGATCTTGAGATTCTAATGGTCACAACGGTGTTTCCGGTTTCTAAATCGGACCATTGGATCGAAAGATATCGCAGGTCAAGTTTTCCTGGTCAACATGCATTACTTCTAGGTAAGGTTGACCACACATGATTAGTTTAAATTAATTCTGATTGGTTAAACCATTAAAATTAATTAAATAATTCTGTAATTGGGTTGATAATTAGTGTTTACAATAAGGATGTATGCATAGGAATAAAAAGGGTGATTGGATAACAATAAAATTGTGGATAATTTGAACTTTATCAAGATTTATTTTAGGGTATTTATCTACAGGATAATTGTTCTTAAATAGCCTGAATTATCTAGAAAAGAGGTGAAAAATCATAGACGGAGGATGAAAACACGTCTAGGTACAAGGATCGATCAAAAAACCCTAGAAGAAGAGTCCAAATGGTACCCGAACACGAAAGAGTGTTCGGTGTCCAAAGGCCAATTTGGCACATTTGGAGTGCTAAACAACACTCTAAAAGGGCCAAATTTTCTTTTTTTTTTGGGTTTTGGCCCAACGGCCTTCGGGTGACGATAATGCATACCCTTTTTGATCTTTTCGCAAAAGGATGCGTTTGGATTCACACTCTAATTGTCCGTGCCTATTTTTTTAGAGTCCTCTGACCTCTATAAATAGAGACTGAATCTCATAATTCAGCACCTATTTTTTACGCTCTAGGAGGCATACATTTTAGGCTCCCAAATTGCTCCTATTTTCTGATCCCCTCTTTGAGTGTTGCTACTTAAATAAGGGTTTTTAGGTTTCAAAGAGAATTGCATAAATTTCTTTGAACCCTAAAACATCCTCTCAAGAAGAAGAGTGCATATGCAAGAGGTTGCTTTCTAACCCTTTTGTTTTAATGCTTCTCTTATCATGATGATGTATGTTTAATTGTTTTAGATATTTGTATTCTACCTTGTTAATTTAGTTTATGAAAATATATTCATTGATATAATATGCTTCTTAGTTTTAAAGATCTGCATGTAATCAACTTTTTTCTTAAAATAAAATCAGATATGCATCTTCCTTAGATGTAGATTTGAATTTTTCTTCACAATGAAACAGATCTGCATCTTCTTTAGATGCAAATCTGAATTTTTCTTCCATAAAAACGGATCTCATCTTCCTTAGATGTAAATCTGAATTTTTCTTCAAAATAAAATGGATCTGCATCTTCCTTAGATGCAGATTTGATTTTTTCTTCAAAATAAAACGGATCTCATCTTCCTTAGACATAGATCTGAATTTTTTAATCAAAACTGATTTGCATCTTCCTTAGATACAGATTTGAATTTTTTAGTACATGCAGATTTTTGAAATAAAGAAAAAGATAAAACATGATTGTTTTTGTGTTTGTTGCATAAATTTAAATTTTGAGTGAAACTCTCTTCTTAAAAAATATTTTTCATTCTTTTAAAACATATAAAAATAGATCTAATTTTTCTATCATTAAAGATCATTTTTTTTTTAATTTTTACAACACCGATCTGAATTTTTATCTCCAAAAACCACTTTTTCTACATACTACAAAATAGATCTAGTATTTTGACAAATCAAAATCAATTTTTTTAATCATCAAAACAAATCTGAATTTTTTAAAAAACAAAGGAGAGACTTCATTCATAAATAAATTTATGTGATTTAATTTTTAATTCACATGTTCAACATATCATTCATGACATGCATAAAATGGTACATTGGTCACAAGATTCTAGAAGACCAGACTTTGTCTGGGCAGAATGGGTGCCTAACACCTTCCCATTTCGTAACCTAGCCTCCGGATTTAGGTTTTTTAGTTAAGTAGATCTAGCCTTGTCTTTGTTTATTTTGGGTAGAATGTAACTAGGACAATAAGCCATGTATTTTTGGTAGATTGTAAGTAGGACCCAAAGTTATGTAGTTTTCAATTTTTCAAATATGTAATATTTATTCGATCAATGAAGAGAACAATTCAATCATGTATTTATTATTTATTTTTTTGTATTAAAAAAAAAAAAGTGGCGACTCCACACCACTTACCCAAAAAGAGAGATGCCCTAAAAGGTACCTGAATCTCTTTTTTGAATGACACTTTTTTCGAGGTCTCTTAGAGTGGTGACTCCACTGGGGATGTTGAGGGCTAAGCTTCGTATTAGACTTAGGTGACCAAATATGTACCTTTGTTTTGCATGGTCTTACATGATATAGTTGTTGTTTGTTTATTTATGTTTGATGGGATGTTGTATGATATTTTAGTGTATGGATTTTGTTGTTTGTATTGTTTGTTAAAATCTTTGCCTAACTGTCATTGTGTGTGCCATCCAAACAATACGTATGCACCCCTTTTCAACAATTTTGTGGTGGTAGTAACGATGGATCATCGGTCTTCATTAGATTTGGGTACCTAGTGGTGAACTCACCATCTCATAGCCCAAAATCACCGGATCATTTCCTACTGACTATAATGGACAAACCATGCCGTTCGGACCAACATAATGTTCATTATATTACAAGTTGGGAAGTGTAATGTCCTGGCTATGGGAAACAATGAAACAACAAACCCACCTTACAACATTATGACTTAGAACCTACCCTCAGGTCGGTCCCAGTTAAAATTGCATTGCATGTTGTGTGTGTTTGTTTTGGATGATTGATGGATGTGGATGGGGTCTTAGCTTTGATTAACCTGACCAAGCCTATCATTAGTGGAGAATCTAGTCAAGATTTAAAGGAAGGCTGCAAAGAGAACCTAAGCCCGACACTTAAGCTAGTAGCTCCAATTCCAAGCTTGTCACTCCCATCACAATTCTGAAGTCTTCAAGCATAGAAGAAACTCCATTGCTGCAACATCACAACCCCATCTTTGACCTCCAAGACAATTCAAGCCATAAGAAGTTTGTAGCTCCTAGCAATATGGTAGAAGAGGGAGAACACCCAAACACAGAGGAACCCATGAACACCCAAGAGCTAGGTTGAAAATCCATGAACTACATGATGACTTGATCCTTCTGCGAAGGGGATACGTAGGCAACCATGCATTGGTTCGGTCATAATTTCCCAAAATCCACCATTTTCCCATTAACCAAAATACCAAAAATTCAACCATCCCATTAAACCATGACATTACGTAAAATCCAAAAGCTCAAACCCTAAACCAAACTATAAAAAAGTTCCAAACCCCAAAAGCCTATACCTTAAACAGAATCCCTAACTTGCAAGTCCTAAATAATTCCTAAACATAAGAGTTTTTATATCAACTTCTAAAATAAACATGTTCAAAGCCAAAAAATAAGAAGGTCACTTTGTCTTCAATCTTTTCTTTTTCTGTTGATCACCAATTCCTTCTGTGAAAGGTACTTTGTCATCACTATCCCTTCTTTTGAATTCAAAGTTGTCTTCATCGGGTTTTTCCCAGTTGTCTTTAAGGAATTGCTTTCTCATAGCAACCATCTCAACTTCTTTGTCAACAATCTTGTTCACCAACCAAGTAGAGTATTTTGTAGTCATCTTGTGAAAGTGAACCTTGACAAATGATTGGTCCACTCGATCAACCATCTATAAATCTAATAGCATGTTCTTTACAGAAGTAGGATTTGTATCCACAGGAGAGAAAGGTCTTCTTCTTTTGACACTAGGAATTCCTTGCTCATATTTGAATTGCCTCAAGAGTCTATCTCCCTTGTAGAAAGTTGTCCTCCGTAATCCAACAAGGAAGATATGATCTGATCCTGGAGACCTCAGTAGAGGGGGTGGGCACTTCCACCAATAACAGTCCCATTGAATTGAGGTATTGGATTTCTTCTCTAAGAATTTCACCCAGTCACTCTCAATTTGGCACTCAGTTTTGATTATAGCCCTGTTAAGAAAATTGCTAGGCCAATAATTACTAGTTGCTCCATCAACCATATATGCAAAGTCAAAGGACTCCCTAAGAAGTTTTGAGATTCTCCAGCATGAAATACAACATCCAGTCCTAGAAGAGTTTCTACCAAGACCAAAGGAATAGGGTTATCACCATCCTTAATTTGATTCACAACACTTATAGCTTGAGTATCCACAAAACCATGCCTTCCAGAACAAAGAAAAGTTTATCCACCATGCATAAAGCCAAATCAAATTTTTTTTTTGCATATTGTCGGTTACTCCATAGGTGCGTTTGTCAATCAGCCGAGAGATAATGGCACAAAGATTCACCATATGACCTTTAATCATACTATCAGTAATGGAAGTGGGAAGGCCAAGAACATCAGACAAAGATTCCTTATGCCTAGGATCGCAAGAAACCACTACAGATTTTTTGCTTGGATCATAGCCCAAGATAGCAAAAAATTCTTCAATTGTTGGACAGGGTTCAGCGATGTTAAACCGAAACACATGATCTTCGGTATCCTAGAATTTCACAGCAACACGAAGGAAGTCCCACTTGATCTTCACATTCCTCAGAGCCTTGATTCCCTCTAATTTGCAGGCTAAAAAATTGGTTTTGGTACTAAAATCAAAGCTATGAACCCATCTATTGATATCATGAATTGTTGAAAGAGAAAAATTATGATTGCTAGCCATGGATGACTTTTGCTTGTGATTATTATGTTTTACTAACCTTTATGAAGAGACTTGTCGCATGAGAATTCGTTTAAATAAGCTGGATCAATTCCTAATTAGGTTTGAAATAGGTTTTAGAGAGTTTGTAGCTGACTAGGAAAGTATTTCATGATCACAAACGAAGTAAAAATCTTTCAAAAAATGTGAAAACGTGAAATGCGTATTGGAAAAGCGTGAGGAGTCAGCCCACCATGGCATGAGCGTTGTGGTGTGGCCAAGTGCAATTTGGCACTCTTGAAGTGCTGAATGGCACTCCAAAAGTGCCGAATGGCACTCCTCATTTGCCAAGTGGCACACAACCCCTCAGTCCTACACTCATGCAATTCCATGGAATTTTACATTCTCATGTAATTTTTTAAGACCATTTGACACTCAAAAAGATTTTTTTTAATCAAACTGGGACATTTTGACATGTCTAACCCACTTGTTTTCAAAAATCATCACTAGCGTCATTGTTTTCAAAATTGATCAAATCAAGTTTTTTTCAAGACTCATGGATTTATATTCCAAACTAGGGGCATTCACCCATGCCTCCTTCATTTTTTAAAGAATTTAAAAAAAAAAAAAAAACCATAATCATTTTTCTAGAAAAATCATCATTGTCAAGATTTCCAAAAATCATGCATTCATTTTAAACTAGGGGCATTTGGCTCCACCTCATTCAAGTAAGTGTAGGTTTCAACAGAGCCAAGCAAGATAAGTTTAAATTAGTACTACAAGATCTCATCAGGCGAATTCTAAACTTGTCTTAGTTAAAGTCTTTACATGAACCAATGGGCAAAGAGCTAAAACATGGAAACTAATGCAAGATTGTCTAAGGAACACTTTTATTTTGCAGGAAAAATAAGAATACAAGTCATACATCATTAGGACTCCGAGTCCGCCTGCATGAGGATCTCCTTGATCCACCTCTAGAGGAGCCACATTCAGTATTTCCTTCCTAACTTGAGAAAAAGTGAGGATCGTACTGACGATTTTCAAGTTCAAGGCTCCTGACCCTTTCCTCTAAAGTTCTTTTGGCAGCATCAGTAGTTTCCATTCTATGTGCTTGAAAAGTCAGCAAAATCAAGTGTTAATTCCACTATCAAGTAAAATTCAAGCCAAAGACACTCAGAAGGCAACATGGCACACCCAATTCAAATCATTGAGCACATATTGGGAGGACTGGGTGCGAGACAATGATTGCAAGCCTCCAATCATCTGCATGCTTTATTCCACAAGATCCACATTAACTTGAAGTGCAACTCTACCATATTAAGAGCCATTCATCTAGTTAAGGAGACATAAGGATAAAGCACTGAACATTCAAGAACAAATTGGATCGGGCCAAGGAACATTTGGAACATGCTCTGTCCTAGTTAAAGGCACGGAACTATATGTTCCATTAGGATTCATCACATCACACTGCCATGCTGAAAAATGAGGATAAGTCTCCATGAAGGAACTAGAAGAATTACCAACATGGTAAGGAGAGGGAATCTCTTCCTCTTCCTCTCCCCTTTCCTCTCCTTTAGAAGATGGAGGCTAAAAATCCAACATACAAGTGTTATTACCAAACAAAAATATGAAAAGGAATTTACAAGATCAAGAAATTTGACTTGAAAAGGCAAGTGAAATACTGTTCTGCCAACTAAGCAACCTTGCAGATGATCTTGGACAAATTCAGAATAATTTCCTTCTACTCCTGCAACAATATAGCCATCATGGGCCTGAGCAATCTCTTAATCAGCTAGAAAGTTAGCCAATTGAATAGTGCAACAAGGAGTTGGAATTGTGGTAGAAGGATATACATGTTCAAATTGGGTTAACACCCGATCACCAAGATACTAATACTTTCCATGCCCATATTCAAACAATACTTGGCGGCCATTCAGTTCTAGAGCCCGCTCACACTCAGCACACCCCTCACATCCAGCCCAAGGATTTAAGTTTGTAAAGTTGTGATTTACAACAATGTTTTATGTTGGCTTTATTCCATGACAAAAAGTGTTGTAATTGTTTTAATTTTATTCCTTGTTTTTTGTGGGATTTTATTGTATTGGGTTTAGTTTCAAGTTGGTGAAGAATCAATGGATTTTGCGAGAAACTAAGCCGCGAAAGAGCCACGTGAGGAGCACATGACTAGAAGTTGAAGAGTCATGCCAGGTTGTCGTTTTTGCGAGTGTCTTGCGGGCAAGGCCTTCTCGCGAGATAGTTATGAAACATTCTGCCTAGAGGTTTTTTAAAGAGTGACTTCTTACCCTTCACCCATACTATATGTACCCTCATTACCAACAAATGTAAATAAGGCTATTTAGAGAGAAAAATCCTAGATAGAGTTTCTACAACACACACCCATCTTTTTGAGAGAGAGCTACTCATTCTTAGTGAGAAATCATTGTAGCCTCTTCTCCTTCCCTCTCCCATTATCATACCTTGAGAGGAGATTTGTACCCAAACACAATCCACACCTTTTCAGTGTAGTGAGTGTTTTTGGTGTTACTGGGAAGTATTGGAAGAAGCCAAGGATGGCAAATGCAACATGGAGCTTGTTGCGGGATCTGGAGACCTAGACAAGACAGGGTTTCGAGAAGCCTTGTTAGAGTAGGAGCTTGGAAGGTTTAGGTACAGTGAGTAGATTAGGCTTGGAGGGTCTCTTGCTAACCCATGTATCCCAACTAATTGTCTAGTGGATCGATTACCGCTTGGAGGGCGGTGGAGAGGTTTTTCATCGAGTTCTTTGGTTTTCTCTTTGATAACACATCGGTGTGTTATCTGTGTTTGCATTCCTCTTCCCTACTCTTTTACATTTTTTTTTATTTCTATAATTATATGAATATGTGTTAGAGTAGCTTGTTTGTTTATCCGCTCACATTTACACTATTCTGCACTTAGAATTGAGTTAGTGTAAAATCTATCAAGCCGTAACTTTTATTTGGGGGTTTAAACGGCTCTTGTGTTTTTAACACATTTTCGAGCTTTCAATTGGTATCAGAGTTAATACACTTGTTTTGGTTTCATTACCTAAGAGTGATCCTTGACCTCTTGTGTGTTTTGCCATGAATAATGCTTTGTATGCTTCTAGGGATATTGTTGATTGTAACATGCCATGTGTTTCTGAAAATGCTTCTATGAGTGTTAATCCTCATAATTGTGATGACATGTTACTTGAATCTATGGATGTTGTTGACAAACTCTTGAAGAAAGAAGCTAAGAAGTTTCATAAGAATTTGAGCAAGTTTTGTTGTGAAAAGGATGATTTGATTGCTAAGCTCAATGAATCCAATAAAGTGGTTGAAAAGTATAAAAAGCTTGCTGAAAATTCTCTTGAAAAGCTGAAAGAGTTTGAATGTTTAAATATGGACTTGGATGCTAAACTTGTTTTGTCTAACAAACTTGTTGATGATCTTAAATCTAAAAATGAATCTCTTAAGATGCATGCCAAGTGTTTGATCCTTGAACCTGTTGCTAAAACGGAAGAAAATATATGTTGCAATCATGTTGTGGTACCCGATTGTGTGTTCTACCTCAAAGGACAAATCGGTGTACATTCTTCCACACAAAAGAAATCAAAAAGTGGAGAGAAAGGCTCTTAAGCCTAAGCCTCTTTTTAGGTCCCATCCTAGGGAATTGAATGGATCTAAGTTTGTTCTTACTTGCCACCATTGTGGTGTGATTGGTCACATAAGACCCCAATGCCCTAAGTTAAAGAGAGAAAAAACTCATGTTGCTAGATCCCTTCTCAAAAGGCCTAGTGGACCTAAACACATTGTTTGTCACCATTGTGGTGCCTTTGGTTATCTAAGACCTCAATGCTCTAAGTTTCATGCTTTTAAAAGAATCAAAAGAAAAGAAAAACTTGAGCTTTTTGGAAGTTGTGCCAAAAAGAGTAAACTGGTTTTGAGTGAAAATAACATGTTATTAAAGAAAATGTTTAATGCTCTTAACTCCTTGACTATGTGCATCTTTGGTTCTCATTCTTCCAACTATCGTCTCACTTCTCTTGAGACACTCATTTTGAACAATCGTTGTGTTTGGATGAGGAAGAGTTCCTATGAGGAAGAGTTCCTATGGTTGAGCTTTTGCTCTTTTGGTCCTTGATCTGATTTTTTCGATTTTTATAGGACCCTTTATGCATTAAATGTCATATCTTCATGCTGATAGTTCAAAAAACGTGTACAAAAACACTTTTGAGCGTTTAGACCCCCAAAAACCAACTTAACCAACACAAGCAATATGTCAAACAACTAGTGTGCGGAAACTTAACATCTGCAATAATATGAAATTGGTTAAACAACTATCTAAGCCATAACAAAAATAAAACCATAGCAGATAAAATAAAGGCAAAGATAGAGAGGAAGGAAGATGCAAACACAAAGATAACACCCGATGTGTTATCGAAGAGGAAACCGAAGACCTCGGCGAAAAACCTCTCCGCCGCCCTCCAAGCGGTAATCAATCCACTAGAAAATACAGTTGGGATACAAGGACAGCAATAGACCCTCCAAGCCTAATCTACCAAGTGCACCTAAGCCCTCCAAGCTTCTTGCTCCAACGAGGTTGCGCCGAACCTTTTTCTTTTCTAGCTTTCCGGATTCCGCTACTACACCGTAGCATCAACCAATGAAGATTGGCTCCTTCCTAACTGCTTCCCAGAACTCCAAACGACTGTCTCACAGAGATGATAATGGTGAGAACCAGGTTTGGTATAATGCCTCTCAAGGTTTTGACAATGGAGAGGAAGAGAGTGAGGGATTTTGATGAGACTCTAAGGTAGGGATTGTGTGTGAAACAATCTTGTTTTTCTTTAGGGTTTCTCTCTCAAAATTCTCTCTGGAAGCTCTCTTTCAATCGTGGGTTAAAGGGGTATTTATACTGGAGTGGAGAGGAATGTGAAACGTCAGGTTTTAGCAAAACAGGGATGGCTCGCGGCTTGACCTCGCGGCTTGACCAAGTCGCGAGATCCAGTCGCGAGATAACCGTATGGCCAGTTGTCCTGTTTTGTCCTGTAGTGCTCCAGCTAGCATGACTGTTCATCTTCCAGCATGCTTGGCACGTGTGCAGCTTCTGGCGGCTTGCAGCCGCGAGTCCCAGCCGCGACACTCTGTTTTCTTGCACACTCTTGAGCAATCTTCACTCTATCTCACTCACTACCCTTACAACAAACCCACCTAAATACAGGGTTACTAAATGCTGAATTACAAGCAAATTTGGCACGGAATAAAGCCAATTAGATGGTTGAATAAATTCAACCTTACAATCTCCCCCTTTGGCTATTCCGTGACAAAACCCTAAAACAGACTCTAGACTTAACATGTGAGTTGGGAACAGTTGAACAAAACTCACTCACACCTAACTCTAGAAGCTGTGAAGCACTTGAATCATATGAACATAAACTCCTGAAACACAACAATACACCATGATCATTGTAAGCAGAAAATTATAAATGCATATGAAACAGGCAATATGAGATCAAGCAAAGATGGAGTTAATAAACAAATCATGGCTTGATCAACCAAGTGAACACCATAAGGTAGTGATCACAGTGCTTATTCACACTTGGAATGAACACAAGGACATACAAGTTAACAAGCACAAGGCAAGACACTTGTATGCTCAACACTCAACCAATGCATAGCACACAAGGCATATGCATCTAGGAACAATCCTACAAGGGCACAAGAGTGACAGTACATAAACCAAAATGCAGAACATTTAGATTAAGGTACTGATTTCAACATAGCATAAAGGCTGCACTTAAGCAAGGTACATACCATAAAGCCTACAAACTATGCATAAAACAAAAACCCTAAAAGCTTACAAAAGCACATGGGTACAAACCAACAAAAAACCTGAATAACATCATCAAAATATATTAAAGTTTAAACCAAGAGTATATGAAATGAGTTAGAAACAGTTATACACCAAAACACAGTGTATCAAAAACCATAAAACCACTAAAAATACCCAACATAAACATATATAAACACATTACTCCCCCTCAACTAATTACTCCCCCTTAAGAGCTGCTTTTCTGCTTCTCAAACATCTCAATGAACTTCTCCCCCTTTTTGACAGGAATGGCCAAAGGGTCACTGGTCATGCTGAGTTGTGAAGCTGTCAAGTGTAGCAGCCAAGACATCAATCTGGTCTTGCATGGCTCTCATCCTGTCAGAGTGCTCAGTTTGGACTGTCCTGATCCCATCAAGCCTTTCCAGAATGATCTGGAAAGCATTTGGAGGTGTGTCTGCAGAAGTTGAAGCTCTGTGTCTTTTGCCACTTCTCCTAGGTGTTGAAGTTGATGCAAGCCCTGCTGCCTCTGCTTCAGTCTCCATTGGGGCAGCCTCTCCTTCATCACCTTCATCTTCTTCTCCTGGAAGCCTAACACTTATCCTTTTGCAGGTAAGCTTGTTTATTGCAGAGGGTGTAGACATGGGACTGATGTCTTGAGGGATTGGAACACCCTTACTCCTAAAAATCCTCATTAGCAAACTTGGAAAGATCAATTTAGGCCTAGAGGTGGTTCTAGTCTCATCCACAATGGTGTCATAAATGTGGGAACTTATGTCTATGAAGTTCTTTTCTTTGAGATCCATCAGAAAGACTGCTCTAGCACAATTGATTGTAGTCAATTTCTTAATGGGATAGAGGTTAAACATCATAATTATTGTAAGGCACCTCATGTCCACTAGAAAGGCAGTGGTATTCAAACATTTCCCTTCTCTCTGCCCACCTATCCTTTGTTGAATTGTTTCAATAGACACACTCCTATCCTTGTAATTGATAAATTCTTCATCATCTAATCCTTCAAGCCCTAATGCATCATCTATGACATGAGCATCCAAGACAAATTCTTTACCCCTCACCCAGCAACTCAATTCATTATCCTTTATCACAGCATTTGAGTAAAATTCCCTAATTAAGGGTTCACACACAACAGGGAAACCACCCAGAAGCTTTTCCCATCCTCTTCCTTCAAAACAGCTGGGAATAAATGTTTGCCTTAAGTCCTCCAAATCTACAAATCTCTCTTGAATGATTCCTGCATTCAAGAAGTTATCCTTGTATCTCTCAAAGTGGTGAACTGATCTAAACAGTCTAGAATCCATCTTTAATCTTTTGTCAGCCTTCTTTGCAGTAGATTTCTTCTTCTGAGGTGAGGGAGCCATCTGTGAACAATCAGAAAAGGCCACAACAACATAGAGCAATATATGTGCATAACCAGTCAGTACCATGTAATTAACAAAGAGATATCAACCATAGAAATGAACTTTAAAAACTTAAACAACAAGCTACTTAGTTCAAGCATATGGATAAACCAAGCCTAGGATAGGAAACACATGAACAACATGGTGAAACTGTCCTAAAGGCAGATAAATGACATTGAGACAGATAATGGAAAACTGATATGACACACCAACAGTATATTGAGCCTAACAGAAGCTTCCCACAGATTAACACACTAAAACATGCAAATCTAGCACAGTAAAACTCACAGCCTTAAAAAGAACCAACAGAAACAACTCACCAGCTCAAAGTTCAGATTGAAATAAAGGAAACACTTAGCTAAGCACAAGATGAAGAGCAATAAGAGTATGACTATCATTAACACAAACTATAGCAACAGCATCCACAAGCTAAGCAAGAACAAGGAGCAGAAACCGAAACAAAAACCCATTTCAAAAACACAATCATATGCGAAAAATCAAAGGGTAAAAGCACAAAATCAAGTAGAAAAGAGTGTAAAACAGAAAACCCATACCTGTAACTTGACGATTTTGAGCTACAAGAATGCAACACTAGAGATTGGAAAAGGGAGCACGGAGTGTTTGGGAGGGAGAGAGTCTAGAGAGAAGATGAACAGTCACAAAAATTCGAGGGAAAAACTGAAAAAGTTTAAAAACTGCTCCTGTTTCTGCAAAACACGCGATTTTCGCGACTGGATCAAGTCACCAAAAATGACCAGCGAAGATGCGACTGAGGCTCGCGACTTGACATACCCGCGACTGAGCCGCCAAAACAGGGCAAAACTGTATTTTTGAAATTTTCAGATTTTTCAAACAAAATACTTTCCAAAAACACCTAAAACACTCAAAAATCTTTTTGTGCTTGAATTAACAAAGATTGAGCATGTGAAAACATATTTCATCAAGTACAATCACACAAATGAATATGGCATTTATTGAACATAAACTTGTGTGTTGTGTGTGGATATCAACAATGAGATAGTCCTTTGTCTAATGTGAAGCTTCAATGATCAATTCAACCAAGGCATACACAATTAGCACTAGATCATGTGACCAATCTCAATTATAGAAATATGAATATATGACCTCCCACACATTTTGATAACATAACTTGGAGCTTTTCATTTGACTCCACTTTCAATCATAACAACTGATCTTTTTGATCTTTTGAGTCAATCATCTCTCATTGAGAGAGGGATATATAACATTTCTCTTTGAAGAACAGGCCTTTGGCCTTTTTGAATGAACATTCACTTTTAATATAAGGTCGCTTACCCTTTTTCCTAGTCAAATACTAGAATGTGCGACAGGCTTTTGCAGCTCAATATCTCTTTTCATTTGGAGATTTACATTTGGTGAGCTCTTTTAGCAAAACAAAAATAAAAAGTGGGAAGATATATAGACACAAGTCTATGCATGTCTCAAGATCAACATAACCATTCACTAATCATTCATGACAAGTTTGAAGATCTATTTACAACAATCACATAGATTTCAAGATTTTTCCCACAGTGATATGAGTGCATGAAAACAAGCAATGCTCGAAAATGCACAAAGCCATTAGCACAAAGGTACAAGGCAAAACAAGTTTTGAGACAAAACTCAACAAAGTCAATCAAGCTTTTTGATTTTCTAATTTTTATGTGATTTTTGGATTTTTGACACAAGAAACAAAAAGATTGATAAAACAGAATTAAGAAATATTCACAAGAAGACAAGCAAACAACCAACATCAAAAACAGCAAGCTTCCCAAACAAACATAGTCACAAAGTATAGGAAGTATTAATGCATGGACATGTTGTAATGCTTATGCATGAGTACCCTTATTCACCCGCACGTCACTTGCGTTTGGGGTGATTTCCTTATAGGATTGGGTACGGGAGTTAGGGCTTTCAAACCTTCGTGAGAAGCTTTCCAAGCAGTTGGTGAATGCACCAATCATCTTCATCACGTTCATCATTCCGGGATCTCCATTTTGACCTCTAGATTGATCACCTGCCCAAATTCTTCTATCATTTCTGGGTCCTCCTGACCTTTGAGGAGTTGCACTGTTCTTTGCTCTCAGCTTTTGGCAATTTGGTCGAGTGTGCCCTTGAAGTCCGCAATAATGGCACACATACGTTCCTCTAGGACCTCTTTGTGGTCGTGGACGTGACTTGGCACGAGATTCAGACCTGCCCACAGACTGATTACGATGATTCAGCATCCGTTGGTCCACTACATTCTTCTTCTCCTCCACCTCGAGCTTCACACCAGTAAGGTCAGCTACAATTGGATCTTTGGCCTTTACAAATTTCACTTCTTTAGTGACATTTCCAGATGAACTACTTCCTCCGGTATATCCCAGTCCGGATTTGTCTGAAAAGCTCTTTTGAGATGATATAACATCATCTAGCTTCTTGGTGGTGACCCTCTCTATTTTTGCATTTGCTTGCACAACCTCATTCTCAAGAAATCTCACTTTAGTGTAAGCTTCGGACAGCTCACCATTCAGTGTTTCAATCTCGCATTTGGCCTCCCTATACCGGATTAGGAGACTTTTGTAGTCCTCCTCAGCCTTCTTCATTTTTCTCACAGCAGCCTTGGCCACCCTTGTATATTCACCCGACTTCTCCAAGAGTGAGTTATAATTCTCTTGAAGATTTGCTGTGCTTTCATCTTCTTCAGCTTCTGATTCTTCAACAATTCCTAGTGACTCATCTTCACTATGTTCTCCAAGATCTCGTACAAGCAGATTCAACTCATCCGAAGACTCAACATGAGCAATAGTCATGAAAGCTGAATAGTTCCCCTCTCCATCACAGCTCTCTTCAGATTCTGAGTCAGACGAGTCTAAGTCACTCAAGGTCGTGGCATACACTTTGCCTTTCGATTTCAAATAATTCGGACATTCCTTCTTAAAGTGTCCATGCCCGTTACATTCAAAACAAGTGACACCTTGTGTGGATTGGGATTCTTTTCCATCTTTCTTTTTGAAATCCCTCTTCTCCCTTCCAGAATTTTGGAATTTTCTCTTATCATCAAATTTTCCATTATTTTTGAATTTCAAAAACTTTCTGAAATTTTTAACAAGATAGGCTACATCTTTTTCAACCACATCTTCTCCCGATGAGTCTTGATCTTCCACCTTCTCATTAATGGTCTTTAGAGCAAGGGATTTACTCTTCCGTTGATTGGGCAGCGACATCTCATAAGTCTGCAGAGAACCAACCAGCTCCTGTACCTTGATGTCGTCAAGATCCTTGCTCTCTTCAATGGCTGTCACTTTAGCACGAAAACTTTCCGGCAATGATCGAAGGATCTTCCTTCCAATCTTTGAGTCCTCCGTTTTCTCCCCTAAGTTAAACTTACTGACAACCACCTCATTTAGCTTCCCATAGAAAGAGTCAAAAGACTCATCCTCACTCATTTTAAGCTCCTCAAACCGAGTGGTCAGCATTTGTAACTTGGTGTCTTTCACTTTCTTCGTGCCTTCATAAGTTGTTTCCAGAATCTCCCATGCATCTTTGGCAATGGTAATGTGAGAAATCCTGTGAAATTCAGCTGGAGACACACCACAGAAAATAGCATTTAGTGCTTTACTCTTAGCATTAGATGCAGCAAGTGCTGCCTTATCCCATGTGGATTTGGCTGCCTCAGGTTTGGTCCAACCAATCTCAACAGCATCCCACACGGATTCATCAATAGAGCATAGAAAAGCTCTCATACGAACCTTCCAAAAAGCATAATTACTACCATCAAAATATGGAGGTGCATTAAGGGATTGAGACCTATCCATCTCAAAAGGGAGTCAAGGATCACACAATGGTAATGAAACCAAACAGCAGTGTACCCGCTCTGATACCAATTGATAGTTCAAAAAACGTGTACAAAAACACTTTTGAACGTTACCCCCAAAAACCAACTTAACCAACACAAGCAATATGTCAAACAACTAGTGTGCGGAAACTTAACATATGCTATAATATGAAATTGGTTAAACAACTATCTAAGCCATAACAAAAATAAAACCACAGCAGATAAAATAAAGGCAAAGATAGAGAGGAAGGAAGATGCAAACACAAAGATAACACCCGATGTGTTATCGAAGAGGAAACCGAAGACTTCGGTGAAAAACCTCTCCGCCGCCCTCCAAGCGGTAATCAATCCACTAGAAAATACAGTTGGGATACAAGGACAGCAATAGACCCTCCAAGCCTAATCTACCCAGTGCACCTAAGCCCTCCAAGCTTCTTGCTCCAACGAGGTTGCGCCGAACCTTTTTCTTTTCTAGCTTTCCGGATTCCGCTACTACACCGTAGCATCAACCAATGAAGATTGGCTCCTTCCTAACTGCTTCCCAAAACTCCAAACGACTGTCTCACAGAGATGATAATGGTGAGAACCAGGTTTGGTATAATGCCTCTCAAGGTTTTGACAATGGAGAGGAAGAGAGTGAGGGATTTTGATGAGACTCTAAGGTAGGGATTGTGTGTGAAACAATCTTGTTTTTCTTTAGGGTTTCTCTCTCAAAATTCTCTCTGGAAGCTCTCTTTCAATCGTGGGTTAAATGGGTATTTATACTGGAGTGGAGAGGAATGTGAAACGTCAGGTTTTAGCAAAACAGGGGTGGCTCGCGGCTTGACCTCGCGGCTTGACCAAGTCGCGAGATCCAGTCGCGAGATAACCGTATGGCCAGTTGTCCTGTTTTGTCCTGTAGTGCTCCAGCTAGCATGACTGTTCATCTTCCAGCATGCTTGGCACGTGTGCAGCTTCTGGCGGCTTGCAGCCGCGAGTCCACCCTCGAGTCCCAGCCGCGACACTCTGTTTTCTTGCACACTCTTGAGCAATCTTCACTCTATCTCACTCACTACCCTTACAACAAACCCACCTAAATACAGGGTTACTAAATGCTGAATTACAAGCAAATTTGGCACGGAATAAAGCCAATTAGATGGTTGAATAAATTCAACCTTACACATGCATTTTGTGCATTTTGCATTTATTTGTATGCATTTCTTTTTGTTTTGATCTTACTTTTATGTTTTAGTTTTGTGTGAGTAAAAATCCAAAACCACATAAAAATTTCAAAAATTCAAAAAGTTTGATCGTATATGTTTGAGCACATATCTCATGTGAGTTTGGCCTAGTACCTTCGTACTAATGGCATAGTGCATTTACGAGCTTAACTTATTATGTATGTACATATATTTTTGTGGGAGAAATCTTGAAATATATGTGTGATTGTTGTAAATAGATCTTCAAGCTTGTAGTGAATGATTGGCTAATAGTCCTGTTTGTCTTAATACTTGCATAGACTTGTGCCTATATGTCTTCCCACTTTTGTTTTATATTTTTACAAATAGAGCTCACCAAATGTAAACCTCAAAATGAAAAAGAGATTATAAGTTGTAAAAGCCTGTCGCACATACTAGTATTTGACTAGGAAAAAGGGAAAGCGACCTTTTTAAATTGAAATGTATGGTGCTCAAAAAGCCAAAGGCTAAATCACAATGTTGAAATATCAAAAATTTCAAGCACCAATCTCAAAAAAAGATGTATTATCCAAAAAAGATCAAATGTCATGAATTATACAGAAGCTAAATGAAAAACTTCTAAATTTTGTAATCATTCTCTTGTGGGAGGTCATATATGCTCATTTCTATAATTGAGATAGACTACTTGATTTCGTATCAGTTGTGTATGACTTGATTGAATTGATCATTGAAGCTTTACTCTAGTCTAAGGACTATTCCACACTTAATTTACACACATAACACACAAGGTTAATGTTCAATGAATATCTATTTCATTTGTGTGATTGTACATGTTCAAATGTGATGTGTGTGTGCTCAACCATATGTGGATCAAACCAAAAAGATTTTTTGTTCTTTTTGTTTGCTTTTGGAAGTGATTTGTATCACCCATGTTTTTCAAAGTTTTTCAAGTTGTGTTTGTGTGAAAAACATGTTTTCTGGGTGTTTTCGTGACTCATTTCATGTGTAAGCTCAACTGGGAGTTAAATGGTCAAAATCTCAAGTTTTTCAACTTTGGACAGAGAGTTTCGCGACTGTTTCATGAGTAACTCGCGAGTAAGGCTTACCCATGAAAAATTTCGCGAGTCAGCGTCTCGCGAAAATTTCCAGATCAGCTTTTTAAAGGGCATTTCGTGGGACATTCATTTTAAACTTCTCCTATCTTCTCCCAAACCCCTGTTTTAATGTTTCTACATCAAAACCCAACTAAATTCAAGTGTTTTTCATTCCATTAACATCTCTAAGGTAATCTTCAACTCTTTTCATTGATTTTGATCCTTAGATTATGTTTTTGGGGGTTTTATGTTCATAGTTGGGATTTTCTCAAATGGGAGTTGGAAAACTTAATTTTTGTCAATCTTTTTGATTGGGCCTTGTTTTAAAATGATAATTTGCTTTGGATGTTGGCCCCTTATGGCAAAAATAACATGTATTTAGGCAAGATTTTCATATGTTCATGCATTGTTTAACATACATGTGTAGTGTGTGCACTCTATGTGTTTGATAAACATGCCCAAATGGCATTTTTTTGTTGTTTTGGACTCCGATGAGTACCAAACTTTAGGGATAACCATAATTTTTCATGTTTATCTTGTTTTAATCATTGGTTGTGTGTTTTATACACTTTGTCCCGTGAGTGCTTATTCATGCATTGGTCATGCATCTCACATGCACACTAGATGCACCTTTGCTAACACACTCTAACACTTGATATATTTTGCACTTCACTCATGCTAGTTAAGTCTTTTTAGACCTTTTAGCTCTTATAACATGTTCTTGTGTCTATGTCATGCCTAGGTTTACATCATGTTCCATCATCCTTAGCATGTTATTTATACTTTATGCTTTGTAGCATGTTTTAAGTTGTCTTTATTTTTTGTTTGAGCTTCATTTTCTCATTCATTTTGCACCCCTCATGCATCATACCCCTGCTTATATCTTCTTTTCATTCCCTCCTTCCTCTTGATTGTTTTGTCTATTTGTGACAAAAAGGGGGAGAGTATACCGGAGGGTATACAAGTTTGTATCATCATTTCTATATGACTTATGTGCACACTCTTAGGGGTAGTAATTCTACCTCGTTTACACTCGTAGGGGGAGAAAGCCATAGAGGAGATGCATATACCAGGGGGCGAAGACATTTTTTATGAGAAAACCTTGTTTTACTTTATGCTTGTTTTCTCAGTGTTTTATGGTGCTTTGTGTTCTATGCTTTATTGCTCTCATCGCATCGTGTTTATGTGTTGAACATGCATACATTTTTATACTTGTTCGGATGATCATTTGCTTTGCTATGTGGTCATTGTTGTCATTCATATATGACTATTTTGGTGTATGATCAAGTTGCTTATATGTTTCACATCATGTTTACTTAATCACAATTTAATTGTTACATTATACTTGTCTTTTTATTACTTACTTTACCTTGAGGGTCTAATGTGTTTTGTGCAAGTGTTTCAAGTTACAGGTATATATGTTCCATATTCATCACAGCTCCTAAGATTAATGATAGGGCGAGTGATATGATAGGGGGAGAAAGAGAGAAAGAGCTTTGTGCTACATTAACTATGTTTGCTTTGCTCATAGTTCATGATTATGCTTAGCTATTTAAAATATTATGTTATATTTACCTTGTATGTTTTTAGACCCCTTAAAACACAACTGAATTAATGTAGTAAATTAGCCAAGTGATTACTTAGTCCAATTTTCAGATCTTGGTTAACACAATCATATAATCATATCATGCAAAGCAGCGGAAATATAAATAACACAATGATATGATGACCCAGGAAACCACATCGGTAAAAACCTGAGGAGGATTTAACCTAGCAATCCTCAAGGTAAACCTGAATCCACTATGAAAGAATCGAAGTTTTACAATAGCAACTTAGACCACTAACATCCTATTGCTACCCACCAGTACAAACTTACTGACACGACCACGTGCAAGCTCTGAGACCATGGACTTCTTCTTTCTTGGATTCTCTAGTAAGTACAAGCACACCCGCTTGTGTTTCTTTCAGCTCTTTAGTGCAACAACTGAATGATCATCAAGCTCTCAATCAAATCTCCTTCTTGATAATCCTAAGCATGTGTGAAGGCAACCACCTCTAGATCTTACAAGAAATTCACACACAGAGCAAAATAGAGCCACTTTAAAAACATGGCTAGGGTTTGCCTTTTATACTTAGGGCAAAACATAAAATCTTACACGTTTTAATAGGCTAGGGTTGAGTTGGAAAAATTCTGCAGAAAAAACATTCTGCCCAAGATTTGATCGATCGAGTCTAAGCTTCGATCAATCGAGCCAAGCCAAAATGCACACTTAATTCTACAATAGCTCGATTCCAACTTTACCTAAAAGACACAACTTTAAGCAAGTTAAACAAAACTAAATAACTTGTTTTGATCATGGTTTGCCAACAATACACATTAGAGTTCTAATACATTAGTTCCTAAGTACTCAAAACCTAACAAACTCCCCCTTTGGCAATCCGTGACAAAACACAACTTAAAGCTCAAAGATTACAAAGAAAAGCCCTTAACAAAAAAATGCCCATTATAACAAATCCAATCCTAACTACTATCCATCAGTTGCAAGTGTAGACAACAGCTCAATTGAATCAACCTGTATATTTCCTGAAACACTAAACAACATGCATAAACACATGTGTGGAAAATACAAGTAAACAAAATAAATTCTTGATTTCACTCAACACAAAATAAAGACATATATCAATGAATAACTTATAAATATAAATCAATAAGCAGTGAAACAAGAAACATATAAAACAATAAATGTATCTCCCCCTAACATGAATAGCCCAACAAAAATACATTAAGAGCCAAAAAAGGTAAATACAAAGTGAAGCACCTAGATACAATCTAATCTCCATAAGCTCCAACAAACAAAAATCTCTCCCCCTGAGAACAAAAACCTCTACAAATGCCCTAAATGTACTCCCCCTTTTTGTGACAAAATGCCAAAGGACAATCAAAATCCATCATCAAAAGGAGGTGGCGGTGAGGATTGTCGAAACTGAGCCAACTCTACTCACATGGCACGGATCTCATCGAGCACGTCCACCAAAATCTATCCATGAGCCGCCTAAATGGTCAAGACATGATCTAATGTACGTCGAACGTCTGAATCATACGAAGTAGTCGGTGGAGGAACATCAGCATCAGCAGCAGCAGCACTAGACGCCTCAGCTGTAGCATCACCTGTAAAAGAGGGAGGAGGGGGTACAGCACCAGAAGGCTCAACTCTAGGACGCGTAGAGCCAACTCTCATATGAGTAGCCCTCTGCTTAAGGAAGGTGGCACCTATGGGAGCTACAACATGTTCGGGCTCACCAGCAGGGAAGTCATCTAAACGGAGAAACAACAAAATCCTATGAATGAAAATAGGATGAATAAGAGCATAAGCGACAGCTGAACTCCTATGAACTTCATTCAAAGAACAAAGAAACAGATGAGGAAAACTAATAGTAGCACCAGAAACAAAGGCGTACAAAAACACACATCGCTCAATAGGGATGGTGTGGAGATGAGAAATAGGCCACAAAGAATGACATGTTATCCTAAAGAAAAGATAGGTAGTCTCAGTAAGCTTAGCGGACGTGATCCGAGGATCAGAACTCCACTGGATAGAAGACCCAGTAATGTATGTCATAACGTCATCAAGGGGTGGAGACTCCTCATAAGGATAGACGGGCTGCCTAACTACTGGAACACCAAGAGCCTCAGCCACTATCCTAGGTGTAATGGTGAACTCTACACCTCGTATCCGACTCCTAACCAAGGTGTTGGTATCATAGATGTGGCAAGAGAGGTTCGAGTAGAACTCTCTAATCAAGGCAGTCGGGGGTGGATGATCTATCTCCAAAAAAGGCAACCAGCCCCTACTCTCAAAATTTTCCCTAATGGCGGGGTCTAAATCATCTAACACAACGTTCCGCTCAGCCCAAATCTTCCTCTTATAGTTCAGTTTATCATAAAACTCTCTGCTTTTGTCACTTCGAAACAACTCACTCCTAGAGGGAGACTTAGAAGAAGTGGAGGGTGTCCTATGGGCTCTAGTCTTCCTAGGTATGATGCTAAGTTAAGGACAAAGACACAAAAAAACAGAACCAAAGAGAACAGAAAGAAAAAAAACACAAAGGCAGACTGCAAGTTAGCACAAAAAAAAAAAAAATCAAAAAATCTATATGATACATGAACAGATAAATGGTATGATGCATGCTCTAATGCAATGATAATAAGTTCAATTCAAGTTTAGAAACACAAAATTGGCTTGAGCATAGAGTTTATAGCAAAAACCCCAAAATTTGAAAAACCAGTTGTTCAAAAACCAACAAATTGATCAATTGATCATTACACAAGATAAGTAACACATTTTAATGATCAGTTGAATAAATCCAACAAGCCAATTTCATCAATTTAAACCAAATTGAACAAAAACCCCAATTCGGGTAGTTTTGAGCCCTAGAAATTTCAATTTCTCACAAATCATCAAATTGATCAAATTAATTCACCAAGAACAGTTTTATATTGTCCCATAACAAAAACCCATTGATCAATTGTGAAAGAAAAGGCTTAATTCATCAAAAACCCCAAAATTTTCATAGGTTCGAAATTTCCCAAATAATGCATGATTTTATGTAGGAAACATGAAAAAAATGTAAAAGGAAGGGTATAAAAGTCTTACTGGCCTTGGGAGAGGAATACCTTGCAAAAAGAACAGAGGAAAATGACAAAAAATTGATGGTAAGCCTTGTCCGATTCGGAGAGAGAGAGAAAAGTTTGAAAAACTTTTGAAAAGTGAGTTTGAACAAGTTAAAATCAGTTTTTCAAAAAACCTGATTCACGATTTTTGATTGATTGAAATTTTAGGTTCGATTGATCGAAATAGACAGAGGCTCACCTAAATTTTTAATCACAATTTCGATTGATCGAAAAACAGCCTCAATCAATCGAAATTCTGGAAAAAACACATTTTTGAAAACACAATCAGATTTTAGACCCCTTGATAGTTTCTAAGTACTTAGGAACTAATGTATTAGAATTCTAATGTGTATTCTTGGCAAACCATGATCAAAACAGGTTGTTTAGTTTTGTTTAGACTTGCTTAAAGTTGTGTCTTGATAGTAGCACCAGAAACAGATTAACCTAGGCAATTAGCCAAGTGATTACTTAGTCAAATTAACGAATCTAGGTTAACACAAATATATCATATCAATGTATAGCAACGAAAAATAAAAAACATAACGATATGATAACCTAGGAAAACCAAACCAGTAAAAAACCTAGGGAGGATTTAACCTAGCTATCCTCAAGGTAAAAAGCAAATCCACTAGAAAGAATCGAAATTTTACAATAGTGACTTAGACCACTAACATCCTATTGCTACCCACCAGTAGAAACTTACTGATACGACCACGTGCAAGCTCCGAGACCACGGACTCCTTCTTTCTTTGGCCTTTGTAAAACAAAAACACCCACGTTTATGACTTTGAGAGATCTCACTCAAAGGTTTAGCAACACAAACTCTCCTGTTTGTGACTCCAAGACCACCCTTGAAGGTTTAGATCATCAGCACCTTTGATGACTAGAGAAGGCAGCAACTTCTACAATACCGGATCTTGAGATTCTTCATGGAATAACATCAATAGAAGACATAAGAGAGCTTTTGGGTACAAAAACCTAGATCTACAAAAGAGTCACAAGATGCACTCTAATCTCTCTAAAAAACTCTCAAAACCCCACCTAGGGTTAGCTTATAATGTCCTTTAAATATTGGAAAAAACGGCTCGCGATTTGGGCTTCAAACGGATAAGTTATGGCCTTTTTACGTTTGCTGATTTTGCTGATATGCGATTTTTGATCGATCGAAAATCACTAGCATCAATTGAGTATCAATCAAACCAAACAGCTTGTAACTCATTTTTTTTTATCCCAAACTTGAGTTTTTTGTCTTGGGCTTCAATGTAGACCATTCTAAACTAATGAGACTTAGTTTTTGTCATGTTTTGTCATGGTTTGCCAACATTACAAACTCAAAACCTAACAATCTCCCCCTTTGGCAATCCATGACAAAACACACATACAACATAATGCCCATATACAATAAAATGCCCAAATACATCACAAATCCCAATCTAAGACTTTTAACCTAGAAGTTGCAAGAAGAGGTAGAAGGTCTTGATCAGAATGTACCTGTCTTTCCTGAAACACTCAACAAACACATCATCGCATGTGTGGAAAGAAAGACATATAAACAATAATATGAAACAGAATTAAAAAAATATATATATATTCTAACTCTCCCCCTAAGTTAGATACATCAAAAAGTTTTTATATTCTCCCCCTTTCAAAAACAAATTCAACTCCTCCTAAACAAAACAAATAAGATTCTCACATTTCATTTATTTCTCCCCTTTTTTGTCACGTATTGACAAAGACAACTCAAACAAAGAGTAGAGTGATAGTAAACAAACATGAGAGGAAAAAAGAAAAAAAAAACACCATGGGAACAAAAAAACAATTCAACTCTATAAAAAATAGAGGCAACTCCCCCTATGAAGAGCAAAGATTAAAGACAAGCTTCTCTCCCTATAGAAATAGGAAAAACAAAACAAGTTTTGGGAAAAACAGTTTAGAGGAAAATTTAGGAGGCGAGGATAATATGTGACTCATAAACAGTTACATGAGTAGAGAAAAACAGTGACTCACAAACCAAACTAAAAAAATGAGGATTCACTTGAAGAAAAATATTCTCTCTTTTAATATATGCAAACTTGATACTATGTGACTCATAAACAGTTACATGAGTAGAGAAAATATTTGCACATTGATTATCCATCATATCTCTTAAGAAAAATATTTTCTACAGTTCACACATAGAAATAGCATATACTAAAAAGTACATAACTCAAAAATTAATCAATCAATTTTTTAAATCAAGTGGAGTACCCAATTTAGCAAAGTGTATGCATGTTATGTGTGAAAACAATGAGAGATATGACTGCAAAACTGCAAGATGGATATAGAAAATAGTGCACTGCATGTGAATCCTATACATAAATGATGTATGAAAAAAAATTTGGTCAAAAACTTAAAAACTGAAAATTTTTCAGTTTTGATCAGTCGAGAGATAAATTCGATTGATCGAAAATCTGGAAAAATCAGATTTTTGAAAAACAAAGCATTTTAATGCAAAAACTCCTCAAAGCACATAGTTTTATGAATGAAATGCATGAGCATGAGATTAAAAGTTTTTCAAAAACACTTGAATTCAACCTAGATCTTCCAAAAACAAATTTTTCAATCAATTTGACCCCAAGTCTCAAACTTTAAACACATTTTGCATTAAGATCAAGGAACTTTAATCTTGGATGGCAACAACAAGATCACACACAATATAATGTACTAAGTTTTGCAAAGAGTAACTTGTGTAGTGTGTGCAACTAGCAAAAACTTAAGATACATGTGAGATAATATGTGAATAGTAATTAAGCACAAATTCTACAAAATTCATCACATAGAATTTGAAAGAGACTATCACTTAAAGAGTTACATCATATAACTCCCACATCTCCTAGAAACAAGCTTGCAATCGTGTAAGTTTCTTGATTTGCCTCATATTGTACACACCAATTTTAACATTTAAACCGAGGCTACACCTTATGTTCTTTTTGTGCATGTGCTACACTTTTTCGAGCACAAAATCTTACGATATGCACTAAGGTGTTCATGATTGGCTAGTAAACAGTGGTGAGATGGTTATTTATGCCTTTCTCAAAAGGTTCAAGTTCGACAGTCAAAGACATTTGACTTTAAGATCAAGACAAAGTGATCAAAAACTATAAACATCTCCCACACAACATGCACTACAAAGCTCAAACTAGTAAAGTGCAATAAAAGAAGTTCATCCAAACTAAACAAGGTACATAAACATGTTATGTAAAGATAATATGGCCAATCCTTGATTATAAATCTAAGATGTGAAATACAAAACACAAAAAACATTTTGGTAAAAAAAATTTATGACCAAAAACTAAAAGCACACGTTATGCTAAATGAACAATGCAAATGCAATGCATGACAATGCTTAACTAAGCTATAGAGGGTACATAAACAAGAAATATCAATTTCTTAATTAACCCTTGAGTACATGTACAAACTAGTACATACTCATACAAAATCAAAAATAGCTTAGCACTTATAACACATACTATTCAAGTTTCTCCACAATGTCAAGCACGTTCTAAATCAAGAGAGAGATATTATAACTTATGTAATCCTAAAAAAAAATAAAGCAAGACACAAAAAAAATATTTTTGTCTTTTTGAAATTTTCAATGTTTTTGGATTTTTTTTTTAAAAAAAAAAACCTAAAAAACAAAACAACCAAAAACAAAAAACAAAACATGTCCACAAACAATTGAAAGAATTAAATCAGGGACAAGTCAGCAACACTCACCTTGGAGAATCTTTTCTTACCCATATAGCATGAGTCTTCGACTTTGTAGGTGAAAATCCATGAGAAGCAGAGTGTATTTGAGGGATTACACCAATCTTCTGAGAAAGACTAAAATCCTGCAAATTCCTTTCACAAGCCAACAAGCTCAAAATTTTCAAAAAAAACATGAAACAGTTTATATGAACTTATGGCAGGAGAAATATCATCACAAATCCTAGACTGAAAAACAGAATGCTTAAATTTCAGTTTATGACAATCAGGACGAATGTGACCAGAGACACCACAAAAGTGACAAACAGGAACAAGTTTAGGAATATCAATATTCTTAACAACAAATCTAGTCTTAGATTTCGGTTTTTGCCTCAACAAAGAACAATTTGGTCTAATATGACCAATAACACCACAAAGGTGACAGGTAGACACAAAAACAGATTTATTATGCTCTCTAACAGTAGGTTTAGACTTAGGTTTAGAGACTTTAGCGTCTACATCAGAACTTTTACCTTTGTCTAACCTAGCAAAGTAAGCATTTTCTTTATTATTCCTCTTAAAAGGAGAGATATAAACTTTCTCAGTTTTAGGCTTAAAAGAGACAAAAACACTTCTGTTATCAACAACAGACTTGGTACAAGTCAAATTTTCAATTTTAGCTTTAGATTCAACTAATTCTTGTTCCAAGCTTTTCATCTTCTCATCTTGAGAGGAAATTTGTTTTCTCAAAAATTCATTCTTTTTATTAGATTCATCTAATCTAACAACCAATTCCTCTTTTTCAAGATCAGCCAATTTTAACTCTCCCTTGAATTTCTTAGCAATTTTCATAGATTTCAATAATTCCTTACAAAAAGTTTTACAGGCATCAATAAAATCAACAGAAGCATGAGCAGAAACATGATAAAAAAGACACTTCAAATTATCCATGACAACAAGGGTCAAGGATTAGCTCTTAGATCAAAAGATCTAAAACAAAAGAGCAACCTGCTTTGATACCACTTGAATGTTTTTTGACCCCTTAAAACACAACTGAATTATCCTAGTAAATTAGCCAAGTGATTACTTAGTCCAAGTTTCAGATCTAGGTTAACACAATCATATAATCATATCATGTAAAACAGAGGAAATATAATGAACACAATGATATGATAACCCAAGAAATCACACCGGTAAAAACCTAAAGAGGATTTAACCTAGCAATCCTCAAGGTAAACATAAATCCACTATGAAAGAATCGAAGTTTTACAATAGTGACTTAGACCACTAACATCCTATTGCTACCCACCAGTACAAACTTACTAACACGACCACGTGCAAGCTCTGAGACCACAGACTCCTTCTTTCTTGGATTCTCCAGCAAGTACAAGCACACCTTCTTGTGTTTCTTTAAGCTCTTTAGTGCAACAATTGAATGATCATCAAGCTCTTAATCAAATCTCCTTCTTGATAATCCTAAGCATGTGTGAAGGCAACCACCTCTAGATCTCACAAGAGATTCACACACGCAGTAAAATAGAGCTTCTTCAAAAACGTGGCTAGGGTTTGCCTTTTATACTCAGGGCAAAACATAAAACCTTACACATTTTAATAGGTTAGGGCTGAGTTAGAAAAATTCTGCAGAAAAAACATTCTGCCTGAGATTCAATCGATCGAGTCTAAGCTTCGATCGATCGAGCAAGGCTGAAATGCACACTTAATTCTACAACAGCTCGATTCCAACTTTACATAAAAGACACAACTTTGAGCAAGTCTAAACAAAACTAAATAACCTGTTTTGATCATGGTTTGCCAACAATACACATTAGAGTTCTAATACATTAGTTCCTAAGTACTTAAAACCTAACATACCTTATTGCTTTGTAGCATTTTTTTGGGTACTTTTAGATATTGATATTATGTCTTGAGTACTTCACACTTGTGCCCTAGTAGGATCTTGTTCCTAGATGCATATACTTCACGTATTTTGAATTGGTCGTGTGTTGGACATATAAGTGATCATAAGTGATTGCTATTTGTTTGCACGTCCGGATGAACACTTACTTGCTAAATGTTCATTGTAGTCATTCTTTAATGACTGAACTTGTTTGATCAAGTTTTTGTTTACATGATATCTAATGTTTACATACTTGATCGCACTATCCTTGCTCATGTTCATACCTTGTATTCAACTTGTCATAAGCTTAATGAAAGTTTTGTTTGTGTGCTAGTGTTTCAGGTTACAGGTATAAACGTGCAAGTGCTTCACAGTTTCTAGATTTAGGTGCGAGTGAGTTTTGCCATTGTTCCCAAACTCACGTTTAAGTCTAGAGTTTGTTATAGGGTGTTTTGTCATGGAATAGCCAAAGGGGGAGATTGTAAAGTTGTGATTTACAATTATGTTTTATGTTGGTTTTATCCCATGACAAAAAGTGTTGTAATTGTTTTAATTTTATTCCTTGTATTTTGTGGGATTTTATTGTATTGGGTTTAGTATCAAGTTGGTGAAGAATCAGTGGATTTCGCGAAAAGCTCGTGAGAAGCTAAGTCGCGAAAGAGCCATGTGAGGAGCACATGACTGGAAGCTGAAGAGTCATGCCAAGCTGTCGTTTTCGCAAGTGTCTCGTGGGTATGGCCTTCCCGCGAGATAGTTGCGAAACATTCTGCCTGGAGGTTTTTTAAAGAGTGACTTCTTACCCTTTACCCATACTATATATACCTTCATTACCCACAAATGTAAATGAGGCTATTCAGAGAGAAAAACCCTAGATAGGTTTTCTACAATACACACCCATCTTTTTGAGAGAGAGCTACTCATCCTTAGTGAGAAATCATTGTAGCCTCTTCTCCTTCCCTCTCCCATTATCATACCTTGAGAGGAGATTTGTACCCAAACACAATCCACACCTTTTCAGTGTAGTGAGTATTTTTGGTGCTGCTGGGAAGTATTAGAAGAAGCCAAGGATGGCAGATGCAACATGGAGCTTGTTGCGGGATCCGGAGAGCTAGATAAGACAGGGTTTCGAGAAGCCTTGTTGGAGTAGGAGTTTGGAGGGCTTAGGTACAGTGGGTAGATTAGGTTTGGAGGGTCTCTTGCTAACCCATGTATCCTAACTGATTGTCTAGTGGATCAATTATCGCTTGGAGGGCGGCAGAGAGGTTTTTCGCCGAGTTCTTCAGTTTCCTCTTCGATAACACATCGACATGTTATTTGTGTTTGCATTCCTCTTCCCTACTCTTTTACATTTCTTTGTACTGCTGTGATTATATGAATATGTGTTAGATTAGCTTGTTTGTTTATCCATTCGCATTTACACTATTCCATACTTAGAATTAAGTTAGTGTAAAATCTATCAAGCCGTAACTTTTATTTGGGGGTCTAAATAGCTCTTGTGTTTTTAACACATTTTTTGAGCTTTCAAAGTTCATCTGAAAAATCACAAAAAAGGAACTTAGAAAGAGAAGAGATTGAACCATAACTAAGTGACAAAGATTTAAAAAGGAGAAGGAAGAAAGAACTCACATCATCAATTGTCAGGTTATCAATCACCAAGTGCCAAATCTCCAAAGAACGCTTGGAGGGTATAGACAAACGATGTTTGGGCAACCAACGGAGAAATCTAGGAAAAATGCCAGCAACTTCCTCCCGAATTTCAAGACCAACTCCAAAATACTCATACATCAAGACCTAAAAAATTCACAACAGCATTACCACATAGCCAAAATAATTTTTCTCCACCAACACATAGCCAAAATAAATACCAAACCTCACCTACCAAACAAATGGAGCCCTGCCCAAGCTTGAAAGGCTTCTCCTAGAGAGGTGGGTCATGAAATGAATCAGAGTAGCATAGGCCATGCCGCCCTAGTCATAATTCCGGATTTGTTCAATTTTTCTCAAGCTCCCCAAGTAGCGCATATTTACAATACTGCCTAAATCCGGACACAGAAAGGTCCCAATAAATGGAAGTATGAACATGCGGGCACCCTTTGCCACAGTCTCACATTGGGGAATATTCTCGCATAGCCAAGACAAAGGGATGTTGTTACTCCTTATTCTAGAAGGCACTATACCTAGAAGTTTCTTAAGCTCAGTTGAAGTAAATGAATCATTGGTCAGAATTGTTTTACCACCCAATCTCAGACCGATGATAACAGAGAAATCATAAGGTGTCAACATTACCTCCCCAATGCCTGGAAAATGGAAGGTACAAGGAGTGTCCCAAAAGCGCTCTACCAAGGCGAGAAGTAACTAAAGATCTTTTTACTCATGTGTCTCATGATTTAATAAAACTTCGAAGAAAGTACCAAAGCTTGCTTCATTGATGATGTTTTTGATGCAAGGAGACAATGGTGCCTATGCACTTTTCAACATTTGGAGACTGCCTCAACTCTTGAGACTCTGCAACATAAAAGTTCAACTTATCAATTTCCATAATTAAAACCCACGTGACTAGAAAATCCATACAAAAAAAATATTCTCACAACCAATGCCCCACCACCACAAAAAATCAATGCCCCACCAAAATTTCACCACAATCAAATTTTTTCACATATCTATACACAATTACCAAATTTTTCCATAGCCATGCAAAAAGAAAAATTCCTACATGACCAAGACAAAAATTCCCACAAGTACATGCACAAATAAATTCTCGTATAGCCAAAATCATAACCACACAATTTCTCCAAGAATCAACATCACATACCCAACAAAATTTTTCCACAAGTCAAAATTTCATACCCACAAAATTTGCCCATCTCCACAAATATATCCACACACATACCCACAAAAGTTTGTCATATAAGCCTAACCCAAAATTTTCACCATGCCAATACTCCCAAAATCCAAACCAAAATTCATCCAACAACATCACAATTTACCTACATTGTCAAAATTCCAAAAGCCACCAACATTGTCCAAGTTGCACCATGATCAAAGAAAAAGCAACACTTCAAGAATGCTCTAAAGCCAACATCTTCAAACATGATCAATCACACAATGCCCCAAAATTTCAACAATGACAATATCTCACCATGAGACTTTCAATAAAACATGCAACAACATTTTTCCAAGCAAAGAAACCAAAGAAAAACTCACCCTAGTGTCTAAATGACAATATGGATCATGGGTCCTAGGGTCTTGAAGAAGTCCATCATCATCATGCCACTCAAATGTTGGATCATATTTCTTACCATGAAAAGCAAGAAAAGAAGATCCCTTGGAGGAAGAAGCCATTTTGATGCAAAGAAAATGGGTGTGTGATGAAAATGCTCAAAATACAAAGATCTAAAGAAAAATTGATGGAGATGGATGAAGGAAGGTGGAGAAGCTTAGAAAAGTGTTTTCTGTGAGAAGAAATGGTGAGATGAAGAAGAAAAATCAAGAGGAAGAAGGAGGTGAATAGTGCCAATGGAGGAAGAAAAGTTGATGAAGATGAAGTAAAAAATAAAAGAGAGAGACAAGGAAGTGGGGGGGGGGGGGGGGGGGGGATTTCAGCCCCTACACACTTAAACTCAACAAAGTTGAGTTAGCTCAGTCAATTTGAGTTGACTTAGTCAACCCAAAAAAAAAAAAAAATCTTTTTGAAAGTTTTCAAGTATCTTTCAAAATCCAAATTTTCATTCCCAAATTTTCAATCTCACATTCTCAATGCCCAAGTTTTAAACATAATATTTAGTTTTCCAAAAAAAAAAAAAAAAGTTCAAACCTCAGATTTCATGATCAAAATTCCAAACCTTAATTTTCAAAATTTTAAGGCTCAAAATTTCGAATCTTAAGTTCCTGATTTCAAGAAAAAAAATTTAGGTATCAAAGTCTCAAAATTTGAAATAAAAATTTCAAAACTTCCAAGTTTAAAAAATCAAATGTTTCTCAAAAGAAAAATCTTTTGTCAATTAAACTTTTCTTGATAAAGTTCAAATCAAGAATGAGCAAATGAAAATCACACATATCAGAAATAGTGGGACCATGAAGCACCAATCAATTAAAGTCTAATTCTAAATTTTGACTTTTTGCAGGCAACAATTCCAAATCCAGATCAAAGTAGAAGAAGACCTTGGATTATCATTCCAACAATTTCAGATCAAAGTAGAAGAAGACCTTCGATCATTATTCCAACAAAAATTTTAGATTAGAGTAGAAGAAGACCTTTAATCGACATTATAACTCCAGATCAAAGTAGAAGAAGATCTTTGATCATCATTCCAACAATTCCATATCAGAGTAGAAGAAGACCTTTGATCGCCATTTCAACAACTCCAGATCAAAGTAGAAGAAGACCTTTGATCGACATTATAACTCTAGATCAAAGTAGAAGAAGATCTTTGATCGTCATTCCAACAATTCCAAATCAGAGTAGAAGAAGACCATTGATCGTCATTTCAACAAATTTAGATCGAACTAGAAGAAGACCATTGATCATCATTCCAACAATTCCAAATCAGAGTAGAAGAAGACCTTTGATCGCCATTTCAAAAAATCTAGATCAAAGTAGAAGAAGACCTTTGATTATCATTCCAACAATTTCAGATCAGAGTAGTTTAAGACCTTGATCGCCATTTCATCAATTCTAGATCAGAGTAGAAGAAGACCATTGATCGGCATTCTAACTCTAGATCAAAGTTGAAGAAGACCTTTGATCGTCGTTCCAACAATTCCAGATCAGAGTAGAAGAAGACCTTTGATCGCCATCTAAATAAATCCAGATCGAAGTAGAAGAAGACCTTTGATCGCCATTTAAATAAATCCATATCGAAGTAGAAGAAGACCTTTGATCATCATTCCAACAATTCCAGATCAAAGTAGAAGAAGACCTTTGATCGCCATTTCAACAAATGCAAATCAACGTCGAAGAAGACCTTTGATCGTCATTCCAACAATTCCAGATCAAAGTAGAAGAAGACCTTTGATCATCATTCCAACAATTCCAGATCAGAGTAGAAGAAAACCTTTGATCGCCATTTCAACAAATCCAAATCAAAGTAGAAGAAGACCTTTGATCGTCATTCCAACAATTCCTGATCAAAGATCAAAGCAGAAGAAGACCTTTGATCGTCATTCCAACAATTACAGATCAGAGTAGAAGAAGACCTTTGATCGCTATTTCAATAATTCCATATCAGAGCACAAGAAGACCTTTGATCGACATTATAACTCCAGATCAAAGTAGAAGAAGACCTTTGATCATCATTCCAACAATTCCAGATTAGAGTAGAAGAAGACCTTTGATTGCCATTTCAATAAATCCATATCAAAGTAGAAGAAGACCTTTGATTGTCATTCCAACAATTCCAGATCAAAGTATAAGAAGACCTTTGATCATCATTCCAACAATTCCAAATCAGAGTAGAAGAAAACCTTTGATCACCATTTCAACAAATCCAGATCAAAGTAGAAGAAGACTTTTGATCATTATTCCAACAATTCTAGATCAAAGTAGAAGACCTTTGATCTTCATTCCAACAATTTCAGATCAGAGTAGTAGAAGACCTTTGATCATCATTTCAGCAATTCCAGATCAGAAGAAGACCTTTGATCGACATTATAACTCTAGATCAAAGTAGGAGAAGACCTTTGATCATCATTCCAACAATTCCAGATCAGAGTAGAAGACGACCTTTGATCGCCATTTCAACAGTTCCAAATCGAAGTAGAAGAAGACCTTTGATTATCATTCCAACAACTCCAGATTTGAGTAGAAGAAGACCCTTAATTGACATTATAACTCCAAATCAAAGTAGAAGAAGACCTATAATCGTCATTCCAACAATTCCAGATCAAAGTAGAAGAAGACCTTTTATCGTCACTCCAACAATTCCAAATCAAAGTACAAGAAGACCTTTGATTGTCATTCCAACAATTCCAGATCAAAGTAGAAGAAGACCTTTGATCGCTATTCCAACAATTCTAGATCAAAGGAGAAGAAGACCTTTGATCGTCATTCCAACAATTCCAGATCAGAGTAGAAGAAGACCTTTGATCACCATTTCAACAATTCCAAATTGAAGTAGAAGACCTTTAATTGACATTACAACTCCAGATTGAAGTAGAAGAAGACCTTTAATCGCCTTTTCAGCAATTCCAAATCAAAGTAGAAGAAAACCTTTGATCGTCATTCCAGCAATTCCAAATCAGAGTAGAAGAGGAGCTTTGATCATCATTTCAACAAATCCAGACCAAAGTAGAAGAAGACCTTTGATCGTCATTTCAACATTTTCAAATCAAAGTAGAAGAAGATCTTTGATTGTCATTCCAACAATTCCAGATCAAAGTAGAAGAAGACCTTTGATCTTCATTCCAACAACTCTAGATCAAAGTAGAAGAAGACATTTGATTGACATTTCCATTCCAGATCAAAGTAGAAGAAGACCTTTGATCATCATTCCAACAAACTCTAGATTAAAGTCGAAGTGGACCTTTGATCGCCATCCTAGACAACTCCATTTTCAAAGATCAGAATTGAAAGTTTCTTGATCACCCCACTTGTCAAGAATCATTTCCGGAATCATCAACTACCAGCTAAGTCCGGTATTTTCATTTTTTTGTCAAAAGATAAAGTTTGTTCTATGTTTCCAAGATTTTAGGTTCGAGGGATAGGTAAACTTTGAAAATTCAACCTCAATTAAATCATGGTCGCTAAAATCAGTGTCTTTGTTTTATATTGACATTCGCTTTTCAAGTTCTGTCAATGAGGGGCATTTTTTAGGCACTCAATTTCGCACCCATGATTTAATCAAGGAAAATGATTTGAATGACCATCCATGTACCTCAAAAATCATGATTGCATTACATGCATCAACTTGTTCTTGCATTACATGCATCAACTTTTCTTTGCATTACGTGCATTAATTCATTCATTGCATACCATAAAAATGATCTTAAGATTCTAACGGTCGCAATGGTTTTTATGGTGTCCAAATCGGACCATTGGATTGAAAGATATCGCATGATCAAGTTTCCACAGTCAACATGCATTGCGTCTAGGTAAGGTCGACCACACATGATTGGTTTAAATTAATTCTAATTGGTTAAACTATTAAAATTAATAAAATAATTCTGTGATTGGTTGATAATTAGTGTTTAAAATAAGGATGCATGCATAGGAATAAAAATGGTGATTGGATAACAATAAAATTGTGGATAATATGAACTTTATCAAGATTTATTTTAGGGTATTTATCTACAAGATAATTGTTCTTAAATAGCCTTATTCATAAAAGAGGTGAAAAATCATAGATGGAGGATGAAAACACGTCTAGTAACAAGGATTGGTCAAAAAACCCTAGAGGAGGAGTCCAAATGGCACCTAAACACGAAAGAGTGTTTGGCGTCCAAAGGCCAATTTGGCACTTTTAGAGTGTCGAATGGTACTCTAAAAGGGCTGAATTTTCCTTTGTTGGGCTTTGTCCTAACGGCCTTTGGGTGATGATAATGCATACCCTTTTCAATCTTTTTACAAAAGGATGCGTTCAGATTCACACTCTAATAATCCGTGCCTATTTTTTAGAGTGCTTTGACCTCTATAAATAGAGACTGAACCTCATAATTGAGCACTTTTTTTTACACTCTGGGAGGCATACGTTTTAAGCTCTCAAATTGCACATATTTTCTGTTCCCCTCTCTGAGTGTTGCTGCTTAAATTAGGGTTTTTAGGTTTCAAAGAGAATTGCATAAATTTCTTTGAAACCTAAAACATCCTCTTAAGAAGAAGTGCTCATGCAAGAGGTTGCTTCCTAACCCTTTTGTTTTAATGCTTCTCTTATCATGATGATGTATGTTTAATTGTTTTAGATATTCATATTCTACTTTGTTAATTTAGTTTATGAAAATACGTTCATTGATATAATCTGTTTCTTAGTTTTAAAGATCTGCATGTAATCAACTCTTTTTCTTAAAATAAAAACAGATCTGCATCTTCCTTAGATGTAGATCTGAATTTTTCTTCAAAATAAAACGGATCTCATCTTCCTTAGATGCATATCTGAAATTTTCTTCAAAATAAAACGGATCTCATCTTCCTTAGATGCATATCTGAATTTTTCTTCAAAATAAAACGGATCTCATCTTCCTTAGATGTAGATCTGATTTTTTTAATCAAAACTGATTTGTATCATCCTTAGATACAGATCTAAATTTTTTAGTACATGCAAAATTTTGAAATAAAGAAAAAGATAAAACATGATTTTTTTTTTTTTTTGTTTTTGTTGCAAAAATTTAAATTATGATTGAAACTCTCTTCTTAAAAAATCTTTTTCATTCTTTTAAAACCTATAAAAACGGATCTGATTTTTTGTCATTAAAGATCATTTTTTTATCATTACATCACAAATCTGAATTTTTATCTCCAAAAACCACTTTTTCTACATACTACAAAATAGATCTGGCATTTTGACAAATCAAAATCAATTTTTTTAATCATCAAAACAAATCTGAATTTAAAAAAAAAAAAAAAAAACAGAGGAGAGACTTCTTTCATAAATAAATTTATGTGATTTAATTTTTAATTCACATGTTCAACATATCATTCATGACATGCAAAAAATGGCACGTTGGTCATAAGAGTCTAGAAGACCAGACACTGTCTGGGCGGAATGGGTGCCTAACACCTTCCCATTCCATAACCTAGCCTCCAAATTTAGGTTTTTTGGTTAAGTAGATCTAGCCTTGTTTTTGTTTATTTTGGGAAGAATGTAATCAGGACAGTAAGCCATGTATTTTGGGTAGATTGCAAGTAGGACCCAAAGCTATGTAATTTTCAATTTTTCAAATATGTAATATTTATTCAATCAATGAAGAGAACAATTCAATCATGTATTTATTTTTTCTTATTTTTTTGTATAAAAAAATAAGTGGTGACTCGACACCACTTACCCAAAAAGAGAGGTGCCCTAAAAGGTACCCGAATCTCTTTTTTGAGGGACACTTTTTTCAAGGTCTCTCACACATATCAGCTCAAACCAGACCCCACCAACAAAGGATGTAGTGAAAATAATTAGATAACATGAAACTTGGTAGAAAAATGAGAGATTTAGCTTAGCATTATTAGGCACATTGGAAGCCTTTTGGTACATTCTTTCCACAATAATTCAATAACAGGCTTAATGAGAGGGGGACATTAAGATTGATGCCTAGAACATTGGCCTTGATAGCAGTGCAAAGACAAATAGCTGCCTCAAGATCAACAAGACCATGGATGAGGCTGCAACAAGGGGACTTTGGTGGGGTTCCCACAACAAGGTGCACCAAGTCATTCAACAAGTTAGCACACACCCCGAGCTTAAGGGTGTCCTTGGGGCAAGTGGATGGGTTATTAGTAGGAAGGTTGGGTTTTGAGTGTTGTGGAGTGTGTTTTGGAGTCTTCAATGGTGGTGGACAAGCGACATTAGTTGAAGTGACCATTGTGAAAAAGAGAAGGTTGAGAGAGAGTAGAAAAGCCATGGTTGCACTAGCCTTGGGAGCCATTTTTAGACACACTTGCCAAGGCTATAAGTTTGTAATTAAGAATGGGTTTGGGTTGGTGGAGGTATGGTGAAATGGGATAGGGTTTATATAGATGGAGATTGTGGTTTTTTAAGAGTTTATAGAATAAAATGATTGATGAGACCCTCGTGGGCACATTGGCTTGGATCAAAAAAATAATGCAACAAAGTGCCACATGATCGAACCCCATGGTCTCCCACATTAGATTTTTGCTTTCTGATATAAAAAAAATGATAAATAATTAATATGTGCATTTAATCTAGGAACACATTCAATGAACTAATATTTTATAGAATTAAATTGAAATAAATGTAATTTTATTGAGGTGGAAGCCTAAATGAAGAATGTTCCACATGGCAGAACCTCATGCTCTCGCCCAATAGGTCTCTGTTTATATATATATATATATATATATTGATTTGAAAGAAAAGATTAATTTTTTTAAGTTTATATATATATATATATATATATATATTTTTTTTTTTTTTAAAAATTTTTGGAGAGGAGTGCAAAAAATGCTAGATGGAAGGCTAAATAAAACAATAATGTAACAAAGTGTCACATGACAGAACCTCATGGTCTCCCACATTAGATTTTTGCTTTCATATATAAAAAATTGGTCAATAATTAATATGTGCATTTAATCTAGGGACACATTCAATGAACTAATATTATACATAATCAAATAGACATAAATGTAATTTTGTTGAGGTGGAAGCCTAAATGAAGAATGTTCCACTTGGCTCATACTCTCTCTCATAAGGTCTCCACTTATATATATATATATATATATATTGATTTGAAAGAAAAGATTAATTTTTTTAAGTTTATATATATATATATATATTTTTAAAAAAAATTTTGGAGAGGAGTGCAAAAAATGCTAGATGGAAGGCTAAATAAAACAATAATGTAACAAAGTGTCACATGAGAGAACCTCATGGTCTCCCACATTAGATTTTTGCTTTCATATATAAAAAATTGGTCAATAATTAATATGTGCATTTAATCTAGGGACACATTCAATGAACTAATATTATACATAATCAAATAGACATAAATGTAATTTTGTTGAGGTGGAAACCTAAATGAAGAATGTTCCACTTGGCTCATACTCTCTCTCATAAGGTCTCCACTTATATATATATATTGTAAATTTTCTTGGAGAAGAGTGCAAAAACTGCAAGAGGGAAAGCTAAATAAAAAATTAATGTAGCAAAGTGCCACATTATAGAACCTTATGGTCTCCCTCATCAGATTTTTGCTTTCTTATATAAAAAAATGATCAACAATTAATATGTGCATTTAATCCAAGAACAAATTCAATGAATTAATATCATACATAATTAAATTGACATAAATGTTCTTGGATTAAATGCACATATTAATTGTTGATTCCATAATTAAATTGACATAAATGTAATTTTGTTGAGGTGGAAGCCTAAAAGAAGAATGTACCACTTGGCAGAACCTCATGCTCTCTCCCATCAGGTCTCTACTTTTATATATAACATTGAATATAGAGAGATGCTACGTCTACAACATTTTTACAACAAATTACAAGTGGTTAGTTGTTATTGGTTCAAATTTCAAACTAATGCTAAGATTACTTTTTTGCCCCAACAATAACAACTTGCCACTTAGGATTTGTTGTAAAAATGTTGTAGACATATCATTTCTAAATATTGAATATTGATGATTGATTGATATATATATATAAATATATATATATTGATTTGAAAGAAAAGATCAATTTTATTTTAAAGTTTATATATATTTTGTAAATTTTTTTGGAGAAGAGTGCAAAAAATAACAGATGGAAGGCCAAATAAAAATATAATATAACAAAGTGTCACATGGCAAAATTTCATGGTCTCCCACATTAGATTTTTTCTTTCTAATATAAAATAAAAGATAAATAATTAATATGTGCATTTAATCCAAGAACACATTCGATGAACTAATATTATGCATAATTAAATTCACATAAATGTAATTTTCTTGAGGTGGAAGACTAAATGAAGAATGTTCCACTTGGCAGAATCTCGTGCTCTCTCCCATGAACTCTCAGCTTCTATATATATTGATATTGATTTATATATATATATATATATGTATGTATATATTGATTTGAAAGAAAAAATCAATTTTTTTAAGTTTATATATATATATATATATATAAATATATTTTTCTTTTTTAAATATTTTGGAGAAGAGTGCAAAAAATACGAAATGGAAGGCTTAATGAAAAAAAATTACTATAGCAAAGTGCCACATTAAAGAACCTCGTGGACTCCCACATTTGATTTTTGCTTTCTTATATATATAAAAAAATGATCAATAATTTATATGTGCATTTAGTCCAAGAACACATCAAATGAACTAATATTATACATAATTAAATTGACATAATTGTAATTTTGTTGATGTGGAAGCCTAAATGAATAATGTTCCACTTGGCAAAACCTCATACTCTCTTCCATGAGGTCTCCGCATTTACATATATATTGATTGATTGATATATATATATATATATTGATTTGAAGAAAAAAAAAGATCAAATTTTTTTAAGTTTAAATATATATATTTTGTAATATTTTTTGGAGATTAGTGCAAAAATTGCCAGATGGAAGGCTAAAAAAAAAAAAAAAAAATAGTGTAACATAGTGTCACATGATAGAACCTCATGGTCTCCCACATTAGATTTTTGCTTTCTCATATATAAAAAAGAAAAAAAGAAAAAAAAAAGATCAATAATTAATATGTGCATTTAATCCAGGAACACATTCATTGAACTAATATTATACATAATTAAATTGACATAAATGTAATTTTGTTGAGGTGGAAGCCTAAATGAAGAATGTTCCACACGGCAGAACCTCATGCTCTCACCCAATAGGTCTCTGTTTATATATATATATATATATATATATATTGATTGATTGATATACATACATATATATATATATATATATTGATTTGAAAGAAAAGATTTTTTAAGTTTCTATATATATTTTGTGAAATTGTTTGGAGAATAGTGCAAAAAAATTCCAGATGGAAGGCTAAATAAAAAATAATATAGTAAAGTGCCACATTATAGACCCTCATGGTCTCCCATATTTGATTTTTGCTTTCTTATATATATAAAAAAATGATCAATAATTTATATCCACATTTAATCTAGAAACACATTTAATTAACTAATATCATAGATAATTAAATTGACATAAAAGTATTTTTGTTGTGGTGGAAGCCTAAATGAAGAATGTGCAACTAGGCAGTACCTCATGCTCTCTCCCATGAGGTGTCTACTTATGTGTGTGTGTATATATATATATATATATATATATGTTGATTTGAAAGAAAAGATCAATTTTTTTAAAAAAAGTTTATATATATATATATATATATATATTGTAAAAAATTTTGCAGAATAGTGCCAAAAATGCTAGATGGAGGGCTAAATAAAAAAATAATGTAACAAAGTGCCACATGATAAAACCTCATGCTTTCCCACATTAGATTTTTGCTTTCTTATAAGAAAAAAATGATCAATAATTAATATGTGCGTTTAATCCAAGAACACATTCAATGAACTAATATTATACATAATTAAATTGACATAAATGTAATTTTGTTGAGGTGGAAGCGTAAATGAAGAATGTTCCACTTGGCAGAACCTCATGCTCTCTCCCATGAGATCTCTACTTTTGTATATATATATATATATATATATATTAACATTGATTGATTGATTGATTGATATAGATACATATATATATATATATATATATTGATTTGAAGGAAAATATCAACTTTTTAAGTTTATATATATATATATATATATATTGTGAAAGTTATTGAAGAATAGTGCAAAAAATGCCAGATAAAAGGCTAAATAAAAAAAAATTGTACTAAAGTGCCACATTATAGACCCTCTTGGTCTCCCACATTTGGTTTTTGCTTTCTTATATATATAAAAAAATGATCAATAATTTATATATACATTTAAACTCGGAACACATTTAATGAACTAATATCACACATAATTAAATTGACAAAAATGTAAATTTTTATTTTTATTTTTATGGTGGAAGCTTGAATGAAGAATGTGCCGCTGGGTAGAACCTCATGCTCTCTCCTATGAGGTGTCTATTATATATATATATATATATATATATATATATTGATTTGAAAGTAAAGATCAATTTTTTAAGTTTACATATATTTTTTGTGAAATTTTTTGGAGAATAGGAAAAATATGCCAGATGGAAGGATAATTAAAAAAATAATAAAGTAAAGTGCCACATTATAGACCCTCATGGTTTCCCACATTTGATTTTTGCTTTCTTATATATATAGATATATAAATGATCAATAATTTATATCTACATTTAATCTAGGAACACATTTAATGAACTAATATCATACATAATTAAATTGGCATAAAAATAATTTTTGTTGTGGTGGAAGCCTAAATGAAGAATGTGCCACTAAGCAGAACCTCATGCTCTCTCCCATGAGGTGTCTACTTATATATTTATATTGATTTGAAAGAAAAGATCAATTTTTTTTTTTAACATTATATATATTTTTTGCAAAAATATTTGGAGAATAGTGCAAAAAAGGCCAGATGGAAGGCTAAATAAAAAAATAATGTAATAAAGTGCCACCTGATAAAACCTTGTGGTTTCCCACACTAGATTTTTGCTTTCTTATATAAAAAAATGATTAATAATTAATATGTGCATTTAATCCTGGAACACATTCAATGAACTAATATTCAATGTAATTTTGTTGAGGTGGAAGCGTAAATGAAGAATGTTCATCTTGGCAGAACCTTATGCTCTCTCCCATGAGATCTCTGCTTTTATATATATATTAATATTGATTGATTGATTGATATATATATATATATATATATAGATTTGAATGAAAATATCAATTTTTTTAAGTTTATATATATATTTTTTGAATGTTATTGGAGAATAGTGCAAAAAATGCCAGGTAAAAGGCTAAATAAAAAAAATAATGTTGTAAAGTGCAACATTATAGACCCTCTTGGTCTCCAACATTTGATTTTTGCTTTATATATATATATATATATATAAAATGATCAATAATTTATATCTACATTTAATCTAGGAAGAAATTTAATGAACTAATATCATACATAATTCAATTGGCATAAATGTAATTATCATTTTGGTGTAAGCCTAAATGAAGAATGTGTCACTGGGCAAAATCTCATGCTCTCTCCCATGAGCTGTCTGCTTATATATATATATATATATATATATATTGATATGAAAGAAAAGATCAATTTTTTTAAAAAAAGTCTATATATAAATTTTGTAAAAGTTTTTGGTGAATGGTGCAAAAAATGCTAGATGGAATGCTATATAAAAAAATAATGTAACAAAGTGCCACATGATAAAACCTTGTGGTTTCCCACATTACATTTTTGCTTTCTTATACAAAAAAATGATCAGTAATTAATATGTGCATTTAATCCTAGAACACATTCAATGAACTAATATTATACATAATTAAATTGACTTAAATGTAATGTTGTTGAGGTGGAAGTGTAAATGAAGAATGTTCTACCTGGCAGAACCTTATCCTCTCTCCCATGAGATCTCTGATTTTGTATATATATTAATATTGATTGATTGATTGATTGATATATATATATATATTGATTTGAAAGAAAATATCAATTTTTTTAAGTTTATATATATTTTGTGGAAGTTATTGGAGAATAGTGCAAAAAATGCCAACGAAAGGCTAAATAAAAATAATAATGTTGTAAAGTGCCACATTATAGACCCTCTTGGCCTCCTACATTTGATTTTTGCTTTCTTATATATAAAAAAAAAAAAAATGGTCAATAATTTATATCTACATTCAATCTTGGAACACATTTAATGAACTAATTTGATATATAATTAAATTGACATAAATGTAATTTATATCTACACATTTAAGCCTAAATGAAGAATGTGCCACTGTGTAGAACCTCATGCTCTCTCCTATGAGGTGTCTACTTTTATATATATATATATATATATACATTGATTTGAAAGTAAAGATCAATTTTTTTAAGTTTATATATATATTTTATGAAAATTTTTGTAGAATAGTGCAAAATATGCCAGATGGAAGGCTAAATAAAAAAATAATATGGTAAATGCCATATTATAGACCATCGTGGTCTCCCACATTTGTTTTTTGCTTTCTTATATAAAAAAAGAAAAAGAAAATTATTAGGTACTCCCAGAATACCATAAATCCATACTCTCTCCTCTCACATGAATGGCGGGTCCCACCATGAATTTAATTAGTAGGACCCACCATTCATGTGAGAGGAGGGAGTACGCATTTTTGATACTCTGGAGTATACAATAATTTCCCATAAAAAAAATGATCAATAGTTTATATCTACATTTAATATAGGAACAAATTTAATGAACTAATCTCATATATAATTAAACTGATATAAACGTAATTTTTGTTTTGGTGGAAGCCTAAATGAAGAATGTGCCACTGGACAAAACCTCATGCTCTCTCCCAAGAGGTGTCTACTTATATGTGTATATATATATATATATATATATTTTTTTTTTTTGAGGTAAATATATATATATATATATATATTGATTTGAAAGAAAAGATCAATTTTTTTTTTTAGTTTATATATAAAGTTTGTAAAAGTTTTTGGTGAATAGTGCAAAAAATGCCAGATGGAATGCTAAATAAAAAAATAATGTAACAAAGTGCCACATGATAAAACCTCGTGGTTTCCCACATTACATTTTTGCTTTCTTATACAAAAAAATGATCAATAATTAATAAGTGCATTTAATCCTAGAACACATTCAATGAACTAATATTATACATAATTAAATTGACTTAAATGTAATGTTGTTGAGGTGGAAGTGTAAATGAAGAATGTTTCGCCAGGCAGAACCTTATGCTCCCTCCCATGAGATCTCTGCTTTTGTATATATATTAATATTGATTGATTGATTGATATATATGTATATATATTGATTTGAAAGAAAATATCAATTTTTTTAAGTTTATATATATTTTGTGGCAGTTATTGGAGAATAGTGCAAAAAATGCCAGACAAAAGGCTAAATAAAAAAAAATTTATGTAGTAAAGTGCCACATTAGAGACCCTCTTGGTCTCCTACATTTGATTTTTGCTTTCTTATATAAAAAAAATAATAATAATAAATAATTTATATCTACATTCAATCTCGGAACACATTTAATGAACTGATTTGATACATAATTAAATTGACATAAATGTAATTTATATCTACACATTTAAGCCTAAATGAAGAATGTGCCACTGTGTAGAATCTCATGCTCTCTCCTATGAGGTGTCTACTTATATATATATATATATATATATGTGTGTGTGTGTGTGTATGTATGTATTGATTTGAAAGTAAAGATCAATTTTTTAAAGTTTATATACATATTTTATGAATTTTTTTGTAGAATAGTGCAAAATATGCCAGATGGAAGGCTATATAAAAAAATAATATGGTAAAGTGCCACATTATAGACCCTCATGGTCTCCCACATTCGATTTTTGCTTTCTTATATAAAAAAAATGATCAATAATTTATATCTACATTTAAACTTGGAACACATTTAATGAACTAATATCATACATAATTAAATTGACAGAAATGTAATTTTTTTTTTTTTTTTGGTTGGTGGAAGCCTGAATGAAGAATGTGCCACAGGGTAGAACCTCATGCTCTATCCTATGAGGTGTCTACTTATATATATATATATATATATATTGATTTGAAAGTAAAGATCAATTTTTTTAAGTTTATATATATATTTTGTAAATTTTTTTGGAGAATAGTGCAAAATATGCCAGATGGAAGGCTAAATAAAAAAATAATATAGTAAAGTGCGACATTATAGACCCTCATGGTTTTCCACATTTGATTTTTGCTTTCTTATATAAAAAAAATGATCAATAATTTATATCAACATTTAATCTAGGAACACATTTAATGAACTAATATCATACATAATTAAATTGGCAGAAAAGCAATTTTTGTTGTGGTGGAAGCCTAAATGAAGAATGTGCCATTGGGCAGAACCTCATGCTCTGTCTCATGAGGTGTCTACTTATATATATATATATATATATATATTGATTTGAAAGAAAAGATCAATTTTTTTTTTTAAGTTTATATATATTTTTTGTAAAAATAATTGGAGAATAGTGCAAAAAATGCCAGATGGAAGGCTAAATAAAAATATAATGTAACAATGTGCCACATGATAAAACCTCGTGGTTTCCCACACTAGATTTTTGCTTTCTTATATAAAAAAATGATCAATAATTAATATGTGCATTTAATCTTGGAACGCATACAATGAACAAATATTATACATAATTAAATTGACATAAACGTAATTTTGTTGAGGTGGAAGCGTAAATGAAGAATGTACCACTTGGCAGAACCTTATGCTCTCTCCCATGAAATCTCTGCTTTTGTATATATATTAATACTGATTGATTGATTGATCGATATATATATATATATATTGATTTGAAAGAAAATATCAATTTTTTAAAGTTTATATATATATATATATATTTTGTGAAAGTTATTGGAGAATAGCGCAAAAAATGCCAAGTAAAAGGCTTGTTAAATATTAGCATAGAGATGTGTTATACCATGTTGTGTATGCTAGAGTGGATGCGGAAGAGGAAGTATAGAAGAGGAACACTGAGAACACGAGGGTTACGTGGTTCAGCCTTGACGGCTTACATCCACGGAGGAATCCCTTAAGGGCTACATCTTTATTGTATGAGAGTGTAGTACAATAACCTCCTGTGTTACAATGAACCCTAATATGAGTATATATAGGCGACTAAACCCTAGACTACTAGTACAAGCAGGAATGGGCTTGGGCCTATTACATTGGGCTAATATGTCTAATATATATCTCTAACAAGGCTAAATAAAAAAAACAATGTAGTAAAGTGCCACATTATAGACCCTCTTGGTCTCCATCATTTGATTTTTGATTGCTTCGAAGAAATCAAGGCCTCTAAGTTTCATAAAATGTTATTGGTTGCTTCAAAGAAATCAAGGCCTCTAAGTTTGATAAAATGGGCAAATTTGAAGGGAGTCCTAACCTCCTGCACTTAAGTGCTTCTTTGGAGAATAAAAGATGGTTAAGATTCTGCAGACTGCAGTGGAGCATTCGACATAAGCTAAACCTTATTTGTTTTAGCTAAAATATCTTAAAAGACTGTTATATTCGGTCTATATAATTCCCAATCCTAAAATATTACCTTTACAAACATAGAAGTTTCCAACTATAACTGCATATGGATATGAATAATTTCCAAGTTGTAAATGGTAATAGTAAATTGTCCACATTTTAACAATAGATCTCAAAATTGAAATTCAAAAATATTTTGGTATAATATGGTGATCATCATTCACTCACACCTAATTAGCTATAGATTTATATCATCATGATAAAAAAAAAAACCTGTAGGTCTACTTGAATTTCAAATAATACTAGTAATATGCCAATTCTCATCCTTCTATCTGCTTGCTTTTAACTATGACAATCAATTGTTACCTGCAAACCAAAAATGTTGCCGTTGAAATTAATGGATCAAATAGTTACGTCCTCATTGTGTCTCTCCTTAACATGCCTTCTAGCAGCAAAAATAACAAACATGTGCCTAGTCAATTATAGGTACTACTAATAAGAATTGAGATAATTAATATATCAAATTTTAAAATGTTTCACAGTTAAAGAATAAATGTGGAGAGAGGAAATCATTGTCGAGTTCCTAACTGGAGAATGGGTTTTAAAGGATAGTTAATCATGGGGAAGAGACTTGTTCCAAGAATGAAAGATCTACATTCTTCACTTGAGACCAAACTTAACCAATGGGTTGGTTGGAGGTTCTCCTAAGAGCAAGTGAGATAATGTATTGATGAGTGAGAAAAATTCTTTAGAGTAAAGGTTTATGATTTCAAACCTTAACTTGGAACAATGTTTGTAAAGTTGTGATTTACAACTATGTTTTATGTTGGCTTTATTCCATGACAAAAAGTGTTGTAGTTGCTCTAATTTTGTTCCTTGTATTTTGTGGGATTTTATTGTATTGGGTTTAGTATTAAGTTAGTGAAGACTCAAGCTTAAATGAAGAATCAGTGGATTTCGCGAGAAGCTCATGAGAAGCTAAGCCACGAAAGAGCACGTAAGGAGCACATGACTGGAAGCTGAAGAGTCATGCCAGGCTGTCATTTTCATGAGTGTCTCGTGGGTAAGGCCTTCCCGCAAGACAGTCGCAAAACATTCTGCCAGGAGGATTTTTAAGTGAGACTTTCATACCCTTCACCCATACTATATATACCCTTATTACCCACAAATGTAAAGGAGGCCGTTTAGAGAGAAAAAACCCTATATAGGTTTTCTACAACACACACCCATCTTTTAGAGAGAGAGCTACTCATCCTTAGTGAGAATTCATTGTAGCCTCTTCTCCTTCCCTCTCCCATTATCATACCTTGAGAAGAGATTTGTTCCCAAACACAATCCATACATTTTCAGAGTGTAGTGAGTGTTTTTGAAGTTGCTGGGAAACATTGAAAGAAGCCAAGGATGGTAGATGCAACATGGAGCTTGTTGCAGGATCTGGAGAGCTAGATAAGACACAGTTTCGAAAAGTCTTGTTGGAGTAGAAGCTTGGAGGGCTTAGGTACAGCGGAAAGGGGGGTGACTGTCGTGATCTTCCGAGTATAGCGATGTACAGCTGCCAGGATCAATGATGAGCTTTTTCTCTTTCTCCTACTATTGAAGCACATTAGCATCCGCAAACGATCTGCGGCATTGACTCTTTTCTTTCCATGCCATGACATGAGACAGATCTCTCGCAACTAGTTCCCTTGCCTCAAAGAGTCAATCCCTTTTCATTCCTGATTCCACTCCTGAATACTGTTTGCAAACGAGTGAAAGGCGGAGTGACGGTTTAGGCTTAGCTTTGGATTTGACAGTTGGGATAGGAATGAAGCCAATGATGTCCCCGAACGAGAAGGCTGATCTTGTATTTCGAGATTACCCCAGAGCAGAAATGCGGGATTACTGGTTTTTGCACTCATAGGTTCTTTGAAAAGCAGAGTCAGAGCTACTGTCGACCGTGGTCAAGAAAGCGTCAAAAGAGTTACTCTTGCGGGGACAGGGAAAGGGCTTGTTAAGGACCTTCTTCTTCTTGTCCTAATGTGAGCAACTGACATAGGTCAAATCGAATTCTTATCTGGTGTTCGGACGAAAGAATCTTGTTCGAGAATCTGCTCCACATTCATGCCCAGAATCTGCTGCTCTCTTTCCTGCAACCAAACCGAAGCTCTTTTCGCCTTTACTGGAGTTCCTAAAGAAACTGCAAAATTTCCTGTAGATTAGGCTTGGAAGGTCTCTTGCTAACCCATGTATTCCAACTGATTGTCTAGTGGATCGATTATTGCTTAGAGGGTGGCGGAGAGGTTTTTCGCCGAGTTCTTCGGTTTCCTCTTCGATAACACATCGGCGTGTTATCTATGTTTGCATTCTTCTTTCCTACTCTTTTACATTCCATTTTACTGTTGTGCTTATATGAATATGTGTTAGAGTAGCTTGTTTGTTTATCCTCTCGCATTTACACTATTCCGCACTTAGAATTAAGTTAGTGTAAAATCTATCGAGCTGTAACTTTAATTTAAGGGTCTAAACAGCTCTTGTGTTTTTAACACATTTTCGAGTTTTCAATGTTTTCCCCAATTAACATATATATAAGATGAAATGAGTTGCAAAGAATAAGAGCATAGGGTTGCGTGTGGAAAGTATTTAGCTTTTGGCACCTGGGCCCAGAGCGTAGTAAGATTGGTATAGAGGCGCTAAGCCTAGTTCAAGAGAATCACACGGTTTCTATGATGGGTGGATGGGATTCCCAGCCCACCAACCTCTTTGGGTAAAGTGACAGTCTCCCATTTAACCGTGTGACAGCCTCTGTGTTGAGCAATATCCCCCCATAGGAAGTTGCAATTGATTTTGTCAATCTGATGACTAATTTGTTGAGGAAGGAGTGTGGTTTGCATGGCGTAGATTGGGGAAGGGACTTGTTCCAAGAATGAAAGATCTACATACTTCACTTGAGACCAAACTTAACCAATGGGTTGGTTGGAGGTTCTCCTAGGAGCAAGTGAGATAATGTGTTGATGAGAGAGAAAAATTCTATAGAGTAAAGGTTTATGATTTCAAACCTTAACCTAGAACATTGTCTACCACAATTAACATATATATATATATATATATAAAAGATGAAGTGAGCTGCAAAGAATAAGAGCATAGGGCGGAGATATTGGCTTGGATTTCATGCCAAGCTAGTGGACATATACACAGTAGTACACTCATGGTAAATTTGATAGAGCTCTTAATTTATTTGCTTATTTTTGAAAACATGTTTTGAAAATATACTTTCAACTAGTATTATTATTTTTAGAACATGTTGTGAGTGATACTAGTAGCTATACTAATTTGCATATGGAAGTATATACATACTTTTGAGTACACATGTTGACTGACTCACCCTAGTCTTACATAATTCATTACCAGAAATGCAAGGAAGTATGGGTAGATAATAAGTGCATGGTCCTACAACAAAATGTCAAAACAAAAAAAAAAATCGTTTAATTTTTTTTTTTTTTTTGATTAAATAGAATGATAAAATGTAGGATAAACTATGTATTTGGTCTCTATCCTCATTGGTACTAGTTTTTCATTTAGGAATTTTATCAAATAGTTAGAGGGCACTTACATATAAACTAGATAGAGAAAAAACATAACAAGAACATAACTAGATAAAGATAAAATACAGCAAGAAAAGAATACATAGAAATAGAGTGAAATAAGCCTTTGTAGCATACCTTAATAAGTCATGCTTAGTTGCACTGGTGGTGCACCTCAACCAGCCCAACAAAGCAAAAGTAATGAGATGATTTGTGTTCTTGAAACTTCAGTTGAAGACGATCAAAATTAGAAGATGCCACTTAGAATGATTTGCATTGTGAGAAGGTAGAGAGGAGCTACTGGGTTTCTGAAAAATTTTGGGTTTAAAAGATAGAAGAGATATTGAGTGGTAAAAAATAAAATGAATTTGGGTGTTTAAAGTTCAAATAGCATGTGGTTTGGGTTTAACAGTAGTTTGGTTTTTGCTTTGCCAATTTAGGAAGCTAAAGTCCACATTGTTTTAAAGAGGTGGCCTTTTATTATTGGTTAGGACTATTTGAAGAACCACTTTCGCAATCCTCTTGTGTTAAGAGATTCGAGTGTCATTATTGTTGTCTTCTTGACTTTTGTGTTAGGTATTAATGCATCATTCATTTTTGGCGCAAAAATTAAAAAAAAAAAAAAAATTTGAGAGATAATTACAACATGCTACTAACCTCGAAGCTCGAATCCTTTCCCTTCTAGACCCCCAAGCACGTTGTACATGGGGAGGTGCTAATTCAACTACAAGGCCTTTGGCGCAAAAATTTAAAAAAAAAAAAAAAAAAAAAAATTAGATGGACACATAGTGGAAAATTAGCTATCCAATTTAGAATTTAATTGGATTTTGTCTTGGTTTTGACTTTAAATATAGATATATGATGAGACTAGTTTAGAACAGTTCATATGCACATGTACAATTTTTTTTAAAAAAATAGTAAACACTAAACACACTATCCATATAAGTTTCTACTAAATAAATAATGATTGTTCATAGTATTATGTAAAAAGTTGATAAATTTGAATTATTTTTAGTTAGACAAACAAATGGCATTGTAAAGCATAATCTTTCAATCTATCTCCTCTTCTAATTATATATAACTAGTATGTAACCCGTGCTACCGCACGGGAATGGATATATTATTAATCATGAGTTTATTCATGTTTAAAATGCTCAGTTAAGTCTAAATTCATATTATTAACCAGAAAATTTCATTAACAAAACTTAGCAGTATATATATATATATATATATTATTTGTTCCATTTTTGTGGTTTGAAAATGATATTTATGTGCAGATGGAAGTTGTTGATGAGAATGAGTGGTGGGGTAATAGAGTAGATGAAAGGAGGAGAGGAAGAGGAGATGATAATTAAGCACAATTTCAGTCAAGCAGGCCAGTAAACCTTATATGATTTGGCTTGTACCTTAATTCAGTTTTCACATCACGTATGTACTTCCATTCTCCAATAGACCATTTGGAGGAAGATATGAAATGAGCAACCACCACTTTTATTACTTCCATTGCGTTCAAATGAGTTTGAATGAAGGGAATTCTCTAGAATGCTTCTCTATTTTGCATGCAAAAATGCAATATCTTCAAAGCAATTAAAACTTGACTTACTTTGACATCATAACTTACTTAGAAATAAAATGAAACAAATAATAAAAATTTATTACAGTGGAAATCATTTAGAAAATAGTGCAAATATATCCAAATGAGTTGGTATAACATCATTGTCTAAACATTTGGGACTAATCTTCAAAGTCGAGTCTGTACATTGAGGAGGATATTTATCAAGGATTTGTTGTAAACAATATTATGATGGGACATTTGTTCTTAATCTTTGAGGGCCTATTTCTAATAAGCCACCTGAAAATTAAGTGAATCCAAAATATCACTGTAAAAAATAGTTATAGCACCAAATTTGTCAGGAGTTTGATGAAAACTAACACAAAAAATGAACACAATGATTACATAATGGCAAGATAATAGGTCTGTAATTTAGATAATATATAAACCATCAAGAAAATATATTAAAAGGCAACCTTTATAAAGAATAGTCCCTTTCAACTCATCTCTATTCAGTATTAATAGTATTATTACAAACTCATATAATGTGTCCTCTCCTATAATTCCAATTCACATGAAAATTGCTCTAGATATTATAAGTTCTATTGCAATTTTGTTACAAAACCGATTTGGAAGCTGAATTATGATGCCATGCATAACTGGTCGGCAACTCCACATCAATTCACAACAGAAATGTACTTAATGTCTAGTAGTATAGATCGTTGTGAATTAAATTCAATGCATAATTAATCATTATTCCTCACTAAAACAATCACAATAAACAGGACCCAAAAAGATCTAACCTTGGCAACTAAATCCAATACAATTGACACAAAAAAGTGTAGATAACATTATATATCAATGCCCATCATTGTAAATTCAGTTCAATATATAATTAATCAAACACCCATTAACCATTATTCCTCACATAAACAAACCCAATAAAATACAAAAAGAAAAAAAAAAAAAAAAAAAAACACACACACACACATTTATAAAATTTATACTTGGACTATGGCTTGCATAGTACACTCTGCAGTGGAGTGCTCTACGGTTTTGGCTTTCAATAGTCTGCCCTTTACTAATCTCACTAACAATTTGCAAAGGTCATTTTATCTTTAAAGCATTTACTAATTTGTTCCAAGCAAGAACCTACAAAAAATGATACACATAAACAAACCTAAGTAAAAAAAAATTTACAAACCACATAAAAGCTTAAAACACACAAATCTAAAACTTACATTTCAATTTCAAACATCATATCTGCTATTCCAAGGAACCACAATGAATCACACCAAACTAAAACTTATATGACCACTTTTAACCCCATTCCTCCCCTTTTCTCTTTTGGGTATTACAAAAAGTATTGGAAATTTTTAGCCCACAACATTCTCATAAACTAAACATAATTTCACAAATGATGATTAAAAAAATGGAATATTATACAGGAACTCCTCATATTGCCTAATTGTGCTAAGTGCTAATATATCCTGGATTGTACGATAACTTAAAACAATATATTAAAGCAATCAAAATATAATGCACACACAATGAACATGATAAATCAACTCTAACATTTATGAAATCACCCAACAGGAAAATCTCACAGATTTGTGTAAAATCAAGTCTTGATAGTCACAAATTTACAATCAATATTGTGGTATCCAAAACCATTGTCACTGTCCCATATGCTAACACATACAAAACAGTAAGCTTTTGTGTCCACATGGTCTTTTCTGCATTAAGTAACATGGTCTTTCATTTTTCATCCTCTCATAACTAACACAATTTAAAATAATGAAATCTTCTTCAATTTTCATCCAATTATGACTGCTAAGCCTTAATAAATGATTTTGTAAATTATTCAAAGGATTAATTAACATGCAAATATTTTCTACATTAGATACCATATCCATATGCTTAACTTAAATTTAGAAATACCATTTCCCTGAGTAGATCTTATTTATACAATTAAAGTATAATTACTTCAAATTCATTAGACTACAAAGTACAAAGAGGCCAAACACAAATATGAATAAGGATTTCCTAAACTCTACACCACAAAATGCAATACCACTTCCAAAATGACAATAAAATGTGACATGCAGGCTAGGAATTAAAAAAAAAAAAAAAAAAAAAAAAAAAAAACTGACTTTTCTTGGTTTTCTCTTTTAATATGTACATGTGTCAGAATTTTAAGCGTGATTTTCTCCTAACTTGGCAGCACCTCCTCCTATGACCTGTGCTATGCATGGGGTACCCTTCTATTCAAAGAAACCATCTCTAGATAGATGCTAAGATTTGAAAATATTTGACCCAATACACTAACATATTCCATAAAGTTTCAATTCCTATGAAAATCAAATGCCTTTATCTAAAATCTGAAATTCCCAAGAAGAGAGAGAGAGAGAGGATAGATACAACCAGTTTATGGTATATTAATAAATGTCCAATTCCATGTAAACCAAGAAAAGAAGACAAACTGGACTTCAACCAAAAGGTTCTCTCCATTACACTAAGTAGGAAAAGAAATGATAAAAAACAGCTATTCACATGTATTTAATCATGACATATTTAGTAATCATGTGCCTTGTGTAGATGATTTAATGAATAATACAATTTAATAGATGTAGGTGGTCATCTAAATCGTTATGTAATGTAATTGATTGACAGAGATTCCTTCAAACAAATTTGGCAGAAACGTTGTCCAAGAAATAAGGCAGCATATTCTAGCAAATACAATTGCAAAAAGAGCACCAGAACAAATGAAAAGCTTTGCAGTTCTCCACTGTTGAGAAACTGAAGCACCACTTCAAAAACCAACAAAAGCTTTTTAATTTCTCAAAACTTTTCTAATCAATCTAATGAATCACAAAGTCAAGCAAAAAACAAAAGTTAGCATCTTGTTATATTTTAATAATTTTCCTCACACTTTTAACAGCAATTGAGAGACTACAAATGCCTACTTTTGGATCAGCACAACAACAATGTAAGAAAAGGGAAAATGGAAAGTTTGAAGGGAGGATTTTCAAGCTTGTCATGATTCTTCTCATAGCAATTAGTTTTTAAAGGATCAAATGTGTTAGTCCAACTCAAAGACAGCATAACTTCAAGTTCAATAATATGATGGTCATTTTATTACCAATAAGAACTGTCTTAAACATTAAGAACTTCCAAACAAACTCAATGGTATTGGACATCCTTCGAAATGACCACATCCTTCAAATGACCCATATTTATTATTTAAGAAAACTTGCTAATAAAGTTATTATGATTTATGAAACCACTTGCAATTATGATAGCATCACTCAATAAATTTTAAAATTTCGATCATAATTGATAGAAAAGATCACGAAAAAAAAAAAAAAAAAAAAAAAAAAAAAAACCCACTCAGACAAATTCTAGCAAGGGAATTCCATAATTGGCTGGAGTTTCAATCGTCCATCTAAAACATACATGGGAAGAAAAATACAATTTTTCTCTCATTTCCATTGAAAAATCAATACATAAAAACTAAAAAAAAAGGGTTAAAAAATTGAACGAATCTCACCTAGATTCTTCAGTTGGGATATGATTCCAATATCTTCAATCACCTATACTGGTGATTGCTAACCCTTTTGAAGCAATGGACAAACAAAAACCAGCCGTTCTTTTATGCAGCCAAACTCTATGCATAAAGCCAATTTTTCAACAAATCCATCAGAAACAGATCCATATCAAGAAAATCATATAATATGAATAATCCAAACAGGAAATAAGCCAGAGAACCATATCAAGGAGGTACCAAAACTTTATAACAACAAAACCAAATAATTTTATTCCCCTCTCAATTAATTAAAATAAAGTCTAAGATTCCTAAATTAAAATTTATTTTCTACCCCTCATTTTCTCAAAACCTAATAAGCGAAAACCCCATCACAGGGTCGTATTTATTTCCTAATAAATGAAAACCCCATCACAACCAATCAAAAACCATATTTTAAAACTCGAAACTTTTAATTTTCACACACTTTGTTAGCACCCAAACAGAATACAAACACACACACAGAGATAGAGAGAGAGCAATACCTTAGTACAACGAATACTTTCCAAAGAAGAACTTCATAATTCGAGGGCAACTTCAATTCCTAGAATCAGAGACCCCAGAAAGGAAAAAAAAAAACTATGAACGCAGATATTAGAAAACAGGGAAAGGCTTAGTGATTTCTGTAATCCAAAATAGGAAAAAAAAATATATCGAAAAATTGAGAAACCAAACATTTTCATGGAGAACCCAAAAACCCAGAACAAAAAGGAATCAAAACCAAGATGAAAAGCCAAAACTAAAATCAATTTTTATTTTTTTTTGTAATTTCTGTAAGTTATAAAAAAAAAAATTTTAAAAAAAAAAAACCTATCCTATCAAAGAATTTTTTTTTTTTTTTTTTTAAAAAAAAAATCAAGTTTCATACCTAAATGTTATTAAAAAAAAAAAAATCATACCTAAATCTAAAGAGGGGGAAAGAATGTATCTGCGCCAGTTTTGATAATCTGATGGTGGCAGCGACATTCACGAACACTATCTCTATATCCCTCTCAAATCTCAATCATTTTGTGTTTTAAAAACCTGAAACAAAAACAAATCAAATCTAAACCTATCCAACAGGAAAACTCAAATAAAAGTAACCATTGATACCGAGAGATTCTTTTGAAATTTCATAGCATTCATTGAAGAAGAGGGGAGCTGTATATTGAAGGAGAGGAAGGATTTTGGGTTTTGATTATTGTAGAAGGGTGAACTTGAAAATACGCAGGTGTGATTATTGTGGAAGAGCAGAATGTTTTATTCAGCCAAAAAAACAAAAAAAAAAAGGAGCACAATGTTTTTTTAAATGAAAGTGAGCGTAATTACAACTGATCCCACTTAAATTTAGACAGATGGAGGAAAATTAGACTCTAATTTCATATTGAAATTGGTGTTGTCCTTGTTTCTCAAAAAAAAAAAAAAAAAAAAAAAAAAAAATTGGTGTTGTCAATACCCTGTTATAACTTCAACCAAATTCCCAAGGGCTACTACTGCAGCAAGGGCATATTGAATAATTAATTTGAAAATAGAAATATCTATACCAACTTGCATGTTGAAACATGTTATTGTCATTTTGATTTGGTTAAACACGTGTTAAAAAAGAGGAGCCACCACTACGAGATTCATTCCATGTGTGCATGTAGGTGGCTTCTCACACAAAAACTACGTTTTAGTGATAAATTGAAGAACCACATTATTTAACTACTCTGATTTATCATAGCATGAGGAGTAAAAGATAAAGTTAAATGAAAATATCACATATCAAGTCTAAATGCATCACCAACTTGGGAGAGTAGCAGGTGGTGGGAGTATATATATCTAGAGAACACATCCACGTCTTTATTGTACATGTTACTAACCTTGAAAAACCAACTGTTCTGCAATGCGGCATGTATGAGGAAGATTAATAATAAACATTTGACAGATGTGAACTCATAGACATATTTTTGTAAAAAGTCCTACATCTAGATGCAAATTGATATCCTACCCCTTGTTAGGTTCCATGTATGTGGACTGTGGACACAAGTTTAAACCAAATGTAGCAATTGTGGAGCAAAAATATTAAAATCCCCAAAACTAAAAAACAGAAAAATCAATGTAAAATATAATTTCAATATAATTAAGAAAAAAGCATGAAATTGAAATAGATTTTACCTGAAGAAACTTGATAATCGCATTGGATATGGAAATAGGTGTGGCTTCCGTTGTTGTTTGGTGCTCTTGAATGAAGTATTCACACCATTACCCTCACATCTCCTCCAAAACTAAATGCATCCCACAATAGTGCAAACAATCAAAATCTCCAAAAAAAAAACTTGTTACAGTGAATATTTTCACAATCAATGAGGCTTCTTGTTTTATTCCAGATGACAGTGATAGAGAGAAATGGTGTGGCTATAAAATAATCCCACTAATCAACAGACGACCTCTAAGACATAAGATGTTAATCAAACAAACAAACTCAGAAAAATTTAATGTTCATGACTTTGATTGCGTGGCTGTTGAATGCAATAAAAATACTCTACAATAATATATCTTGATTGAAGAACAACTACCTTCAATGAAAAGAAATTGGCCTTGGCAAATTTGGATGGCTAGTTGATCCCCAAAGTACATTCGTCTAGAGACCTTCGAGTTTTCCTTCCATAGTGGAGTAAATTTGGGATGAATCTACCACTACCCCTGCTTTGCTTGTTTATAAAAAGTGAAACCAATAATCAATGGGGGCTTTAAAAGGAGTTGAGCAGACAACCAAGTGCGGAGAAGTAGAAGCCTAAACGTCAAGGTTATCAAACTGATGAAAATTATATTGAGATTGAGAGAGATGTATAAATGTTATCATTCACTATCCTTATCTACTCTTCCAAGATAAATCCAGAAGTGATTATTCATATTGGACAACCAAAAAAAAAAAGAAAAAAAAGAAATTGGTGGTCCCCATATGAATCTAGACACATGGCACAAAATTAGAGTTCTAATTTGGAATTGCAATTTGAGTTTCTCTGCTTCACCTATTATTATATATATAGATTAGATATATGATTGAGTTTCTTATAGTGGACTCTTCATATTTTGTACTGAATTAACTCACTTGACAAATGACACTAAATTAGATTTTAACGGAAATCCAATTTAGGTTCTAATTGGATTTCCTTTTAGCTTTGGTTATATAAATATGAAGGCTCTATATATACTTAAAACATCTAGTGCTAGCGAGATCAAGGCCTAAGCTTTCTTCAAAGTCCATATGCCATCAAATTTCGAAAGGGAGAGAGATTTAGCCATAAAAGGAAATGGATTTAGAAGGGTTGGGCTACTGATTAAGGTGATGATTTTGCTTTTAGTGATGGTAGTGCAAACCCAATCCTTCCAATGCCAAGTGAAATGTGAGCTCCAATGTGCTTTGGTCATAAAACTTAGGTCAGTTTGTGTTGCCAATTGTTTGAGAAAATGTGAGTCATCGCTCTCAAAGGTTTCACATGACTCAACTGTGCATCTTCATGGTGCACAAACTTGAGCTATGGTATGTAATCCTTAAATTGCTACACATATCTTATCTTTTCTATATTAAAGAAAAAAAATAAAAATAAAAAACCACACATTCATATAACACATTTAGCTTTCAAAATGCTATAATTTCCCGTTCATTTCTCCCTCTTATGTCAATTCATCCAATTTATTTATATTTAGGTTAAAAATAAAGTGACCATTTTTTTTTTTTTTAGAAAGTTTCAACCTATGGCGTCCGCTCCTGATGATAGCTCTTTGTCATCAGACTAAGACACCAATCAGTTTTTGGTGTAGGCGGGAATTGAACCCCAGATCTCTTATTCAACCATCAGAGACTTTACCAGTTGAGCTAACTGGAACCCACATCAAGTGACCATTTAAATTTGGGTAAATTGGTATTTTTGTCCCTAAAATTTACTTCGCCTTTTTTGGTCATTTATAGTAGGAACATTTTAGCAATAAACTTGAATACTTAAGGGTAAAATGATCAAAAAAATAAATTATGCACAAAAATGACAGTTCATCCAAATTTAAACGTTTTAATTGAATTTGAATTTATACATATTAAATAATTAAAATCGAACCTACTAAAGAATTATACTAATGCTCTTTGAGTTTTTGCTAATTATGTGTCCCAAATCAAATTTCAAATCTTTGGGATAGCATTCCAAGATCATAGAAACATTCCTTATCTTTTTAAGTTTATCTTGGTAATATTAGTCTAACATATATTGTTATTTCATATGCAGAAAATGTTGAAGATTGTGTTGATTCTAGCTCAAAGATCTGCAAAAAGTCTAATTGTGTTCGTCATCAGCGTTTGTACACCATAGATTAGATCCTCTATCCCTTGTCGAATAAACAAATGATGAGAATTATCCAAAACTATCTATTGTGTCTTTGTTTTTTCTTCTTTTGAAAGATATTGCCCTCTTTGAATTGTGTTGTAAAATCTTTATCAAATATGTTCCGTAGTATTCAACTTAAAAAATGGACATATAATATTGATATGTTATCATAAAGTTTGAAGTTTGGGAATACAAATCATCTATATCACTTTTTGTGTTTAACTTTAGGGCAAAATTTAGGTATACTACCTTAAGTTCATTACCTTAGGTTCCCTCTTAAATTTAAGCAATGTGTATAAAATATACAACTCAGCAAACGGTGTTACAAGGAAATGCTAGTCTTTTTTTCTTTTCTTTTCTTTTCCCCTATTTTTTCTCATCTTTTCCCTCACATGCATGAAAACTAGATAACTTCAAACACTTTCACCCTTATTTTCCTAAGAAACAAATAGATTTCAAACAAAAATTTTGGCTAAAACTCAACAAATTTCTGGCAAGACCCCTTCACAACCATGCCTCACATTGATTCCAGCCACCATGTGTGGAGGCAGAGTGGTTTCACTTTTCACTCACATGAAACCCAATGCTTTTATAGAGAACCAGTCAAAGAGAATGAAGAAGACGACGGGGCATGGCGGCTGCAGAGGGGTTCGTGGTGGTCAGTTGAAAGGAACAACTCTCAGTCACTCTCTCTCATCGTGTTTCCATTGATCTGGGTTCACTTTATCGATCCATGGCCTGAATTTTTGGTTAATGGCCTTGCCCTTATTTCCTATGATTAGTTGATCAATAATGAGAAGAAATTTTTTTTGAGAGAGGAAGTGTGGATTGCCACTGCTAGGTAAGTAATAAAGAGGAGAGGATTTGAATAAAAGGCCAAAGAAATATTAATCTTCAGTTGGTGGGGCAGATCTGAATCTTAAAAAGCCAAAGAAATATTAAAAACCTGATCATGTCTTTGAAGGAGGAGACTTAGCTGAAGAAGTTTGGTGGGGCAGATCTGAAATCTGAAACTGATGGTTCTTCTTAGTAAGCCAGTCAAAAAAAAAAAGCAAAGTGACGAAGCAATATGTTTTAACGCTTGTTTGCTGAGCTGTAGATTTTATTCACATGGCTTAAATTTAAGGGAGGAACCTAAGGTACTGCACCTAAGTTATTGTACCTAAGTTTTGCCCTTAACTTTATATTCCACCACCATTAATAGGTGTGGTACAACTGGTAGGTGACTGCTGAGGTTTCACCACATCCCAGGTTCGAGTTCCTATGGGGACTGTAATTGCAATTTTTGATAAGTCCCAAAAACCAATAGAGCCGAGGGTGTGTGTGAGTTCGGGGTCTCCGAGCTTCAGTTCGAGTTAGTGGTATCCATGGGCTTATCCAAATGTACCGTGGGGCGTGCGATAATGACTACCACATGCGAATACCCTTTTTTTGTTTCTCAAAAAAAAAAAAAAAAAAAAAAAAAAAAACTTTATGTTCCCCCAATTACAACTTGTCATGTGTTTATTTTTTTTTTTTCCATTTTAAACTTTGGTTATTTTATATGGAAAATTAAAAAAATACATGACAAGTTGTGATTGATGGAATATAAAGTTGAACACAAAAAGTGGTACAGAAGATTTGTAATCGAAGTTTGGGGTAATTTTTTTTTAACTTCAGAAATTAATAGAACTTACTTAAAACGTGGGAGACCAAATATGCACAGTATGCAAATTTTAGGAACTACTAATGTTTTTTTGGCTAAACAAATTTAAAAATTGACATCCAGCATTGCTTCCTCCAAGTTTATAATGACAATATGAGAAAATACACTCACAATATTAAAAAATTCTTTACAATTAATTTCGTGGAACTTCCTATTAAAAAAAATGGTGGAACTCGGTTAATAAAAACAAAATCCTGCTACAGACTCGAAATCATCGACAGCAGATTATATTGAATTTTAGTGATAGTATTTTACACGTTTGTCTGACTTAATTTGTAGTATATGTAAGTATAGTCCCAAGCAGAATGGTCAAAGAACGAAAGGTGTCCAAAATCAATCTCTGCCGTTCATCCTGACGCGTTAGAATAATCAACGGGTAGAGTGCATTGAATGACAACATAGGGAAGACTATTGTGAAACTCAAATCTCTGCCGTCCATTCTAACAATGTAAGAATAATCAACGGTTTGGAACACATAGGATGACAACATAAGATAAATATAGGACATGGAAATTTGGTAAACTGAGACTTGAACAATGCATGAACATGTCAATTATAAATATAGAGATATGCTTCTCCATATTCTTACTCAAATTCTATCCAGTATTTTACAAGCAAATATTTTCTATCATTGCCTTCCCCTGGTATCAACTTGAAAAATAATGGTGAGTAACTTTTTTCTAGTGCAAATCAAAATTTTATTATATGGTCTAAATATTTTCTATCGTATCCTTCCTTTGGGATATATATGAATCTCTTGGAGTCAAGAGTCTTGTAACTTAATTGACATCTCTTAATGCACAAAGTATTTAAGGGTCTAAGGAGGAAGAGTTCGAGCAGCATGATTAGCAGTACATTGTAACTATTTCAAAATAAAAAATAAAAAAAAAATCTCTTGGAAAGCTGCCTATAACAAATGGGGCACAATTCTAACATTTGTTAACTTTTTAAGTTTATTTGAAAATCTAATTTTAGTATTAGACTAACAAGTTTGTGATTATGGTATACAGGCACATCAATCTCTTCCACTGAAAATTGAGGTATTGTAATGATTTACTTATCATACTTAAGTTTACAAGTGGATGAATTCCTTGTTGATTTCGTAATTTCAAACTGTTTAACTAACCGTGGATTAATTTCTGTATCAGAAAGAATATGTTTAGAATTCAGAACGAGTAAAATCTGTTGATCTACATCCAGCTGAGCCATGGTAGTCACATATCTTTTCAGTGCAAATTAAAATATGATTATATGGTCTAAATCTCAAAACTTTATAATATCATTTTCATGTACATGAAAATATATGGTAGCTAGTCATTATAAGGATAATGCAACTAATGTATATTGCATAATGATTTCTGATGCAGGATTCTAGCAAGTTTGCATTCAGGAACTATATGTATTTGGAACTATCAGTCACAGGTAAGGCAATATTATGTTAGAGACCTTGAAAATTGATCCTCACCCCACCCCCCGCCAAAAAAAAAAAAAATCAGTATTAAATAAATATGAGGAATTCTAGTGGGTATTCAGAAATTTATTGAATTTATAAGTTCTTTGAAACTTGAATTTGTAATCTGTTTTTCTCTCCGAGCATTTGGTTCTAACTTGTTTATACAATTCCAGACTGTGAAGAAGTCTTTCAAGGTCACTGAATTACCAGGTAAAGGACATATTTAACACTACAAATATTTGCCATCTCCAATTGATGATGCCACAAACTATATCTTTCTTGCATTCTTCTATTCTTCAGAAGTAGTCTTTTTGAGCTCTAAACATCCATTTATGTGCTTGCAGTCAGGTCAGCAAAGTTCATAGCACACAAAAACTGGATAGTTGCTGCAGCAGATGACACATTTATTCGCGTCTACAATTATAACACACTAGAAAAGATTAAAGAGTTTGAGGCACATAAAGACTACATTCGGTGTGTGGCTGTCCATCCTACCCTTCCATATGTGCTGACAGCGTCTGATGACATGGTTACAAAGCTTTGGGATTGGGAGAAGGATTGGATATGTGCTCAAAGATTTGAGGGACATTCACATTATGTGATGCAGGTTGCATTTAACCCAAAAGATAGCCTTACTTTTGCAAGTGCATCACTTGATGGTACCATAAAGCTATTATAAGGTTCATTGATCACTACCTTGTTAACTGCATTTTGTGGTTTCATTACTTGTGTGACGGTCTGATATGGTAATGGCTCATATTGTAGATATGGAACATTTCCTCCCCTGCTCCAAATTTTACATTAGATGGCCATTTGAAAGGTGTGAACTGCGTTGAGTACTTCACAGGCGGCGATGAACCAAAATTATTGAGTGGTTCTGATGATTTTTCTGCTAAGGTTTGCATCCTATTGCTTTTTTTTTTTTTTTTTTTTTAAATTTAAATTTAAATTTTATTATTATTATTATTATTTAGTTTTGCAGAAAGTTTTATTTCATATGCTTGTACCTGTGTGGGAAATAATTTTAATCTATCCATTGAAAAATTCTAAATGAAAAGGTGTGGGACTCTCAAAGCAAAAGTTGTCTGCAAACACTAGAGGGCCACAGCCACAATGTTACCTCAGTATGTGCTCATCCGGAGCTTCCCATAATTATTACAGGTTCTGAGGATGGGACTATTCGTATATGGCATGCAACAACCTATAGGTAACATTTGTATGATTTAAATTTTCCACATTCTAAGTTCAGTAACTGAGTGATTTGTCCATCGAATTCTTGCTCCTTATATTGCTTCCAAATAAGACTTACGTACTGGCCTTTTATGTATACTAGAGCCATGGTAGTTGTTGCATATTTGGCTCATTCTTTGAATTTTATTTAAAACTTTAGTAAGACTTTGGTTAATTCTGCTATGTTTTGGTTTCAAGGTTTCGATATAAATCTCATTAATTTGCAGGCTTGAGAACACATTAAACTATGGTCTCGGAAGAGTTTGGGCAGTTGGATACAAGAAAGGATCAAACCAGTAAGATTCTTGATTTTTCTTCCTTTATTTTGTGTGCACGCACGCTCTGCATTGCAGGAGATGTTTGTATCACTATTAATTTAGACAACGTAAACATGGGAATGTGTCATTGTATTATCAATCAATTTTGTGCCTATAGCATATGGAAATTTATTTATTTTCTCAAAACATGAGAAGGAACAAAGGATTTCTAAATTTTCTTTTTGGCGTTGACTTTTGTATGTTAGTGTAAGAAAAACTGTTTTTTGCAAGCCATTTCTAATATTCAATAATACCATATTCCTTTTGTTCCTTACTGATATCCCCACTCCCTGCAGGGTTGTTTTTGGTTGTGACAACGGAACAATTATGGTCAATATGAACGGTACTTGAGGTTTTCTGCACCTACAAGTTGAGGAGGAAGGGTTGGGAGGAATAAATTCATTTACTGCTGCTTCTACAAGTATTCTATGGGGTGTTCTGTATGACTAAGTCTGTGTATCTTCGAGATGAAGAGGAAGACTAGAAGGAAGAATTACAATTAGCATTATTTCTATCATGATTATATGTTCTGAAATTACAGCCACAAAGGATCACTTCTAGACTTCTAGTGTCATGTATGTTCTAGTATGATTATCATCACTATGTAATCTCCAATAAAATAAACTTCATTGGCAAGTATCTAACTATGTCCTCAGAGAGGAATAGTCAATAGTACAGATGGTGAAATTAATAATTTCATTCAAATAAATATTTTCCTTTACTTAATAAATAAGTCCTTCTAAAGTTCTAAAATCTGCAAATTGAAAAAAATAATCACATTATAAGCTGATGGAAGACTTGTTAGTGGAAACATGATAGGAACCTTAGGAGCAATGCTATTAATTATCAGAAATTTTCCAGGAAAAACTGCTCAAATTACATGAATTTTCTCTTCACTTTAATTCAGAAGCATTATCTTTCCATTTATTTTCCACCTACACACGCAAACAAACAAGACAAAAAGTGTCATATGACACTTTTAATCAAAAATTGATTAAATGTTATACATTGATGCATCAATGTATAACATTTAATCAATTAGCGAGCTTGTTCTTAGAAAAAGTAAAATATAAGTGTAGAATCACTATAGAAAAACTAAGTTTTTATTTTATTTCATTTTTTGCGGCCTATCCAAAACCTCCATTAAAAGAGGTAAACTGCATACACTAATTGCTATTGGTTGATTAACACCTCCTGGTACGTTCATGATATTCAAGATTCAAATCTCCTATCTTCGGTTATTATATAATTTTTTTTATTAAAAAAAAAAAAAAATGTGCTTCTTTGGCGAATACCTTAACTTCAACATTGTTGTCCCACTTGATCTTAACGTTGGCTATGAGAAGTGCATGGCCTTGAGCAAAATATTTGTGACAGTCTGCACTGGAACATACTTGGTGGTAAAATCATTTTGATTATTATTTGTTAGTTTCTACTTTGACTTTTAAGCAAAATTTTATATTTGTTGTGAAGGTGGACATTGTATATTACGTACAAATTTTTTTTTTTTATGGATGTTTGGAGACAACGGAACCAATGCCTCCGAATCAATCAATCGGTCAATAAATATAAAGATAAATAAATAAATAAGTATAGACATTATATAAAAGAATACGAGGTTCTATCGTGTAGCACATTCTTTAAAAAGAAAATTAAAATACTCTTAAGCCACATCAAAGATAATAACAAATTAAAAAATAGGGACATTTTGCTTCTTTGGTTTAATATTTCAAGATTTATCTAATTAAAGAATAAAGATTCTTTATAAAACTCTTTATTTCCTTAGTTCAATGTCTCAAAACTTTTTCAATTAAAAAATAAGGACTATTTGATTCTTTCACAAACAAAATAAAGATGACAAGTTGTTACTAATTTTCTTCTGGGTCTATCGTTGAATGGCAACTTAAGTGTTGATCATCTATATCGAGGAAGTTATAAATTTAGTAATTTGTCACCACAAAAAGTTACTTTATCTGAGCATTAGTATTAATAGTGCTAAAAAGCTAGATTACTAGCTTCTCATCGGATGGCTGTGCACTGTACTCGAAGGTTAAAAGAAAAAAAAAAAAAAAAAAATTGCTTTCACACCGATATAGATTATTTAAATAATTTCTTTTCCTTTCCTTTTTTATTCCCGTTGCAAAGCTCAATCCTCTCCTCTTCCCGTTGCAAGCTCAGATTTCTCTCTTCCTCAACCTCACCTACCCAACCGCCAACTGCCCGGCTCCAACCACTTCTTCCTCTACTCGCTGCCGACCTCGCTTGTACTCTTCTCCGTTTCATTTTTTTTTTTTTCAGATCGGTGTGTTGGTGTGTGGGTTGTGGGTTTGGATTGGTTTGCTGGGTTTCATGGGTCAGATCAGCGTGTGGCTTGTGGCCGATTACGGCTGGTTGTGGCTGTGGGCTGCTGTGATGTGTGTTATGGATGACCATTGTTGATGTGGGTTAAGCCACAGTAGGCTTAGTGCAGATAAGAGTAGTGGATGATTGTTCTGCAGAATGCACTCTGGTAGTGCAGCCATTGAGTCACACGACATGTAGTTTAGTGAGAAGTGATGAGTGTCAACTCTGGTAGGGTAGAGATGCCACGTGTCCTGTGATGATTGAGTGGTTAGAAAGCCTGTTATTCCAAGAGTGTTTCCCGCTGAGTTAGTTAGAGTTTGTTAGGGAAATCTCCATGTATAAATATCTCATTACTTTTTTTGATTGAAAGGAATTTCATTAAGAAAGACTAACGAGAAAACAAAGGATCAGGACAACGCCTGTTTACAACCATCCTCTGGCAATCAGCCATAACAAGAGGCAGCAAGTCCACAAGCGGACAAGAATAAGAAATGAAATCTACAGCTTGACAGCTACCTAAGTTAGCTAAATGATCAGCACACCTATTAGCTTCACGATAGATATGCTTGATATTTAGATGGGGAATCTGAGCAGCTAGGTGGCTACAATCATCAAAGAGCAAGGAGACTATAGTATTAGCATATGAAGGATTTTTGAGAGCATCAACCAGAGCTTTGGCATCAAGCTCAACCATGACAGCATTAAGATTAAGCTGATTACAAAGGAGGAGACCATCATGCAAAGCCCAAGTTTCAGTTAAGAAGCTGTCAGCTTTACTGATTTTTCTAGTGAAACCCATGATCCAACTGCCCCGATCATCTCTAATTAGCCCTCCTCCTCCAGCAGTCCCTACAGCAATATCCGCAGACCCATCAGTATTGAGCTTGACCCGGCTCGTGTTTGGCTTTTCCCATTTGATTTGTCTGATAATCATTCGGCTACTGCATCTTGGCTGGGTAACACAATGAACAAATTCTGTTGCTTGCCTAAATATCAAAATGAAGATGTTTGGGTTGACTCTTTTGTTATTGAAGACAACTTGATTCCTTTGCTTCCATAGAGACCAAATAGCAAAAGAGAAAAGGGGGTGCCAGGGAATTCCTTTGACAAGGTAAGAAGACTTGCAGTTAGAAGTCAGCCAAAGATTTAAATCTAGAGAGAAGAAATTAGCATTGCAACTATGAGACCCCAGCTGCTGCCACACCGGTTTCACAAGGCGATAGTCACGAAGGGCATGGGAGATAGATTCAGGTTGCTCTAAGCATAAGGGGCAAGAAATGTTTAAAATAATACCTCTTTTTGCTGAGCACTCCTTAACACCAATGCTGTTGTGCATAGACCTCCAAATGAACATTTGGATTCTAGGCAAGGCCTAGAGTTTCCAAATCCAAGAACCCGAGAAGGAGTCAACTTCCATTTGATCTGTGGCAAGAAGATAAGCACTCTTCATATCAAAACTTCCTTTAGCAGAAAACTTCCAAGCCAATTTATCACTAGTTCTAGCAACTACCGGCAAAGGGACCGCTTGAATGTCAACTTTAATTTTTGAGGGAATGTCAAAAGGGATGGCAGCCTAATTCCACCCATATGGAGCACGAAGTTCCTTCAAAGTGAGACTGGCCGAATCTTAGGGGAGGGGGCCTTGAATGTTAGATCTGATGGGACCGCTATTTAGCCAACAATCCCCCCAAAAATTGATATTGCTCTCATAACCTGGCACCCATTTAACCCCTTTTTTGAAAATAGCTTCTCCTTTTTTCAAACCCTTCCAAGTAGAGGAACTAGGAAGCCTTGACTCATTTCTAGAATTTATCCGCTGCCTAGAGCCATACTTGAATCTGAGAACTTTGGCCCATTGCGCTTCCTTCTTGTTATGAAATCTCCAGTTGAGCTTAGCTAGGAGAGCCGTGTTTCTACCTTTTGCAGATTGAAGCCCTAAACCACCTAACTCTTTGGGCTTGGTTACTGTATTCCAGTTAACCCAATGCATTTTCTTTTTGTGCTCTAATGACCCCCACAGGAAATTCCTATTGACTCTGTCTATGCCATTGAGGATTTTGTTGGGTAACAAATTACTTTGCATAACATAGCTCGGGATAGCTAAAGTCGAAGCTTGAATAAGAACCAATCTACCTGCCATAGAGAGCATGTTGGCCTTCCAACCAGCAAGCTTCTTTTTAACCCTGTCCAAAATGGCTCCAAAATCATGCCTTTGCCTCCCTGGATGATTTAAAGGAAACCCCAAATATTTGCCGAGATTGGTGGTTGCACTGAAACCCAAAATGCTAGATAAAGCATCTCTTTGATCCACGTCAACATTGGGAGAAAAGAAAACATGGGACTTTGCTTCACTAACTTTCTGCCCAGATTTATTACAAAATTCTTGGAGCACAAAACTGATAACAATACAATTTTCTGGAGTTGCACTAGCAAAAAGAAACAGATCATCTGCAAAGAAGAGATGAGAGAAAGCCGAACCACTTCGGGAAGCTTTAACAGGGGTCCATAACTTAGCAGCACATTTTTTCTCAATTAAGTGACCTAGGAACTCCATGCACAATATGAAAAGGTAGGGCGAGAGGGGGTCGCCTTGCCTAATACCTCTTGAGGGCAGGAAAGGTTCGAGACTGCCACCATTCAAGAGAAGGGAAGTGGATACTGAGGTAACGCAGCTCATGATAAGCTTAATGAGGTTTTCTTGGAAATTAAATAAAGTGAGCATCTCTCTAATAAAGCTCCATTCAATTCTGTCATAGGCTTTTTCTAGATCAATCTTGATGGTCATGGTCCCTCTACTTCCTTTGGTTTTGCCAATGGTGTGAATTAATTCTTGGACAATGATTGCATTATCAACACCTCTCCTGCCTGGGATGAAAGCAGTTTGGTAGGAGGAGACAAGCTCGTCCAAGTGAGGTCTGATCCTAGTAACTAAAATCTTGGTGATGATCTTGTAAACTGAATTACATAAGCTGATTGGTCTGTAATTCCCAATAGTTTCCAGGCCTTGAATCTTAGGAATGAGAACAATATGAGTATTGTTGAGATACTCGGGAACTTTCCTTTCTATGAAAACTTTTTCGACCTCTTTCCTCACTGAGTCCCCAACTATGAGCCAAAACCTTTGAAAGAAACTAGCATGTAACCCATCCGGACCCGGGGCCTTGTAAGGTTTCATGGACTAGAGAGCCTCCTTAATTTCTTCAGTGGAAACCATGGTATCAATTAGCTGCTTTTCCTCCTCTGGAAGCTGAACATGCCACTGACTCAGACTAGAGGGGTTCCGAGAGACCATCTCTTAGGAAGAAGTGTACAAAGTCTGGAAACCAACCCTAAAATGCTCCATAACCTCCCTTTCCTCAGTGATCCACAACTCCCTCTCATCTTTAACTGCCGCAATGTGATCTCTTTTCCTCCGAGAAAGGGTAGAAACATGGTAAAAAGAGGTGTTCCTATCCCCATGGATCATCCAGTTCAGCCTAGACTTCAACAACCAGAGATCACGCTCTTGATCCAGAATAGTCTCCAACTCACCAAGGAGCTGGTTCTCAAGACAAACAAGAGAGGAGCTAGGATTGATGGACAACGCCTTCTGGGTACCATGAATTCTAGCCAAAATCCTCCTCTTCTTCTGATGGATGTTACCAAAGTGGTTTCTATTCCATGCTAATGCATCCTTAGAGAAGTAATCAATGGACTCCTCTAACTCCCTATTTCCATTCCAAGCTTTGGACACAATGGTGGGAAAGGATATGTCGAAAAGCCAAAATTCTTGAAACCTAAACGGCCTGTTGAGCTTGACTGTACTGACTGGTAGAGCTTCCATGAGAACATGGCAATGATCAGAGTGACACCTAGGGAGGTGGGTTACTCTGGCATTAGGATACATGATGCACCACTCTGGGTTCATGAAAAATCTTTCAATCCTTTCAAGAATCAAATTATTGATGTCTCTCTTATTGGTCCAAGTATATCTAGGACCCGAAAAACCCATATCCATCATACTACATCTATCAAGGCAATCTTTAAAAGCCAGAGAACGATTGATGTTAACACATCTACCCCCAAATTTGTCCTCATCAATTAACGGCTCATTAAAATCTCCAGCCATAACCCATGGCAACTTATGTAATTCTGCAATGTTAGCTAAATTATCCCATAAAATACTTCTTTCCTCACTCCTAGGGCTGGCATAGATAGCAGAAAATAACCAATTGAGTCTAGAGTTTCGTACCTGAACTTCAATGTGAATTTCCTACTCTGTCTTCGCAAGCAGTTCCACCTCCACAAAATCAGAATTCCAAAGAAGCCACAAACCACCAGAGTATCCGATGGTATTTGTGTGAATGGCACCATCAAAAGGCATCTTGTCAGTAATTGCCTTAGCTCTATCACCTCCCAATTTTGTATCCATAACCACAAGGATGGCTGGATTATGCTCTTGGACTAAATAACGGATATGTCCCTGAAAATTAGGCTTCAGGGTACCTCTACTATTCCAAATAATAAAATTCATGATGGACTAGAGGAGTAAGGCCGTGGAACATACTTTAGAGGAAAGGAGCGGCACCACTTCCCTCATCGGACACCATATGATCAACGGCATGACTACCATCATCGGACACCATCTACTCTCCGACAAGACTCCTAACTTTGCTATCCACACTCTGAATTGGGAGCTGAACTCCCTCATCTGGCACCATATTCTCATCGGCAAGGCAATTCTCTCTGATAAATTGGGCATGCAATCTTTGATCATTCTCACTAACAACTGGAAGATCGGTCTCGGCATTGGCTGTTGCCAAGAATTCAAAGGCAGTGTGGCTGGGCTGAATGGGTTCAGACCGAGGAACAAGAGAGTGGGGGAGTGGAGGGGAGCTGCTCTTCTTGTTTGAACCGACCACACCTAAAGGTGTGGCACACTTGTGTGAAGTACTAGGAGCTAAACTTCTGGCCAAGTGCTTTTTGTTTTTCACTAAGGAGGGTTATGGTATGGGTACACGGTTAGCTGGGCTTGGGTTGCTATTGTGTGATAAACTAGTCACCACCTCCTTAAAACTATCCACAGGTAATCTGGCCATTATTGGGCTTGAAATGGGCCTTTCCTTTATAGTAAACACACCAGGAGTTTTAGTAGCCCACGGTTTCACCTCCTTCTTGAATCCGACCCCAGACTTAAGTTTGGCAGTCCTACGTGGTTCACTTTTGCTGGATGAAGGACCACCAACAGGCATGTTCATCCCTTCTGCAAACACGGGAGAAAGTTGGTTAGTGGCATTCCATGCCGAGCTGCTAGCGCTTCCTGCACCAAACCTAGGACTGTAATCCGTCCTATTCCCTTTCTGTACGTAACGTTTCCTACTCACCATCATCCATGGACCATAGTACCCCTTCGCATCTGTCGTCTCACATGCATTATGCGTGATAACACCTTGCACGTTCTGCCGATCAACACATCCGTCAACACCGTCACTGGTTTGGCTAACCTAAACTTCCTCCATCGAAACTATCAGTTCCTTACCCTTATCCTTGCGAATAGTGTATGGACAAGCTTCAACCTTATGCTCAATTCTTCCACATGAAAAACACAACTTATGGATTCCCTCATAAGTAACCACCTGCTCAAAATGTCCAATAAGAATGTTGTTGACAAGCGATTTGTTGATATCAATCTAGATACATATTCTGGTGTATCTGCCGTGCGCCTCCATGGCTGTGTGAATCAATCCTTAACACCTTGCCAATGGATTCACCGATTTCCCTAAGCACCTCTGTCTCATAAAGTTCGATGGGGAGTTCATTAAGCATGATCCAAACAGCAATAAGAGAAACATTTGCCGTCGAAGGCTTGAAAAAAGGCTCCCACAGTCTCAATGAGAGGAAATGGTCCCCAATGAACCACAGACCCCTTTTAATCACCCTTTCTAAGTCTTCTTTGGAGAAGAATCTGACTAAGAAAAAGACATAACTGAGGTCGATGCAATCCATCCTCCCCTCAGGTCTCCATAGTTGCGCCAACTTGCTCTGCATATAGTTGAGACCCACTGTTTTCCCAACTAGTTTCACTATGATAGCCTTAGACCAAGGACCACAAATGCGTTTCTTAGTTTCTTTAGATAGCTTCATTTTCACCTGCCCCTCACGGACTGAGTTGGATTCTTCTCTATTCTCATCGTCAGAGTCTGAGTCTTCCTCCATCTGGTCGATCAAGTTGAAGGCTTATGCAAAGGCACCTGGTATTTCCCCTACAAGCTTATCTTTAAATGAAGGTTTGGCATTAGGACCCGTGGCTTGGTTATCCAGTGAGGGTGAGGAAGCCCGAGAACCACCATTGAACTCCGCATGGTTGATGTCTTTTACCTTTTTGTTGCTTCGGGCCAGCTCAGCTTCTTCCTCTCTTAAGAGCGTTCGTGGCTGCATGATGCTGAGAGTTAAATATCTCATTACTTGTAATTTTATTAGTGTGAATCAATGATACAGTTTTCAAGATACATTGAATCTAGACTTTTCTCTCTAGAATAGCTTGGTTTTTCAAGTTCGTGGTGGTGATAATTTTTTAACTTTTATTTTATTTTTATAATTTTTATTTGAGTTGTGGTAGGCAAGTTGTGGTTACGGTAATGGGTGGCTATGATTGGGTTGGTTGTGCTGGTGGAGGTGGTTGTGGGCTGTCTGAAGTGATGGTTGACAAGTAGTGGTAGTTGTGATTGTTGTTTATTGTAATAGATATATTATTTTATTGTGTTGTTTTTATTATTTTATTGTGTTGAAAGTTAAAATAAAACCACTCATGTTGGATGTTTTGTAAAATGTGAATGTAAAATAGATAAAGTAGTTTTTGTGGTGCCAAATAGCTAAATTTATGGCTCCACTAGTGTGGATGTTTTAAACCTCACTTCACAAAACAATACAATAAAATTATAAAATTATATAAACAATATAATAAAATTATATATCTACTACAATAAACAACAACCACCACCTCTAAAACAACAAAATAATATAAATTTAATAAAATATTGTTTACTATTTTTATTAAAATTATTTTACTATTTTTAAAATTTTTTTTGGGAATGCTCCAGCTTAGCTAGGGCAGAAATGATACCTAGAGCAATTTTTTTTTTCTTTTTCGGCTTGTCCCGGCCCGGTTTGTATTGGTGGAGCCATAAATTTAGTTATTTGGCACCACAAAAAACTACTTTATTTATTTTACTTTCTCACTTTCCAAAGCACCTAATATCAGTAGTTTTATTTTAGTTTTCAACACAATTAAATAATCTAAACAACCATAGTTGTCAAAACCGCAATTTGGATTGTAGAATTGTACGATTTTATGATCCCACCTCACCATAACGTTTAGAATCGCACTAGAATCGTAAAAGTTGTAAGATTGTATGTAGGATCGTATGGGATCCTACTGACTCTACCGATCATACTAAAACATCAGTTTTTGGTTTTTGGGTTTTTTTTTAAGGGATAAATTTTTGGTTTTGATGAAGTTTTAAGAGTTTTTATTTTTATATGTTATGATGGTATGGATTTTTTTTTTTTTTTTTTTTATAAAATTATGTTAACCTAAGCAAGTGTTTTCTAGTTTTTAGTTCACTTGTAATCAAAATGAAGGAATGCTTCATCATTTCCAAATGAATAATTTTTATTGGCTTTGCTACATTTTAAGCTATAATGTTGTTAAATTTGTTTGATCAATATACTAATTTGTGTTATAATATTACTAAAATGTTTTTCTTATATATAATTTTATTAGTATGCTTGTATTTGCATATTGATTGATTGATTTTTTTGAGCATACTCTGTAATTGTTGTTGAGTGATATAACTTGAATAGCTGAGTGTGAAATTGTATCTTGATCTCTTTTGCAACTCTAGTATACAAATATACAATGTCTACATAAATGATAAAATGATTGATGATGATTAGGACAGTGGTCATAGGAACCCTATAATAAGAATAATTAAATGTTCACTTCACCTTAATATTAATCTTGTTTTTGGATTTCATATTTTAGTTAGCTAGTTTACATTTGATAAATTATTTTGGATTTTAAACTTGGAACTTGGAACTTGGAATTCCATATTGTTGATAAATATTTTAGTATTTGGTTGCTAATTAAACATTTATTGAACTTTTTAGATACGTTGGGTCAAAACGTAAATATATTTGTTTTGTTGGTATAGACGTATCGATGTATGATATGCAAATTACATCATTTAATGCAAATCTTTGTTTTTTATGGATAAATTCATAACTTACGTGATTATTCATCATACAAAATTATTATTAATGTATTTTTTGCTTTAAATATGAAAATATGTATGATCCCACCTACCTCTCACGATCCTACGTAGAATCCCAATTTTGACAACCTTGTAAACAACACAATAAAATTACATATCTACTACAATAAGCAATAGTCACCACCACCAACACAATATATATTATAAATTTTAATAAAATATTTTTTTATACCTTTTTAGCTACAATGCACAGCCATCTTTGATTGTACACCATAACTCAAAGTCAAATATTTTTGGCTTTCCCTCCACCATTGCAACATGCTTTTTAGTATTGGTGGTGCTAAAAATACTAAAATAGCAATATGGCTTTTACACCACCGATACTAATGTTCTAATATAGACATAAAAATCCCCTCCAAAAAAAAAAAATGTCTTGGTAAAATAACTTGATCAAGTTTATGAGAGATGATTCAAGTGCTTATAATTCTACGGGTCCACTTTCTACCAAATATTTTATTTGACACTTTAATATAATTGATAATTATAAAGTATGTGGAAGAAAAGAAAAGCGGCCCAAACACTTGAGGAATTGTCAAACTAAATTTTGTGGAGAGTTTATCTCCAAATCATTTTGGAGGGAAAATTTTCCAACTCATTATATAGCGATTGATGGTATAAAACTATCAATGTGAAATTTAGCCGCATGATCTATTTAATAAATTATGTATCTTATTTAAATTAAAAAGAAAAGTAATAGTATAATAAATTCATACCACACCAAAACACAAAGACCAAGATTTTAAACAAGATGGAACGAAGAATTAGGTAAACATAATTAATAACCTGTATATGAAATTTTTTGGCCATTTCAATTGAAATTCAACGAAGTTGATGAAATTCAGTCCCAAAACTAATTTGACCACGCTATATGAAGCTAGCCTGTGAAATAAGGGATAATAATAAAATTCATAGAACTATTTCACCCAAAATAAATAAATAAATAAATACACTGCAAGAGGTTTACCTTGACATGCTTGTAAAAGAAAGGGATTTCCTTCGTAGCTGTCTTTGCATGAACACGTAAAAGTTAAGCTACCCTCAGAAGTAAATGCGGTGCACAAATATCGGTTGAGTCGTTATATGACCAAGCTCTAATTATCATATGTACGTAAAATGCTATATCAATCCCCCATTCCAATACAACAGGGACGTAGGATATATTTTGGACTACAAGTTCAATTGGGTTTGTTACGTGAGCCTCAAACCAATTTTGTTCCGCTAAAAATGCATACTTGCATTCTTGGTTAATTATGGGCTCTATAGTTGCATTGAATACTTGGTTAAATATGTTGGCATTATAGTTGCATTGAATACCCCGAGATATCGAGGGATCGGAGTTTGGCAGCATTTGATGCCATAGCAACCATGTGAGTACATAATTAGTAAAAGGTACATGTTCCTCACAGAAAGATATGCACGCAGCAATATAATAGCCATCTAGGGACTTCATTGAGGCAAAGATATTGCAACCTATGGCAATAAATCTGTTGTGGGGTTGGGAGAAAATAAAAGGGGTTCCTGCTAAGTCCACAATTTCGGACAAAATTGCCTTATGCCCTTTTCACTCAAATTATATAGCCTTATTCCCCTCTCCCAAACTAATTAGGGAAATGCCCCTCTTTTGAAACTCAACTTTCTCAAAATCAAGTTAAGCTCTATAATGACGTTTTTAAGGACCTATAGTGGCGTTTTGTAACTCAAGCTCCATGAAATCGAGTTATAGGCAATAAAATTTCCGATAACTCGATTTCATAGAGATCGAGTTACAAAACGTCACTATAAATTTTTAAAACGTCACTATGAAACTCGACTTTCTCAAAATCAAGTTAAGCTCTATAGTGACCTTTTTAAAGACCTATAGTGACGTTTTTAAGGACCTATAATGGCGTTTTGTAACTCGAACTCCATGAAATCGAGTTATAGGCAATTAGATCAGTTACAAAACGTCACTATAAGTCTTTAAAACGTCACTATAGGTCCTTAAAAACGTCATTATAGGGCTCCAGAATTTTTTTTTTTTTTAACTCGATTTTGAGAAAATTGAGTTACAAAAGAGGGGCATTTTCCTAATTAGTTTGGGTGAAAAGGGCATAAGGCCATTTTGTCCCCACAATTTCTGTGGTCTTTGTAATGCTATTAGCACAGTTTGAAAATATGGGATGTTTGACACAAACTATGCCTTGTAATGAAATCTCCAGCACCTCTAGGTTGAACCTCAAAAAAGGCTTGGGAGAGGAGAAATTTTCATTGCAAGATACTACAAACCAATCATTATGGTAGTAATCAACTCAAGGCCGACCTCAGACATTTTAGGGCCTTAGGCGAGAATTAAAATGGGGTCTTTTTTATATTTATGTATTAATTAAATTAATATTTATTTAATATTTTTATATTATAATATATTTCATTTAAAATATATTTTTCTTGCCTTTTGAGATGCAAATTGACTAATTAAATTTTTATACTTAAGTTCTTCTAACATCTCATTTTTAATCGATAGTATAGATAATCTACTTAATCTTTCTTGAGACATTGTTGATTTTAGATATCATTTTATTAATTTCAATTTTAAAAAACTCATTTCTGTAGAAGCAACTGTAATAGGTATTGTTAGTAAAATTCTATAAGCAATACATATATTTGGAAATGAATCTAACCTTTTTATATAATTTAGTATGTCAATTGGAAAATATTCTTTTATTTGTAAAATTTATTTTAAAACTTTTAACTCTAAAAATAAATCTAAACCATCAATATTATAATAACATCGTGTTTGAGAAAAGATTCAAGTTTAAGACAGTATTTTTACAAACTATCATCATCTAGTTGAAAGAGAGAGGCGGAGAGCAAGAGTGAGAGAGAGAAAATTTGAGATTTTTTATTTTTATTTTTTATTTAAGATTGTTTTGTGGGTAATTTTTTAGATCAGATTTGCATTTTATCTTGTTGATTTTTGATTTGTCTAGAGGTTAAGGATTATATTTTTGGATTTGTTTAGATTAAAGAATGTTTTGGGGGACCAATGTTTATAAAGATGTTCCAGATTTTGTGTTCTTTGGTCACAAAGATGTATCAGATTTTTTAGAATTTCATCTAAAACTATATTTTTTATTTTTTATTTTTTTCTACTACTCCATCGTTTTCAAAATTTGGGGGTCCCTTTCCACTTAGGGGCCTTAGGCAATGGCCTAATTGGCCTAGTGGAAGGGCCGGCCCTGAATCAGCTCCTATTCTTGAAGGGTACGGAATGCTAAGGGGTTGTTTGGAAGAGTGAGTTTTGAGTGATATGATCCTGTTTTCATCACTCATCATCCAAAAATTGTGGGACCCACGGAAAACATTTTGTTTGGACACCATTACTCATGTTTGGTCATCCTGTTTTGGTGATTCTATCACTCAAAAAACTGAGTGATGAAGACCAAAAATGAAAACACATTTCACCTGTTTTCATAACTCATTTTCCGTTACTCAGTGGCAAGTTTGTAATATTGCTGAGATTATGGCCCCTTTGTGGGACCCGCGTCAGGGACATGTCTACATCAAGACCTCAACACCAACGACTTTCTCTTTCTCTCTTTCCCCTTTCTCCTTCTCCCAGCAACAAACCAACATTTCTTCAAAAACCCAACAACTGTGAAGAATGAAACCCAGCGACCAAAGACTACCCTCCACCGGATTTGCAGAGTTCTCTGTATCTCCTTGGCAAGATCAAAATTTTTTGAAGGTGAAGAAGCTGAAGAAGCCGCCGATGACTTCACCCACCACCAGTCCACCGCTCCCTAAATTTTATTTTACAAAACCTTAAAAAATAAAAACCAAAAAAACCAACCCCACAATAGGCCAAGAACCCAGATTCCAAAAACCCATATGCACACAACCCAGATTGGAAATCTTTCTAACCCACATGTAAAAAATTATGAAAATTAAAACTGTAACTTACAGAGGCCAGTGGGTTCGGGAAAAAGAAAAAAATAAAACCCGAAGAATCCGAAATTAACAAAAATGAAGAAAGTACAGCACCGACAAAAATTTACAGAACCAACAAAAAAAAGGGAAAAGGAAAACGAAGCGTTCAGTTACCGAGTCAAAGAACCGAAGATCAGTGTCAATCTAGAACAGCGATCAAAGAGCTCCGAATCCGAAACCGAGGGCAGAAAATTAAGCGGCGGCGGCGGCAGATCGGCGGTAGAGCTTACTGAAGACGTGGAGCGCAGTGACGAAGCCGATGAAGCAGAGGCTCATGACGAGCACGACGGTCGGCGAGATCTTCAGGAAGGAGGATGAGCGGATTCTATGTTGGATTTTGGTGGTATCTCCAGAGCTTTTGGGCGGCGTCTCTGACGGCTGGGCTGAGTCCTAGCCGGTTTGGAGGTTTGGGTATTTGTGGGTTTTGAAATGAACATCTGTTGGTACTGAAGGGGAAGAAAATGAAATGAAGAGAGTGAGGGTGAGGCGGGTAGGTTAACCGAATTTATGACAAGTGCTCAGGCATGGGTCCCCAAAAAGTAAAAAAAAAAATTGAATGAGGGGAAATTGAAAATATGTGCCAAACGGTCGGGTGTAAGAAATTGGGGTATTTTAAGTGATGAGTGATGGGTGATGAGTGATGAGTGATAAGTGACGAAAATTGAGTGATGAGTGATGAGTGACCATTTTTTTAAACCAAACAAGCCCTAATATTCCCATAGCATGCTTGACATAAAGGCTTTGCTAAACTCACTGCATTTACGAATGTGGTAATTGACACCAATAACAAAATTAGCTGAAAGACCATTTGCACCACCATCTCTCTCTCTCTCTCTCTTCTGCGATGATGAATGTGAATGTGAAGTAGTATGTATGTCCAAGCCTAGACTAGCATTTTTATAACAAGAAAGAAGAAAAAATAGAAACTGAAGAAGACAAAACGCCAGGACAATGATATTGGATCTACATTTTTACGAAATTTCCGTCATGTTATCATCTAAACATTATCAATGACATGGACAATTCTCATCAAAACATTATCAACCTATGATACTAAATATGAAATTGGGTAAGTGTTCTTGCTAACATGCATCAAACATTCTTTTTTAAAATTTTTTTAATTTCTTTTTTTTTTTTTTTTTTTTTACAATCATCTGCTGGACAATCAACACAGAGAGAACTCATGAGCATCTTATATGCTCAAAATGTTGTCATCAACTTAGTGGCGGCTCCAAGAATTTTTTCTAGCGCAGTTATTATGAAACTTAAATTATACAAAATCTAATAAAAAGATAATTTCATGTATTGACAAAAAAAAAACACGCAAATACACAAAATCTTACAATTTCATTCTACGAGTTTTCTTTTTTTGAAATTGTTGCATGACAGTCTCATTATTAATACTACAAGTTTGAAAGCACGGGTGCGGATTCGGGTTCGGGTGCGGGTGTGGTGTGATGACTTAGCAATTTTTGAAAAAGTAGGGTGTGGGTGTAGTGGGATACGTTTATTAATAAATTATTAAATATATTTTTATTTATATTTTCTATAAATTGCTAAGCATATTTTGTTATATAATGGTAAACATATACCAATTTAAGAGAAATAGTAGATAAGGAACCTTTGGGATCAATTTAATATCTATAGCTGATATTTAGGGGGTAAATTTTGCAAAATAATATTATTTTTTAATGATAAGTAATTATTTAAATTGATACAATTACCAAATTATAATTTAGATAAGAGAAAGACATACCTGTTAAGAGCATAGTGAACCCAAAAAAAAAAAAATTGAAGTATTACTACCATAACAATAGTAACTCCCAATAGTATGGCAGAGTGTATTGTTCTTCAAACACAAATTGAGATTTGGTTCTGCGCACTCATCAATATCTGAAGATATATATATATATATATATATATATAGAGAGAGAGAGAGAGAGAGAGAGAGAGAGAGATTAAATTTAATAAGGACAAGGTGTAAACCAAAGTTGGTTTACACTAGCCAATAAGGATATGCCACATCAGATTTTTTACTTAAACTCATTGTAAAATCAATACATCCTAATACGCCTAATATCATTGTGAGAGACCACAAGGGTGCTCTCAAAAAGAGATTTGGGCTCTTACGACACCTTTCTTTTGGGTAATTGTGTGGAGTGGCCACTTATTTTTTATACAAAAAAATAAAATACAGCTGTATGTCCAAAATACCTCACATTCATTAAATGATCATACAATTACATCTTGGTAGAATAACTCTACAAGGCTTTGGTCCTAATACAATCTATGTAAACATTACAAAGCTTTTATCCTAGTCACAATCTACCAAAACAAAAGACAAAACACTAGTCTACTTATCCAAAAATCTAAGTTTGGGGGCTAGGTTACGGAATGAGAATGTATTAGGCACCCATTCTACCCAGATAGAGTCTGGTCTTCTAGACTCTAATGACCATTATATAGCCTTTTGTATGACATTGAATGATATGTTATAACACATGTAACAAACATTTACTTGACAAAATTAATTTAACAAATTTGTCTTATGAATATGCCCTCTTCTCTAAGAAAAATTAGCTCTATTTTGTAAGGAATTTAAAAAAAAAAGAAAAAAAAAAAGAAAAAAGAAAAAAAAAGGGATTTGGTTAATGAAAATCCGATCTGTTTTGTAATGGATAAAAAAATGGACTTGGTTAATGAAAATCAGATATGTTTTGTAAGTAATAAAAAAATGAGATTCGGTTAATGAAAATTAGATCTGTTTTGTAAAGGATAAAAAAATGGGAATTGGTTAATGAAAGTCAAATCTATTTGGTAAGGGATAAAAAATGGGATTTGGTTAATAAAAATTAGATATGTTTTGTAAGGAATAAAAAATGGGATTTGGTTAATAAAAATCAAATTTGTTTTGTAAGGAATAAAAAATGGGATTTTTAAAGGAGGATTCATATTCATAATTCAAATCTATTATGCATGCATCACATATTTATGGAATGACATAAAAAAATAAATAAAAACTTTAACCTGACTATTAATTCACGCTTTGAAAATTCAAAATCTGCAGTTTTTTATTTAAGAAGAAAACTATTTTAGAAAAAATTTTAGATCTGTATTTAATGAAAATATAGATCTGTTTTGTACATTTGAAAAATTAAAATCTGTATTTAATGAAAATACAGATCTGTTTTGTACCAGAAAAATTTTCGGATTTATATTTAATGAAAATACAAATTTGTTTTTGTTCAGAAAAAGTTTCAGAAAAAAATTTTCAACTGTATTTAGTGAAAATACAAATCTGTTTTTTACTAGAAAAATTTTCAGAAAAAATTTTCAGATCTATATTTAGTGAAAATACAGATTTGTTTTTTTTATAAAAAAATTTCTAAGTAATTGCAGATTTTGAAATTAAAGAAGAATTAAATCACACACATGTTAAAGACAATTCCAACTAAGCATACAAACAGGGCATATATGAATTGTGAACAAGATCATAATTAAATCAAACATATATTAACAAAAACCATCGAATGAACAACACAACATATCAATTAAGAGAAAAGAAAAATAAACACAAGAACAAAATTAAATACCTAATTGCATGAGCGTACACTGCAATGGAAGAATACTTTAGAAATCAAAGAAATTTTCACATCTTTGAGATCTAAAATATTTGACTTAAAAAAAAATAAAAATAAAAGAGTTCCTAAAGCCAAGGCTTCTAAAATGTCTTTAACATAAGGGGAGCAAAAAAGTCAGAAAACTAGAAGGAATAAGTCAATGCATCTTCGAGATGAAGAGGAAGACTAGAAGGAAGAATTACAATTGGCATTAATTCTATTATGATTATATGTTCTGAAATGACAGCCACAAAGGATCACTTCTAGACTTCTAGTGTCATGTATGTTCTAGTAGGATTATCATCACTATGTAGTCTCCAATAAAATAAACTTCAATGGCAAGTATCTAACTATGTCCTCAGAGAGGAATAGTCAATAGTACAGATGTTGAAATTAATAAATTCATTCAAATAAATATTTTCCTTTACTTAAATAAGTCCTAACATCTGCAAGTGAAAAAAATAATCACATTATAAGCTGATGGAAGATTTGTTAGTGGAAACATGATAGGAACCTTATGAGCAATGCTATTATTAGAAATTTTCCAGGAAAAACTGCTCAAATTACATGAATTTGCTCTTCAATTTAATTTAGAAGCATTATCTTTCAATTTATTTTCCACCTACACATGCAAACAAACGCGACAAAAAGTGTCATCAATGTATAACATTTAATCAATTAACGAGCTTGTTCTTAGAAAAAATAAAATGCAAGTATAGAATCACTACAAAAAAATCTAAGTTTTTATTTTATTTTATTTTTTGTGGCGTATCCAAAACCTCCATTAAAAGAGGTAAACTGCATACACTAATTGCTATTGGTTGATTAACACCTCCTAGTATGCTCATGACTAGAAGGAATAAGTCAATGCATCTTCGAGATGAAGAGGAAGACTAGAAGGAAGAATTACAATTGGCATTAATTCTATTATGATTATATGTTCTGAAATGACAGCCACAAAGGATCACTTCTAGACTTCTAGTGTCATGTATGTTCTAGTATGATTATCATCACTATGTAGTCTCCAATAAAATAAACTTCAATGGCAAGTATCTAACTATGTCCTCAGAGAGGAATAGTCAATAGTACAGATGTTGAAATTAATAAATTCATTCAAATAAATATTTTCCTTTACTTAAATAAGTCCTAACATCTGCAAGTGAAAAAAATAATCACATTATAAGCTGATGGAATATTTGTTAGTGGAAACATGATAGGAACCTTATGAGCAATGCTATTATTAGAAATTTTCCAGGAAAAACTGCTCAAATTACATGAATTTGCTCTTCAATTTAATTTAGAAGCATTATCTTTCAATTTATTTTCCACCTACACATGCAAACAAACGCGACAAAAAGTGTCATCAATGTATAACATTTAATCAATCAACGAGCTTGTTCTTAGAAAAAATAAAATGCAAGTATAGAATCACTACAAAAAAATCTAAGTTTTTATTTTATTTTATTTTTTGTGGCGTATCCAACCTCCATTAAAAGAGGTAAACTGCATACACTAATTGCTATTGGTTGATTAACACCTCCTAGTATGCTCATGACATTCAGGATTCAAATCTCCTATCTTCGGTTATTATATAATTTTTTATAAAAATAAAAAATAAAAAATAAAAAAGAAAGAAATGTGCTTCTTTGGCGAATACCTTAACTTCAACATTATTGTCCGACTTGATCTTAACGTTTGCTATGAGAAGTGCATGCCCTTTCTATTCACATGTAAAGAGACTTGGAAAGAGATTGAGTTGACAATGTATCTGGCCTTGAGCAAAATATTTGTGTCAGTCTGCACTAGAACATACTTGGTGGTAAAATCATTTTGATTAACTTTTTATTATTTATTTGTTAGATTCTACTTTGACTTGTACATGTATAACTTTTAAGCAAAAAATTATATTTGTTGTGAAGCTGGACATTGTACATTATGTACAAATTTTTTTTTATGGATATTTGGAGACAACGGGACCAATGCCTCCAAATCAATCAATCAGTTAATAAATATAAATATAAATATAAAGAAATAAATAAGTATAGACATCATGTAGAAGACTAAGAGGTTTTACCTTGTGATGCATTCTTTAAGAAGAAAATTAAAATACTCTTAAGCCACATCAAAGATGATAACAAATTAAAAAAAAAAAAAAAAAAAAAAAAAGGACCTTTTGGTTCTTTAGTTCAATATTTCAAGATTTTTCTAATTAAAGATTAAAGATTCTTCATAAAACTCTTTGTTTCCTTGATTCAACATTTCTAAACTTTTTCAATTAAAAAATAAGGACTATTTGTTTCATTTAGATCAATGTTCCAAAACTTTCCCTCTCACACACACACACATGCAAAAAAAAAAAGTCATTTTATTCACTCTTTTCAAATTTCGCACTTTTAGGGCATGTTCAATAGACTATAATAAGCGCTGTAATGTAATAGTTATTCCTATCGTTTAGTTTTCGTTAATTTGATTATGTTTTTATTACAAGGAATAGTCATCCCTTATAAATAGCTATACTTCAAAATGAGGAATAACGATTCTTCTTTAAAATGTTGTATTAGCTATTCCTTAATAAGTGCAATAATTTCAAAACTTAATATATTTCCAAATAAACAAACTTTCCATATACATCTAACAACTATAAAAAATAACACATATCTCTCTTAAATTTAAAAATAACAATTTTTAAGGAAATATAATTGTATGAGTAAGATATTTCCTAAAATAAATGTTAAGTTTCATTATAATGTTATAACTCACAACCAAACTAATGAATAGGTTTAGTTATTACATTACAACACATTTTATTCCTAGTAATACAGATTACAATTCCTGTCATAATCTCTATTCAGTGTACCAAACGTACTCTTACTCCTTTATATATACCTGCTTATGGCCTTTCATGTCATCTCATCTCGAATATACCAAACCAAAAAAGATTCCATTTACCTTTTATGGCATCTAGCTAACTCCAACATTGTCATCCCGCTTGATCTTTACTCGTATGAGTTGGCTATAATCAAGGAAGAAGGCCCTTGCATTTTTTATTTAGTGACAATGATTTTTGGTTTTGATATTGAGGTTAGACGTTATGAGTTTTGTAAAAGTTGTGATTGACTTTAGGTTTTGGGATTTTGGTGTGAGAAAGCCATAAATGTATTTTGTTTTAGAACTAAAGAGATAGAAAGAAACCTTCAAATTGAATATAGATGAGATTAGTTGTTTTTTAACTACTATTTAGTTTGGTATCAATACGAGCCATGACGATAAGACCAAAAGAAAATTATGATTTTAAAATGTTTTTCATTTTTTTTTTTTTTTTTTTGGGATGTGGAAGTCTAACTAAAGGCAATTAAATCTTGATAAATGGAAGTGTTTTTAGACAATTTTTCTTTGTTTTATCACATTTGATCTATTTTCCGGTACTTGCAAATGATATTTTTTCTTTTGTTAAGATAATGAAATGGATGTTTGAAATCTGAGGCTCGGTATTTGGTAGTGAAAATGGAGTAGTTGAGGAAGTGTAATTTTAGAATATGAAAATATTTTATGCTTTGAATTTTCATTTATAGATTTCAAAATCATTTTATTAGTTTAAAAAAACAAAGTATAAAAATATTATAATATTTTAGTCTCCTAGAAATGTCAAAAAACTTGACAGATTATAACCTTAGAAATCTAGATTAGTACAACAATTCTACATAATATTTAGAAACCGATTCTATGACAATTTTTTAAATAAAATATGAAACTTAAGAAGAATGATTTGCAAAGCATTTAGAAATATTTTGAAAAAATATAAATATTATACAACAAAATGAGTATTATAAATAAGTCTAAAAAGGAAAAAAATTATTTAAAAAAATTTGCAAAGTATACATTGCATTGCGCAGTATATTATTTAATTTGATAAAATAGACAACTTTGAGAAAGTCTAACCTCTAACAATATCTGAGTATTCTATTTTTTAAACTAAATTATTAAAAGAAGTATTACGTCCACAAAATTTTTATACTTTTACAACAAATTCTAAGTAGTAAATTATTATTAGGTGTTATGAATGGGAAAAAAAATTGTAATTTAAGTGTTGTGAATTCAAATTAAAACAATAATAATTTATCACTTAGGATTTATTGTAAAAATGTTGTGTAAATATTTTGAATGAGAAATAATATGTCCACAACATTTTCACAACACTTTTACAACAAATCCTAAATGGCAGGTTGTTACTGGTTGTTATTGTTGGAGTAAAAAAATAATCTTAGTGTCAAGTTCAAATTTGAATCAATAACAATTAACCACTTATGATTTGTTGTAAAAATGTTGTGGACATAGCACCTCTCATATTGGATAGTTCTCTAAACATTTTAGGAAAGGAATGTTTAATATCATCTTCCTTCTAAAAATTAGGACTCAAAACATAGAACTTCACATCTTCAAAATAACAACTTTTACAATACATCATATCGTACATGAATTGGGAGGAAAATTATTATGTACTCCCGGAGTATCATAAATGCATACTCTCTCCTCTCACATGAATGGTGGGTCCCACTAATTAAATTCATGATAGGACCCACCATTCATGTGAGAGAGGGGAGTACGCATTTATGGTACTCCAGGAGTACCTAATAATTTTTAGAATTGGGAAGCTAATAATTCCTTTTTGGATAAACTACATATTTAGTCTCTATCCTTTACAACATATTTCAATTTGATCCTTAATTTTTTAATTGTGTCAATTTGGTCCCTAACCTTTTAGTGTCGTGTCAATTTAGTCCATGTTGTTATATCTTGGATGAAAATTGATGACATGTCAAATGACTAAAATAAAATTTTATTGTATTGTCATATCAATAAAAGCTAATTTTTTATTTTAGCCATCAGACGTGTCATCAATTTTCATCCAAAAATTAACAGTAAGGACTAAATTGACACGGTACTAAAATGTTAAGGACCAAATTGACACAATTAAAATGTTATGGACCAAATTGAAACATGGTGTATAGGATAGGGACCAAATACGCAGTTTACCCTTCCTTTTTACACCTTGTCCTACATTTTAGTAAAGGAATCTTGAATTGAACAAAATAATATCTCCTCACACCTACTACAATGCATTTCCTATATTTCCTTCTATGAACAAAATAAAGCGCTATATATACTTCAAACGTCCAGTGCTAGAGAGGTCAAGGCCTGAGTTTGCTTCAAATTTTTGTAATTAACATCAAATTTCAAGAAAGGAAGAAAGGGTGTCAACCATGGAAGGAACTGCTTTTAAAAGGGTTGGGCTAATGCTTATGGTTCTGGTTTTGCTTTTAGCGACGGAAGTGCAAGCCGACTTCGCTTGCGATTTTAAATGTAAATTAAAGTGTCTTTTAGTTAGAAAACTTAGGTCAGTTTGTGTTGATAATTGTTTGAAAAAATGTGAGAAACCGCCACAGACAAAGGATCTACATGACTCGACTGTGCGTCTTCGTGGCATTCAAACTTGAGCACTGGTATGTAATCGTTAATACTTTTAAATTGCTACACATACATATTCCACATTTAGCATTCAAAATTCTCTAATCCCCCGTTCCTTTTCCCCCTTAAAAGAACATCAATTCACCCAATTTATTTATATTTAAGTTAAACTTAATTTACACTCTTTAAATTTGGATAAATTGTTATTTTAGTTTCTAAAATTTACCTTATTTGTCATTTTTAGTAAGAAAATTTCAAGAATGAACGTGAATATTAAGGACTAAAATGATAAAAGAATAAATTTTATTGATGAAAATAACTATTCAGACAAATATAAAGATTTTAATTTGAATTCTAATATTTATATTTATACTTAATTATTAAAACCTACTCAAATGCATTGAAACATTCGTTATGTTTTTAAGTTTATTTTCGTGATATTAATCTACCATATGTTTCTATTTCATATGCAGAAAAAGTGGGAGACTTCACTAATTTTTGGTCAAAGATCTACAGAAAGTCAAATTATATATGTTCATCATTATTGTGTTTTTTTTTTTTTTTTTCCCTTCCCAGAAAAGAATTGTATCTTTTCTACCTTGAATTACTTAATAACCCTCCGCTCCCTTTCCAGTAAAATTTGTTTGTGATGAATGTACTTTGAGTGAGTTATTTGAATTATGTCATGTACCATTTGAATTGTATTGTAAAATCTTAGAATTGAATAAAACATTTGTATCAAATAAGTATCGGAGTATTCAACTAAAAAAATGGACATCTATAATGCCTGATTTGCCATCATCAAGTTTGAAAGTTAGGGAACTGTATTTATTTCTGCTAAAATATCGTGGTATTCAAATCTATATGTTTTAATGCCAAAGATTGTTTTTTATGTATTGCTTTTATTTAAATAGTAATGATCTTTTCTTGCTATATTTCCAAATATAATTTTTAGCATAATTTGGTTTACTATAGCATAATTTCCTAAATGATACTAATAGTGAAAATACTTTCTATCCAAATGAAGGCTAGAATGACGATAAAATAATTGGACTTTACAAAAAATGAATAACTCTAATAATAATATTTTCCATAGTGAAAGCCAAATTGTTGTTTAAAAAAGTTTTTATTTCGATCCAAATTATACCAAGGATCTTATTTATTATTGGAAAATATATTTCCAAACTAAGCCCTAGTGCTGATGTAAACAAAAATGGTAAAATTTATTTTCCCATTCAATAAGAATTGGGTCAAGATGTACACAAGGGAAAAAAACTGTAAAAGTTTGTTGCCTAATCATGAAATCATGACCATTAAGTCTACATGACAATAAATAAATTATTGAATTTAATTTTTCACATTAATGTCAATCACTAAATTAGAAAAATAATTTCAAAAAAACATTGCCTAAACACATACATACATTAACTTGATAAAGAAAAAGACATTAATACTTATCATCATAAAAAGTGGAGATCCTTCCAACATGGACGTTTAAAAATAATAATAAAACCATGACAACTTTTAAATGGTAATTAAATCTTGATAAATGGAATTGTTTTTAGCAAATTTTTATTATTATTTATTTATCACATTTAGTCTATTTGGCGGTACTTGAAAATGATTTTCTTTTGTTAAGATAATGAAATGGGTGTTTGAGATTTGAGGCTCGGGTAGAAAAAATGGAGTAGTTGAGGAAGTGTAATTTTTTTAAATATGAAAGTATTTTATGCTTCGAATTTTAATTTATAGATTTCAAAATCATTTAATTAATTTTAAAAATAAAGCATAAAAATATTACTCCGTATAATATTTTATTCTCCTAGAAATGTCAAAAAACTTGACAGAGTATAACCTTAGAAATCTTGATTAGTACAACAATTCTACATAATATTCAGAAACCAATTCTATGACAATTTTTTTAATATAAAATATGAATTAAGAAGAATGATTTTCAAAGACTTCAGAAATATTTTGAAAAAAACATAAATATTATACAACAAAATGAGTATTATAAATAAGTCTAGCAAGACATAAAAATTATTTATTAAAAAATTTGCAAAGTTACATTGCATCATGTGGTATATTATCTAATCTGATAAAATAGACAACTTTAAGAAAGTCTAACCTCTAAGAACATATGAGCATTATATTTTTTGAACTAAATTATTAAGAGAAGTATTACGTCTACAAAATTTTTATACTTTTACAACAAACTCTAAGTGGTAGATTATTATTGATTGTTATGGGTGGACAAAAATGTAATTTAAGTGTTGTGGATTCAAATATTTTTTTTTTTTTAGAAGGAAGACAATTTAATATTATTAGCCAGAATCAGCGAAAAGAATAGAGTAAAGGTGGGGAGGAGCCTCCTGCATCCAAACAATCAAACCTCTAATATGTCTAACATATCTAGCTAGGTTATGAGCAACCTTATTACCACTTCTATAAGTATGAGAAAAAGAAATACACTTGTTGGTAACTAAGGTGGATTTAGCCAAAGAGATGATGTGGTTGAATGAAGAAAGAGAGTCTTCTGCAGCCATGAAGGTTTTGATCACTGCTTCCGAGTCTCCCTCAAGGATGAAAGGTCGAATACCAAGCTCCTGAGCAAATGAAATCACCCTAGCAGCAGCCATAGCTTCAACAATATCGAGAGAGAAAGGAATTGGGGCTTGTTCCGAGAGAGAAGCCATAACATTCCCTTGGCAGTTTCGGATTACAACACCCAGCCCAACCTTGCCCATCTCAGGAAATGTGGCCCCATCAAAATTAACTTTGAAATAATCTGTGGGAGGTGGAGACCAGTGAGACCAAACCCGTGACTGCCCAAAGACACCCTGCTGCGATGGGAGCGAAATATTGTGCTGTTTAAAGTTAGACAAAGCTTGTGAAGCTTGAGGTAGCACTTGAGAAATGGGGAAATCCAAGTGCCTCGTTCTGATCTGATTCCTACGGTACCACAGTGTCCACATCACCATGACCATCACCTCCACATTTTTATCCTCCGAAAAACCAAAGTCCATCAATTCCTGAAACGAAGAGAAGCTACGCACTTACCAAAACTCACACCCCAGCATGGTTTCCCATACTTCAAATATTTTCGACCACTCCCATAAAGCATGGCACGTTGTCTCAAGGGCTAAAAGGCAGTGCTCACATACATCATCCGTAAGGATTTTCCTCTTCCATAAGTTCCATTTGACTGGTATCGCATTGCGATATGCACACCGAAGGAAGTTCCGAACTTTATTTGGACCAGGTTGACTCCAAATTCTTTTCCAAATATCTTTATGTTGGTGCTGGTTGGCCTGCGAAGTTGAGAGGATGGCTTCATTAGCTAGGAACCTTAAGCCAGATTTCACTGAGTAGACACCTGAGAAGTTAAAAGGCCACATAACCTTATCCTCTACGGGAAATGGACTCAGTGAGATACTAAGAATAAGGTCAACCTCAGTGGGATGAAATAAGCCACATAAGAAGTTTGTATCCCACCTTCTAGTTACCGGGTTGATAAGCTCCAAGACCTTGGCTTCTTCAAAACCCGGTACAACCTATGATTTGATTCTAGGATAATCTAGAGATGGCAGCCAGGCATCATCCCAAATGCTGATAGACTCTCCACAGCCAAGCCTCCATCTTGCTCCTCTCAAGAGAACATCCCTTCCCTGAAGTATGCTTCTCCATGCATATGAGCCAGACATAGAATTTGTGGCCTCCAGTATAGAATAATCCGAAAAGAACTTCGGTTTGAACACTTTATAAAACAGATAATTTTTCTTGTGCAGTAACTTCTAGGCCTGAGTAATAAGCCATGCTGGCCAATAAAGCATCATTAAAATTTGCTAGATCTTTGAAACCCATATCGCCTTCATTCTTGGATTGGCAAAGAGTATCCCATTTGACCCAATGAATCTTCCTCCGCTCTCTATTCTGACCCCACCAAAATCTCTGGATAAGACTTTCAATTTCTAAGCAAAGACCCAATGGGAGTTTGAAACAACTCATTGTGTATGTTGGGATTGCTTGAACCACCGCCTTAATTAAAATTTCTCTTCTTGCCTGTGACAAAAACTTTTCCTTCCACCCTTGAATTTTCTTCCAAACCCATTCCTTGATATAGCTAAAACTGGCTTTCTTATTTCTTCCCACAAGAGAGGACAGTCCCAAATATTTCTCATGTTGAATAATTTCCGGAACAACCAAAGCTATCTTTATGCGATTCCAAGTATCCTTACTCGTGGCTTTACTGAAAAAGACTGTTGTTTTGTTCCGGTTAATCTATTGGCCTAAGCAACTCCCATACACCTCTAGGATATCCAGAATTTTTTGACATTCCCGGATAGTGGCCCTGCAAAATAAGAGGCTATTGTCTGCAAATAAAAGATAAGTGAGTCTTAGGCCATTTCTGCAAAGAGAATAACCCTTAATATCTCCCTATGTTGTGGCCTGAGTAATAAGCCCATGAAGACCTTCCGTGCAAAGCAAAAAAAGAAAGGGAGAAAGAGGGTCACCCTGATGAATGATTCTAGTAGGAGTGATCATGCCTTTTGGTTTGTCATTAACAAGGATCGAGTAAGAAACAATTTTGACACATAGCATGAGCAATTTGACCCAATGATCTAAGAACGCCATCTTCACCATGATTGATTCAAGATAGTGCCACTTCACTCTGTTATAAGCCTTGCTTATGTTGAGTTTTATGGCCGTAAAATCCTCTTTCCCCTTATGTTTCTGCATGCTATGAAGAGACTCAAAAGCTACCAAAATATTATCATAAATAAGATGGCTTTTGTTAAAAGTACTCTGATGTTCAAAAATAATATTAGGTAAAATTCTCTTAAGTCTATTTGCTAGGACTTTTGAGAAAATTTTGTAAAATACATTACACAAACTAATGGGTCTAAAATCAGATGCAAATTCCGAATTCTTCTTTTTTGGAATGAGGATGATAAAAGTATGATTAAGATTTTCAGGAAAAGATGCAGTGTTTAAAAAAAGGAGAAAAGAATGGGAGACATCATCACCAATTAAATCCCAATAATGCTGTAAAAATAGACGAGACATACCATCAGGACCTGGTGCCTTAAGAGGAGTCATCTGCTTCATAGCCTGCTTCACTTCCCATTCTGAGAAAGCTGTGGAAAGTTTGGAATTCATTTCGGCATTAATAACCTTCGGAATGGTATTTGTGGCTGAATCACAAGGCAATGTGTTGGCTGACGTGAATAAGTCTTTGTAGTAATGCACTAAAGCATCAACTATTTTGTCCTTATCTGATATCCAATCACCATGGTTGTCTCAGATTTTATGGATCAAATTCTTCCTTTTTCTTTGTGAGGCGTGGCAGTGGTAAAATTTGGAGTTTCTATCTCCAAACTTTGCCCATAAAACCTTGGATCTTTGAAACCATAATCTATTTTCTTTGTCAACCAACGTAGCAATCTTCTGTTTAAGGCAATGGACTCTCCCATTACTCCCAATCCGCATGGCAACCTTTTCAGCTTCAACAAGTTCTTTTCTTTTCCTGGTCAGCTCTTGTCTCACATTCCCAAAGTGGGTCTGATTCCACTGAGTTAGCTCTTTTCCACATTTTTTTAATTTTATGAGTAACCTTCATTGCCGGATCAGCCATCTCATCCCTTGAGCACCATACTGCCTCCACAATATCAGAACAACCGCGATCTGAAAGCCACATTTCTTCAAATCTAAAAGGCTTTGCAAATGAAGAGATTTCTAAGCCTTCGGGTGTGATCCATAATGGACTATGATCAGATGAATCAGAGTGGAGATGATGGACCTTTGTACCCAAAAACTTTAAGAACCACTCATGGTTAGAAAGCCCACGATCCAATCGTTCCCATATGGAATGTCCATCAGCAAAATGCTTACTCCAAGTGAAATGAGAGCCAACAAACCTGAGGTTAGTGAACCCACATCCATCGATGACATCTCTGAAGAGTTGCATTTGAGATTGGCTTCTATTGCTACCTCCCATCTTTTCCAACATACAGGTCAATTCATTGAAATCCCCAGCACAAAGCCAAGGAAGCTGAAAACTACTATTTAATAGTCAAAGACGATTCCGTGCTTCACTCCTTCCATGCGTGGCTGGTTCACTGTAAAAACTAGTGAACCTCCAAGCCTCATCCCTTCCCTTATTGATGATGGAGTCTATATGATTCTTGGAAGAAGACTCAACATGTAGATCAAGAGAATTCTTCCAATAAAGGGCTAAACCACCTCCTCTGGTATTTCTCTCCACAAAAAATAGGTTCTCAAAATTAATATTCCGCTGAATTTCTTTTCGCCTAGCTTTATCTGCCCATGTTTCGGCTAAGAACACGACGGAGGGATCTTTGGCTCGAATCAACACTTCAAGCTCCTTTCCTATACGTAAGTTTCCAAACCCGCGACAGTTCCACACTAGTAGACTCATTGTAGACGGCGGGGCTGCTGTACAGCCTCCACCAATGATTAATTGTGTGCATCCTCCCTTGAAACCTGATGCTTTTTTGTAGGTAACTCGGGCTGAGTTTCTTCCTCTTCATCTCTACCACGCTTAGCAACTGTATTGAGAGATAATGGGTCATTCTGCATGGGAATATCAGGTGCCAACCTTTTCCACTTTCGTAAAGTCATGCGCTCTGAAGAGGGAGGGTCATTAAAGTTTGTCACGTGAGGGATGAGATCTTGAGGAGTGGCTTCACGTGCATTCAAGGAAATCTCCAACTCTTTCTCTGGAAAGGCCGAGATAGGTGGGATGTTGGCTGTCTTGGTAATCAGCTCAGAGTGTTGGTGGTCAAATTTTCCAAGCTCAGTGTCTATTTCCTGGATTTGAGTTTCAAAATCTTGAAGACTAGTATGGTAAGGAAATAAATTTGGATCGTAATCATTTACCTCATGATTTGGTGCATTAGAAATATCACTAGGCTGCGGTAAATCCTCCCTAACTTCCGTAGTTTCCATATTTGATGCATGAGGAAAGTCCACACCGCTGCCACCCTTTGTGGATTCAAATTAGAACAATAATAATTTACTATTTAGAATTTATTGTAAAAATGTTGTGAAATTATTTTGAATATAGCACTAGTTCTCTAAACATTTTAGTAAAGAAATGTTTAATATCATCTTCCTTCTAAAAATTAGGACTCAAAATATATTACTTTACATCTTCAAAATAGCAACTTTTATGTAAAATCATATCGTATATGAGCTAAAGGTTTTGTAGCTGAATTGACACCTCCCCATGCACAAAGTGCTTGGTTGTCTTGAAGGGAAAAGGTTCGAGCTGTGGGGTTAGCAGCATATTATAGTTATCTCTATAAAAAAAAAAAAATATATCATACATGAATTGGGAAGCTAATAAATCCTTCTTACACCTTGTACTGCATATATTGTAAAGGAATCTAGAATTGAATCAAATAATATCTCCTCACACCTACTACAAGGCATTTTCTATAAATAACATTTCTTTTTATGAATCAAATAATATCTTCTCACACCTACTACAAGGCATTTCCTATAAATAACATTTCTTTTTATGAACAAAACAAGGCACTATATATAGTTCAAACGTCCAGTGCTAGCGAGGTCAAGGCTTGAGTTTGCTTTAAATTTTTGTAACATCAAATTTCAAGAAAGGAAGAAAGGGTGTTAACCATGGAAGGAACTGCTTTTAAAATGGTTGGGCTAATGCTTATGGTTCTGGTTTTGCTTTCAGCGACGGAAGTGCAAGCAGACTTCACTTGCGATTTTAAATGTGAGTTAAAGTGTCTTTTAGTTAGAAAACTTAGGTCAGTTTGTGTTGATAATTGTTTGAAAAAATGTGAGAAACCGCCACGGACAAAGGATTTACATGACTCGACTGTGCATCTTCGTGGCATTCAAAAACTTGAGCACTGGTATGTAATCGTTAATACTTTTAAATTGCTACACATACATATTCCACATTTAGCATTCAAAATGCTCTAATCTCCCGTTCATTTTCCCCCTTAAAAGAACATCAATTCACCCAATTTATTTATATTTAAGTTAAACTTAATTTACACTCTTTAAATTTGGATAAATTGTTATTTTAGTTTCTAAAATTTACCTTATTTGTCATTTTTAGTAAGAAAATTTCAAGAATGAACGTGAATATTAAGGACTAAAATGATAAAAGAATAAATTTTATGGATGAAAATGACTATTCAGACAAATATAAAGATTTTAATTTGAATTCTAATATTTATATTTATACTTAATTATTAAAACCTACACAAATGCATTGAAACATTCGTTATGTTTTTTAGTTTATTTTCGTGATATTAATCTAACATATGTTTCTATTTCATATGCAGAAAAAGTGGGAGACTGCTGATTTTTGGTCAAAGATCTACAGAAAGTCAAATTATATATGTTCGTCATTTTTTTTTCCTTCCCAGAAAAGATTTGTATCTTTTCTACCTTGAATTACTTAATAACACTCCGCTCCATTTCCAGTAAAATTTGTTTGTGATGAATGTACTTTGAGTGAGTTATTTGAATTATGTCATGTACCCTTTGAATTGTATTGTAAAATCTTAGAATTGAATAAAACATTTTTATCAAATAAGTATTGGAGTATTCAACTAAAAAAATGGACATATATAATGTCTAATTTACGACAAAATATTAGGTCTACTAGAAGGATTGTTGACGAAGTCCTCCCTAACCTCTCAACCAATAAAATGCTCTTATTTATGCAAATGTGACATGACCTAGTAATTTTAATTTTTAATTCATTGTGCTGATTGGGAAGTTCACTTACACATATGTATAAATGGCATTATCTCATTGATTGGGAGGACCACATTAGCAGTCCTCCTGGTGGATCTAATAATTTCTCCTGATTTACCATCATCAAGTTTGAAAGTTATGGAACTGTATTTATTTCTACTAAAATATCGTGGTATTCAAATCTATATGTTTTAATGCCAAAGATTGTTTTTTATGTATTACTTTTATTTAAATAGTAATGATCTTTTCTTGCTATATTTCCAAATATAATTTTTAGCATAATTGGGTTTATTGTAGCATAAATTCCTAAATGATACTTATAGTGAAAATATTTTCCATCCAAGTTTGAAAGTTATGGAACTGTATTTATTTCTACTAAAATATCGTGGTATTCAAATCTATATGTTTTAATGCCAAAGATTGTTTTTTATGTATTACTTTTATTTAAATAGTAATGATCTTTTCTTGCTATATTTCCAAATATAATTTTTAGCATAATTGGGTTTATTGTAGCATAAATTCCTAAATGATACTTATAGTGAAAATATTTTCCATCCAAATGAAGGTTAGAATGATGATAAAATAATTGGACTTTACAAAAAAGGAATAACTCTAATAATAATATTTTCCATAGTGAAAGTCAAATTATTGCTTAAAAATATTTTTATTTCGATCCAAATTATACCAAGGATCTTATTTATTATTGGAAAATATATTTCCAAACTAAGCCCTAGTGCTAATGTAAACAAAAATGGTAAAATTTATTTTCTCATTCGATGAGAATCGGGTCAAGATGTACACAAGGAAAAAAAAAATTGTAAAAGTTTGCTGCCAAATCAAGAAATCATGACCATTAAGCCTATATGACAATAAATAAATTATTGAATTTAATTTTTCACATCAATGTCAATCACTAGATTAGAAAAATAATTTCAAAAAAAAAACATTGCCTAAACACATACATTAACTTGATAAAGAAAAAAACATTAATATTTATCATCATAAAAAGTGGAGATCCTTCCAAAATGGACGATTAAAAATAATAATAAAACCATGACAACTTTTAAATGGTAAGTCTGAGAAATAGAGTAAGTAATTTTTCCGGGATGAGTATAAAAATTTGTCCAACTTGTCAAAAAAAATAAAAAAAATAAAAAACTGTCCAACCCCAAACCCAGTCCTCCTGGTGGATCTAATAATTTCTCCTGATTTACCATCATCAAGTTTGAAAGTTATGGAACTGTATTTATTTCTGCTAAAATATCGTGGTATTCAAATCTATATGTTTTAATGCCAAAGATTGTTTTTTATGTATTGCTTTTATTTAAATAGTAATGATCTTTTCTTGCTATATTTCCAAATATAATTTTTAGCATAATTTGGTTTATTGTAGCATAATTTCCTAAATGATACTTATAGTGAAAATACTTTCCGTCCAAATGAAGGTTAAAATGATGATAAAATAATTGGACTTTACAAAAAAGGAATAACTCTAATAATAATATTTTCCATAGTGAAAGTCAAATTATTGCTTAAAAAAGTTTTTATTTCGATCCAAATTATACCAAGGATCTTATTTCTTATTGGAAAATATATTTCCAAACTAAGCCCTAGTGCTGATGTAAACAAAAATGGTAAAATTTATTTTCTCATTCAATGAGAATCGGGTCAAGATGTACACAAGGAAAAAAAAATTGTAAAAGATTGCTGCCAAATCAAGAAATCATGACCATTAACCCTATATGACAATAAATAAATTATTGAATATAATTTTTCACATCAATGTCAATCACTAAATTAGAAAAATAATTTCAAAAAAAACATTGCCTAAACACATACATACATTAACTTGATAAAGAAAAAGACATTAATATTTGTCATCATAAAAAGTGGAGATCCTTCCAACATGGACGTTTAAAAATAATAATAAAACCATGACAACTTTTAAATGGTAAGTCTGAGAAATAGAGTAAGTAATTTTTCCGGGTTGACTATAAAAATTTGTCCAACTTGTCAAAAAAAAAAAAAAAAAAAAAGCTGTCCAACCCCTAAAACCAACCCAAATTTTCGGGTTGGGTCGAGTTTCAGCTAGGAAAACCCAATTTCTATTGGGTTGGGTTGCAGGTCACAATGAACCCGACTCAACCCCACCCAATATCACTCTTACTTGTGGGTGTGGGGGGCAAAGACCAAAGTTTAAATCTCTAAGAAGGAGTTTCACATACATATACACCTAGATTAGGTTAGAATAGTATTCTATTTGAGAGCAAAAAAAAAAAATGTTATATCACAACATTTTAACAATTTCTCCTTTAATTTGATGTTGATTAAATCTAAGATTTTAAAAGGTTTGAGTTCAACCATAAACTTTTAAAAATGTTTCAATTTATCTAGTCATGAGTGTGTTATTTATTGTTTTTTTTTTTTTTTAGAGAGCTTTCAATTTATGACGTCCGCTTCTAATGAGAGCTTTTTATTATCGGACAATAACACTAATTAATTTTTGGTGTAGATAGGGATTGAACCTCAAATCTCTTGTTCAACTACAAGAGACTTTACCAGTAGTGCTAACTAAAACTCACAAGTTATGAGTGCGTCATTATTAACAAAAAGTAGTGGAAATCCATCGAAATTGTAATTATAACTTATCTTGAGCAAAATGCTTTCAAATAACAATTTGGCACAACAAAAAAAGTTCACAAAATAATTGGAAAAATCTAATTGATAAATAAATTTTTAGCTTTAATCTTTTGGTGATTTTTTTTTTTAAAATAAAATACAAATTTATATTTATATTTATATGACAAGTTTTTTAATGCCCAAATAAGTACTTCGTTAACATTATCTTGCTGAAGAGACAATTTAACTAATGTTAGTGTTTTATCTAAAACTTTTTAAGAGTTTGTGATGTACACCCTTGTCCCATATTGTTATGTCTCTAATTCATTTTGAAAATTTGTACACCTTTATGTTAAAAATCAGTGCTGTAAATAATGTTTGCTTAAAATGTTGGATATTGTTTTGGAGAAAAATGTTAGATTTTCTAAACATTCCTAACAAAATGGGATGGAGAGAATAATTTGAAACCACTCACAAATCAACAAAGGGAATTATATAATCTGCCAAAATAAAAACTTCTAAAACTGTAACAACTAAATAAAGGGAAGTTTTATAAAAGTACGAGGGAATAAAGGGTATTGGCTTGTGAAATATTTTTAGAAATTCTTTATGGGATAAGAAAAAAAAAATGACTTTTTTAATAGCCTTTAATGTTTCCCATTAATGTGGTGTTAAAAGTTTCCAAAAATAGTCCATTAACAAATACCCTAAGAGCATCCATACCCTAATAATTGTTAGGTGCACGTTCACCATAATCCAACCCATGATGCAAAGCCCATATATGGGCTTGTCTTGTTTTGTCCATGACTAGCAAAGAATCCTAATTCAAACAATGAGAAAGAGAGAGCAACTTAGAGTTGACAATTTTGCCTCGTCTCGCATAACCTGCCTCGCAAAAGTGGTGGGGTGGGAATTGGTGAGATTTTAGCCCTATACCATGGGGCAGGGTGGGGATGTGTTTAGACTTTTTAGACCCAGTCTGCCTTGCCCCATGGTGATAAGGTTTATAATTGTAACTATTTTATACCCCAAAAACGCTATTTAAACAAATATATCAATATTAGCATATTTTATTCTACCCAATGTGGCTCTCTATCTCCCTTTTCTTTCTAGAAAGGTTGGAAATAAGATACTAATTTTGGACTCTTATGCATCACTAATCTTTGATTTTTTGAAGTTTTCTTTTGTCTTTATTAGAAACAAATTTGTATACTATTGAATAATGATGGAAGAAAGTGGAAATTATTTTTGAAGGTCTAGGCAATTTTTATTTTGTCATGTTTAGGAGTTTGGATTATTTTGTTATGTGTTACACTATGAGTTTTTTTTCTTTTGTTATGATATTTTTTTGTTAAATACTTTGATAATATTATTTACTTTTCGCTAAAAATTAATTTGATTTGATAGGATAAATTTAGTTGTAATTTAAAATATATTTTTATTAATAAAACAGGTTTTATTGAAAAAAAAAGTTTGTAATAGTTGTGGGGGCGGGTAAATTAACAAGAAGTAGAATTTTATAGGGTGAGGCAAGGTTTCACAAGACCCCAAGTGGCGGGGATGGGGCAAGAAAATTTTCCCCGTCATACAGAGAGGGGCTGAGATGGGACAAGATAAAACCATGCGGGGCGAGAATAAAGACCCCATTCTCCGGCCCTACCCCGTTCCATTGCCATCCCTATAAGAGAAACTGTCAAATATTCTTTTCCTCCTCATGGAAAAGAAAAGAAACTATCAAAACATCAGCTAAGACTAAAAAAATACAACAAATCAAAACATATAATGTAATTATTGAAAATCTCACTTAGTATATCGAGCCCCACAACTATTAAATTACTAACACAATTCAACTGCATCAAACCGATCTACCTCAACCAGCCAAATTTTATTATGTAGATAGTCTCTCTGATTATTTGATCTACACCATCTATATAAAAAGCAATGTGTCCTTGAGCGCAATACCTGTCTAATTGTCAAGTGTACTATTAACATACTTGGTGGTAAAATCATTTTGATTATATATATATATATATATATATATATGAGATTGGTTCAAGTTACACCTGGTGTAACTTTATAAGAGTTATACCTTGTTGACACCCCATTTTGTAACCCGCATTTAACCTCACATGGAGGGTAAAAGGGTAATTTCACCTTGGAAATATGCATCTTGATTCTGGTCATTAGATCCTTAATCTCATTTCACCAAAATGATCTTGATGTTGTAACGATCAAATTGACTGGTCATAAGCCCTAATCGGACTATCGGATTGAAAGTTATTATCAAATCAAGTTCTAATGGCCGAGATGCACAATCACAAATTGAGTCCAACTATATGTAATTATGAACAATTGATTTCAATTGGTTATAAGTATAATCAATTTGAGAACAATGATGTGTCATAATTTGATTGGTTAGGACTACATTTTATGGTAGGGTTGCACATACCTAATTAACTAGATAGTTAAATATTAATTATTCAATGAGTAATTTGTGCAATTATCTTTTAATTAGGGTAAATTTGGAACCAATTAAGTCTGAAATGGAAGTGATTGGAGCCATTTAATGTTAATTGGGAGCTAATTTGGGACCTATTAATGTTAATTGTGCTGAAATCATTTTCTAACAAATGACCTCTGTTCACCATTTCATCGATATCTCTCAAAATATTTTGAATCTGTGAATGAGGTTAGTTTTCCCAGAAACTAGACATCCAGGGCTTCAATTTGAGCACAAGAACGAAACAATTCCGATCAGAATTGTGTCAGATATGATTATTCGAAATTGGCTTTATAGGCTATTACAGCAGCTACGGGAAAACCGAATTTTGGCTTGCTCCTCACTCCCACCAATCTTTCCATTTAATGCACCAGATTTCCCCCAAAGCTAAAATGAGGTCTAGGTTCATGATTCTTTGTCAACCCTCATTAAATGGCCTTTCATTCATATTTCCTCCACCATTACTATATAAACCCCCCATCTCCTTCATTCCAAAGACAAAAACAAAAAACCCCCCTCTCTTCTTTTCTCTTGAGTTTTAGTGAAGTTGAGTAGCCTTGTCATATCTTGGTCTTCCTGAGACTCAAGGTATTGAGTAAGACTCACTCTCCCTCTCCTAACTCTTCTTTTCCTCCACCCTTAGAACCTCCATCAAAAGTCCCCTCCTCCACCATATGGATCTTGCATGAAGGTATAATCTCCTTCCCTAACTGTTTGTTTATGTTGCCATGATGAGAATTTCAGATTAAAGCATGATAATTCCCTTAAATATGTTTAAATGTTCTTAAATTTTCTTATGTGTTCTTCACATGTTCTTGATTGTCCATCACATGTTCATGCATAACACTAGTTTTAATCTTAAATCCGCATCAAAAATATAAAAAACATGTTTGTTTCATAATTCTTTCAAATCATTGAATCTAGGATATCACCATCCACACACCTTCACTAGAGTTTATTTTTCAATCCAAATGTCATGCTTAATAAATTGAATTAGGGTTTATCACATGCACACACATTAAATTCAACATGCAAATTGATTGACATATTGGATGATATGATATGAATGCTGGCCATCATAGTCTAGAAGACCGGTTTCACCGGGCAAGGTGGGTGCCTAACACCTTCCCACCTTGTAACATAGCCTCCGAGCTTAGATCAAGGGTTAGTAAATCAAATACTTATCCACGTTATTTTCGATTTTTAGATTGTAACTATGAAATAAAGCCATGTACTTTATCTTAGATTGTATCTAGGACCAAAGCCATGTAATTTTCCTATGATCAATGTAAATTCAATTTCAAATTAATAAAATGAGGAATTTTTCAATTATGGTTTTCTTGTTTTTCCAATAATTAAATAAGTGGCGACTCCATTGTAAAACCCTTAATCTAAAGGGGAAAATATAACTAGTTGATCCTCTATTTTGAGAGGCAATAACACAACTCCACCCATTCATATGGGTTTGGCCCAACATCTTATAAAAACGGGCCGGGGGTACGGTCTCTCACATACCTTTTTTAAACCGTAGATCTATATAAGATCTATGGGTGAAAAATACACAAATGCCACATCATCAATATTCTGTTTATTCAGTCAAAAAAGATATATATATATATATATATATTCTGTCTAAAAATTAATGAGTCACTTGCCTCCTCATTAATTTCCCTAAAATCAATCTCTCTTTAAAGTCTAAATCTGAAAAGCTTCTCTCTCTAAACTCATTTCCGTTCTCTATGGCTCCAACGCTCATATCAATTTTTGGTTCTTGCTATTTTCAAGTTATCATGTGATAATCTTAGCTCTTTTATACTAAGGTAAAAAATAAATAAATAAATAAATAAAAACCATATACCTCTCTTCTTCAGTTACAAGTTTTCCAGTGGTGAAAGCTGGTGCCTTAAAATCCATAATTTAATTATTTTCCCTTAAGTCATACCATCTCTGATTCAAAAATCCAATTATAAGTACTTTTCCTTATGCGTATCCTTAAATATGGAAGCTCAAGCCAAAGAATATCGTCATCGCCCTTTTCAATCTCTTAACACGCCCAAATAATCTTCATATCATTTTTGAAACAAAACCAACCCATTCAATACTTAATTTCCTTTTAACACACAGAGAGAGAGAGAGAGAGAGAGAGAGAAACTGTTGAAAAATGCAATGCTCTTATGCAGTAAGTTTCAATGAAAGTAGAATTTCCTTGACATCAGAAAAAGGTGGAATGCTTGCAGAGAAGGGGTAATACTGCCAATGGGCTAAGCATGGAAATATTTTTTTGATCTTTCCCCTTTTTAACCTTATCTGTTCGAAAATTTATACATTTACCCAAAAAAAAAAAAAAAAAGACCCATAAAGACCAAGAATTATTAATGAAGAAAAAACACCAGTTTTCACACAAAATTATTCCACCACGACCTCATCATAGTTTTGGATCCTCCACTGCAAGCACAAGCATCTTCTCCCTTTGCATCCAACTGGGTTTATCATAGCCTGGGCAACTCAGCTGTTAGCAGGGTGTTGGAGAGTGTGGACTGGAGTCGTGGAGAAGAAGGTTAGTTTAGAGAGAGAAGTTGTTCAGGTTTAGACTTTAGAGGGAGAAGTGTTGATTTTAGGGAAATTAATGTGGGGGCAAGTGACTTGTTTATTTTTAGACAGAATATTGATGAGGTGGCATTTGTGTATTTTTCACCTTTTGATCCTATATAGATCTACAGTTTAAAAAATGTATAACTCTTATAAAGTTACATCAGGTGTAACTTAAACCCATCTCTTATAAGTTACACCTGGTGTAACTCTTACAAATTTACACCTTTTTTACCCCATAAATTTCTAAGAGATCTAACGGTTAAAAAAAACACCATTAAATATTATTGTTTTCCACCTTATTACCTAATTAATACTAGCATTCTCTCTCTCTCCTTATTTATTGCTTTCCACCAAATAATATTTTCTTCAACACAATCTAACAAAAAAAAATTTTGAAAAATAATCCCATTTTCATTGATTTCACAAAACTACCCAAAACAAGAGTCAACAAATGACTTTCAACATGCTCCTTAAAATAAATAAATAAAGGAACTTAAAAAAAAAAAAAAAAAACTTCAAATCTTCCTATCATAAACTAGACAATCAAACCTCCCATTTCATCAAAAAGCAATTGAAAGGTAGACCTATATATAGTCACTTACAAATAATAATATAATAATTGGGAAAAATAAATATGTATACGTTTTGAACCCAAGTGACTGTTATGTTTCCAAGGGTAGGTGTTTGTGTTTGTATCATCAGCGAAAAATACAAAATACAATAAGATTCATACAATCTCTTACAAAAATAATAATTGGAAAATTAATTAAGGAGTCTCTATAAAATAAAAGAAAAAAGGGTTGGTATTTGTTAATTTTGGACAGATTTCAATTAAACAAAGTTCCTAGAGGACAAGCAAAAAAGATTAATATAAAATATAATTCACTCCAACTAGAATATTGACCTGCTATATATTTCCATAGCAGTTAAGTTTAAGCTTGGTCACTTACTAAAAACACTTTTAAGCATTCCCAGCCGATTTGATTGTTTAGTGTGTGATAAGCTCAAATTTTGATGTTTTTTTTTTTAAGTTCCTTTATTTATTTATTTTAAGGAGCAAATTGAAAGTCATTTGACTCTTGTTATGGGTAGTTTTGTGAATCAATGATTATGGGATTTGTGGGGTCAAGGGCCCAAATCACATACTGGCCATGGGTCCTGTCCGAGGAGGTAAGTAATCTAAAGACGAGCAAGCAATATAAAATGGTTTGAGTTAGACTTTACGAACAAAACATGGATGGGAAGGTGGTCTGAGGAGGAGTATCTCCTCGGACCGGCTAAGAATAGGTCAAACACAGATCCTAATGATCAAGGCAACCTTCCAGGAAGCCTCAGTGACAAGGACGTACCCCAGAAACATACAAGAGAGAAGGAAACTCCAAAAAATATCTAAAAGGAAAGCTACTACCACCGCATTGAATGTACTGCAGCTACTTTTCTGGCCGCATTTATGTGGAGAAGACTCCTGAACAGTGCTGTCTTGGCAACCGCAACTCACAGAAAGCTAAAGTGGGTGTCTGATGGGACAAGTACTCAAGTAAGGGCTCAGATGATCGACAAGCGTGGGATCAAGATAACCCAAAGGAGGCTATATAATGTGTGAGACCCTCCATTAGGAAGGGATCGGAAAAAGAAGAGAAACACTGTAGCAATTAGGAATCAAACTTGTAATAGAGGTTCAAGAGCAATTCATAGGAACCAGTCTCCTCGGATATTGCCGAGGATATCTTTCCTTAGTGTTAATTTGTTTTCTTTCTTTATCATCAAAATCTATTGGCCTTTTACTTAATTCACTAAAGTCTAGTTTCCCGACCCACTCTCTACAAATTTATTACTTTGGGCTTCTTGGGCTTAAGTCCATACATTTGTTGGGCTAAAAGTTCAAATCAGGTCCTTATAGGATTATTTTTCAATTTTTTTTTTCTTTTTGTTAGATTGTGTTGAAGAAAATATTATATGGTGGAAAGCAATAAATAGGGAGAGAGAGAAAGAGAGAGAAAATGCTAGTATTAATTAGGTAATAAGGTGGAAAACAATAGCATTTAATAATGTTTTCTTAACCATTAGACTTCTTAAAAATCTATGGTGTAAAAAATGTGAAAATTAATAAGAGTTACACTAGGTGCAACTTGAACCCATCTTATATATATATAGGGTTAGGTTCAACTTACACTTGGTGTAACTCTAAGTAATGTTACACTAATCAATATTTTTTAATTAGATGTGAATTTTGACAAATCGGCCATTGGATTACATTATCTTTGTATATTCTCTATGCTTGCAAAATTTCAAAGTGATCAAAGATCAATAGACATGTCATCAATTGATTGTTTAAATGCAAGTTTTAGTAGTTTAAAATAATGCATAAAAAATAAGTTTATGGATTAAATGGTAAATAAAATCCAATTAACATGAAAATTGGCATGACTGTTAAGAAGATATAGAACTTGTAATTTAACGATGGAATTTTTAAAGTATGAATTCTATAACAAGTTATTGGGTAGTGTAGCATTGCTTAGAGTTACACATTTTTTAAAATATTGGATTTAAGTAGATCTTATGATAAAAAAAAAAAAAAAAAAAAAAAAGACACTTATTAATGCTTATATTTTGATTAGGATCTCATTAAATGTCTCCTATTTATGACATTCTATTTCTCTCTCTCTCTTTCTCCTCCACAACATATTATTAAATAAACTAATTAAATTTTAAGTGAAACTCTATTACCTAGATTTCAATAAGATTAAATTACTACATAAAAATTATTATTTATTTTGAATTATTTAAATATAGACTATAATTTTTTTATTTTTTTATTTTACTTTTGACATAATGTGTCCTTGAGCGCAATATCTGTTTGTCAGGTGGTAAAATCATTTTGGTTCTATATATATGTGTGTGTCCTTTATTGTTTATCAGTTTCTAATTGACTTGTAGTCTTGTAGATAACTTTTACGTACAAATTCATATACTGTGAGCTAGATATCATTCATTATAATATTAAGTACAAAATTTTTATCAATGCTTTGAGGGAACAGAACCAATCTATTAAAATTTGATAATAGACAACTTTGAGGGAGTCCTACCTCAAACAACATATGAATACAATGCTCCATTTGTTTCATTATAAACGTTTTTTTTTTTTATAGAAAATTGGTAATTTTCAAGGAAATCATATCATTTTCCTGTGTTTGGTATTGACCTTGAAAATGAGTTTCAAATATTTTCTAGTGTTTGGTATTTGCAAAAAAATCACTAACATTTCTTGTATAATTCAAAACATGTATAACATGTATATTGTGTAAACTAACTTTATGATCAATATAAATAGTACATAACCAAGAGTCTTATAATTCAATTGGTAGATACTTCTTAGTGTTTCTAATAGAATCATTCATAATTCAATCCCCTCCTATTATAACTCTTAAATTATCAAATATATATATATATATATAATATTATTATAGCACATAAACATTATAAAAATTATAAAAAGTTTGTATAATTTTTTAGTAGCCAAAGGTAATCCAGGTAGATAAAAAAAAAAAAAAAAAATTGTTGTCCTCAATTTAACATAACATTGTGAGATTGAAATAATTTTTTTACTGAATAACCCTTTGGGATGCCATTTCCTCCGTAGTTGTAGAAACTATCTAGACTAGCCTAAAGTGGGAGAAATTATAAGGTCCTCATGGTGATAAGTGATGTGGCCCACCATTCCACTAAAAGACTCCCACCTGTTTAAAATTTCTGAATTAGAAAAAAATTTTAAACAGAAACTAATTACTTACTCAGCAATTTTAAACAAGTGAGAATTTTTTAGTAGAATGGTAGACAAGTAACGTGATCCACCAGAGAACTGTATAATTTCTCCTAAAGGGACCTTATAAAGGAAGGCAGATAGATTGCTTTCTGATGACGTCTAAAATTGTCACCAATGGGTCACACCGTACTCGCGACTCGAACCGAACCTGCACGACAAGAACAATCGACGGAAGTCCTTCAGTGAGCACCGGTGTGGTGCCGGCCAAAGGTTCTCCGACGATCAAATTAGAATTGTTCTTTTTACTTAGAGCGTTAGAGAGGGTCAATTAAAGGGTTGACTTTTCTCCTTGGTTTCCAAACCTTTTCAATGTGGGATTCTCATACAAATTCCCTTGAGCGTAGTGAGTCAAGATTTCCGTTTTCGGATCATGGGCCCTTACTGGGCCTGTCAGCGATGGGCCTTCAAAGCACGTGGGATAGCCCTTGCACAGGCCCAACAGTCCCAACCCGTCAGGCCCGTTCAGGTGGGCCCGTCAAGCAGGGCCGTCAGGCCCGTTCAGGTGGGTCCGTCGGGCCCACCAGATGGGCCCGTCAGGTATACCGTATTTCTAACCGTCTTCAGTTGCCCCCTTCACCCCAATGGTCCGTCAGTTTTTAGGATAAAGGATCAATGGGGTGACGATTCGAATGTGAGGGTATGACGGGTATTTTTACGACGGAAGAAGGCTCATGTGATGGGGAGTTTAAAGTTGTCATAACGGGTTTGACGGATCAACGCAAGATAGGATGACGGTTCAAATGAGGAGTCCGTCGATCACACCAATTACAGACAGGCTGTACGAAGGTAATTAATGCCGATGACACGTGTTACAAGCTGATTGGACCTTGTCTCGGATCGAAGCGACGCTTCGACTTCCGTGCATCTCTCTTATAAATAATGGAGTGATTCCTCTCATTTCTTCAGTTTCAGTAGAAATCAAGCTGTCAGAGCTCACCCGTCACCCTTGTCAGAGCGCACCCGTCATAATTTGCTGATCCGTTCATTTACCTTAGTCGTCAACGCCGTCCTTCGTCACTTCGTTGGCAAAACTGGTAAGTGCTCTTCTTAAAACTTATACTTGTTTTAATTTTCCTTACAATCCACATCCGTTATAGACACATAGACCGTCAGAGTCTTAGGCTCTTGTCGTTTCGTGTAGGAAATGTCTAGTGCGTCGAGTAATCAGTCAGTTATTCGTGACGGGGTGGATTACGAGGAAGTATATCCGTCCAGTCAACGAGAACAAGGTAGTCCAGATGATAGTAGTCCGTCCACATCCTCCTCGTCCTCAACATATGAGGATCTGGAGGTGGTTGATCCAGACGAGGGACATGGTGTTGGTGAGGATCAAGTTGTCAGATCCGTCATTGGTGCTGATGGGCTTAGGAAGTTCGTCATGCTACCAGAGTGGACGGTGAATTTCTTCACGTCCGTTATCAAGGAAAAGCACTTTAAGACATTTAGAGATAATTACCAACTTCCAGAGAATGTTACGATCCGTCTACCCTACAAATCAGAGAGGTGTTACTATGACGGGGTAGAGGGAGTCGGGGTGTATGAGCAAATGTTGAAGGCCGGACTTAGATTTCCATTGAGTTCGCTTCACCGTTTGCTCCTCCGTCAGCTGGGGTTATCTGTGAACCAGATTTCCCCTAATGCTTGGAGAGTTTTTATAGCGATGGAGGTACTGTACGGTGCCATGTCCAACGGAGAAAGGAGGCTGACGGTTAGGGAGTTTTTCCACTACTACCGTCCGGACGAAATTGACAAATCCAGGGGAATTTATAGCTTCGTCCCTAGGAGTCCGTTGCTGAAAGTCATCTATGACACGCCGGACTCAAATAGGGATTGGAAGAGTCGGTTCTTCTTCCTAGAAGGCGACGGTTGGATGGGTCGTCCTGGGGAGACAGATTTCATGCCCGTCGACACTACTTGGGGCATATTGGATCCGTCTAGTATGGACTATCCTCCAAACTTTAACATTACTAAGTTTTTTTTTTTTTTTTTTTTTTTTTTTTTTTTTTTTTTTAATATAATCTAACCGTCCTCTTTCTTCTTTTGCAGTTAGACGACGGCCCCAAATTGACCTTGAGGAGTTTGCTTTCATTGAGAAAATCCTTAGAAAGACCAAGCCGGAGGAAAGGACTTGGGCGAAGCTGGTAACACTAAATACCATTCACTGGTATTGCGACGGACCGGAACCTACAGCGGCTGCCGTCAAGTACGAAACACAGATAAGGAGACGTAAGTTCGTCACCCTTTAGTTAAAGAAATTGTGCATCTTATTTTTTGTTAATTAACTCTCCCGTCCACGTTTCAGAGATGGACGATGCTAAGAGAAGAGCCTTGATTCGGTCAAAGGCTGCAAAGAAGACTGCTGACGACACTCCTCCTGCGACGGGCCCAAGCAATCCGTCTGCTAAGCGGAAGACTCAGCCCAAAGCGGACCGTCAGGCCAAGAAGGCCAAAGTGTCTTTAGATCCCGTCGTGGGACTCATGGCGGAGCCTCCGAAGACGGTCACTCCAACCAAGCACGGGGTTGGCAAGGGTTTGATGAAAGGCCCGTCGAAGGTTGACGAGAAGCCGCCCGTCCTTCTTCGAGAGGACTCTAAGCATGCCTTAGAACAGATTTCCTCCATCATCTCGGCGGAGGATTATGAAGACTTAGGCAACCACTCGACGGAGGCCATGGGGGAGACGGGCCTGTTTGCCATTACACAGGTAAGATAGTCCGTCTACTACTCAAATACAACTTAAATCATCTGTCGAGAGTTTGTTTTATAACTGTGTTGTTATTTTTCAGGCAATGGTCATGATGAAGGGGCTGATGGGACGGTGCCTCAGCCAAGAGACGGCCTTGGATCGTGTACGGGCCAAGGCGGAGAAGACGGAGGAAGAACTCCTCCAACTGCGAAACTGGAGACCTAAAATAGAGAAAAAGCTTGAGCTGTCGGAGAAGGCAAGGAAGAGCCTTGAACAGACGACGGAGGAGGCAAAGAAGGCTCTAGAGAGCAAGGACAAAGAGATAGCCGAGCTGAAAAACGAAGTCCGTCAGGCTAAGGACGCGGCGGTCCGTGAATACCGTGACTCCGACGCCCTAATCACTGAGCTGGGCGATTCTTTCCATCAGGGCTTCATGGATGCCCTCCGTCAAGTCAGGCAAGCTTATCCAGATGTGGACCCTTCCAAGTTCAAAGTTGAAGACCCGGTCCAGTCATCCGTCGTGCCTGTTGCCTCCGAGGATACAGACGACCTCTTTGATGTCGACGACGCCGTTGTTGACGGGGCGTCTGCGCCAGCAAAAGTTGACCAAGCTGAGGCTGACACGGAGACAGTTCCACAGCCCGTCGATAATGCGGACAAGGCTCAGTAGAAGGATTTTTATTTTTATTTTATTATTTTTCTTTTTGGAACAATTCTCATCCGTTGGTGATGATGTGTAAACATTGCCGTTTAATGGCCTATTTTGTTAAATGAATCCGTGCACTTCATTTTATATGTTTTGAATTTTGTCGTTGCTTGACCTGTTTACATCCGCTTGCGTATAAGTATGTTTTTGATCTTAAAAACTTATTCTTTGCAAAACCTGTGGAATGCTCCGTCCATCTTGTTGATACTACTTTGTTATCTAAGATGATTAGTCCGTCTTCTTTGCTTCATCTTATTTCCGTCCACGTTGTGGACGATCCGTCCAACCTGTGAACTTTAAGTGGTCATTTTGTGGACTAAGTTATCCCCATTTAGTATAGTCCGTCCACCTTATGGTGATCGTCCTTGTAGGATGATCCGTCCATCTTGTGGACTTAAGGTGGACTTGAAGTGGTCGTCCATGCAGGATGATCTGTCCATCTTGTGGACATAAAGCGATCGTCCTTGCAGGACGGTCCGTCCATCTTGTGGACTTATATTTTGTCCGTCCATATTGTGGACTTCTATTGTGTCCGTCCATCTAGTGGGCTTATATTTTGCATCCGTCCATCTTGTGGACTTAGGGTTATCGTCCCTGTAGGACGATCCGTCCATCTTGTGGATTTCTGTTGTGTCCGTCCATCTAGTGGGCTTATATTTTTCATCCGTCCATCTTGTGGACTTAAGGTTATCATCCGTGTAGGATGATCCGTCCACCTTGTGGACTTAGGGTGATCGTCCCTGTAGGAAGATCCGTCCATCTTGTGGACTTCATATTGTATCCGTCCATCTTGTGGACTTAAGGTTGTCATCCCTGTAGGATGATCCGTCCACCTTGTGGACTTGGGAGATCGTCCTTGTAGGACGATCCGTCCATATTGTGGACTTCATATTGTATCCGTCCATCTTGTGGACTTAAGGTTATCATCCCTGTAGGATGATCCGTCCACCTTGTGGATTTAGGGTGATCGCCCTTGTAGGACGATCCGTCCATCTTGTGGACTTCATAGTGCATCCGTCCATCTTGTGGACTGTATTTTCTGCCCGTCCATCTTGTGGACTTAAGGTTATCACCCCTGTAGGATGATCCGTCCATCTTGTGGACTTCATTTTGTTTCCGTTAACTTTGTGGATAATTGCAATGACATACATTCAAGTAGAAGATCAAAATTGCATCTGATTATAGAAATGCGTAAAGGAAAAGTGCCTGCCCCCTTGGGCTTAAAAAAGGCACGACAATATTGTAGCAAAAATATAGTTAAACAGTTAAAAGAAAAGTTAATAATGCCAAAAAGTCTTAAAAGAAGAACTGGTTGTCGTGTCACTATTACTGGTAGTATTTCCTCAAGTGCTCGGCATTCCACGGATGCGGTAGCTTTTCTCCGTCTATTGTCTCCAGGTGGTATGTTCCTTTCCTTTTCCACGACGTAACTCTGTAAGGTCCTTCCCAATTGGGGCCGAGTTTTCCCTGTGTAGGGTCTCTAGTTGCACCCATGACCCTCCTGAGTACGAGGTCTCCTACTTGGAAGCTTCTTTGTCGGACCCGGGAGTTGAAATGTTTGGACATGCGATCCTGGTATCTAGCGATCCTCTGCTCTGCTGCCGACCTGACCTCATCTATAAGGTCCAGCTGTAGCCTCATGGATTCGTCATTCCTGCCCTCGTCGTGGTTGTGAACCCTGTAGCTTGTGAGCCCAATTTCTGCTGGGATGACTGCCTCGCTCCCGTATGTCAGTCGAAACGGTGTCTCTCCTGTCGGAGTCCTCGCCGTTGTCCTGTACGCCCACAGTATGCTTGGCAATTCTTCTGGCCATATGCCCTTTGCCCCCTCGAGCCGAGTCTTGATAATCTTTAGCAGGGATCGGTTTGTGACCTCAACCTGACCGTTAGCCTGAGGATGGGCGGGTGATGAGTAGTGGTTTTTTATTCCTAGCTGTGTACAGAAATCACGGAAGGGGCCGTTATCGAACTGCCTCCCGTTATCTGAGACAAGGACTCTAGGAATACCAAACCTACATACTATGTTCCGCCAAACAAAACTTCTAATGTTCTTTTCTGTAATGGTGGCCAAGGCTTCCGCTTCTACCCATTTCGTGAAGTAGTCAATGCCCACTACCAAGAACTTTAGCTGCCTTATCGCCGTTGGGAAAGGTCCCATGATGTCCAGTCCCCACTGAGCGAACGGCCATGGAGCCTTTATGGGGGTTAGCTCTTCAGCTGGCTGTCCAATAAAATTTCTGAACCTCTGGCATTTGTCGCATCTTTTAACGTAGGACTCAGCATCCTTTTGCATGGTCGGCCAGTAATACCCAGCTCGTAACAGTTTGTGCACCAACGACCGCGATCCAGAATGATTTCCGCATATTCCTTCGTGTACTTCCCTCATCACGTAGTCTGCCTCTTCAATCCCGAGACATCTTAGGTAAGGACGGGAGAAACCTCTCTTGTAAAGAATGTCTTTTATCAAGACGAACCTTGCCGCTCGGACTTTTAGCTTTCTCGCTGCCTCCTTCTCTTCAGGCAATATCCCGTCCTTTAAGTATGAAGCTATCGGCGTAGTCCAGTTTCTTTCGGAGCGTATCTCCTGCATGTTGTCGGGGTCTATTAGCGGAAAGCTTTGAACAAAGGGAAGTACATTACCCGGTGTTATCATATGTTCCGCTGAAGCGGCTTTGGCTAGCCGATCGGCGGGCTCATTGTCTCCCCTGGGGATCTGGACGAACATTGCTTTTAGCCTGTCGATTCTAGCCCTCACTTGATCAAGATATCTCTTCAACCTTTCCCCTTTGCATTCATAATCACCGTTTACTTGATTGGTCACGACTTGAGAGTCGCAATGCACGACCACACTTTCAGCTCCGGCGGCTTTGGCTAGGTCAAGTCCTGCTGCTACCGCTTCGTATTCTGCTTCATTGTTGGTAATGGGGAAGTCGAGACGGACCATACATTCAATCTCGTCTCCTTCAGGTGATAGCAATACTATGCCGGCTCCTCCAACTCGCTTATTGGATGATCCGTCGGTGTAGATGTTCCACTGGGGGGGTTCTTCTGCCCCCTTGTCCGCGTCATGCGTAAACTCTGCTATGAAGTCGGCTACAGCTTGTCCTTTAATGGCCACACGTGCACGGTACTTGATGTCAAACTCACTCAATTCTATTGCCCACAGTGTCAGTCGACCTGCGGCCTCAGGATTACTTAGTGCCCTTCGCAAGGGCTTGTCGGTCATTACGTTCACGGTATGGGCTTGAAAGTAGGGCTTGAGCTTGCGAGCCGCCGTGACCAACGCAAAAGCGAGTTTCTCCATAGGTTGGTATCTTTCCTCGGCACCGCGGAGCGCCCGGCTGGCGTAGTACACAGGCTTCTGTGCTCTGTCCTCCTCTCTGATTAAGGCCGCGCTAACGGCCGCAGCGGAGACAGCCAAATAGAGGAAGAGCTCTTCACCTGGTTGCGAGGGGCTCAGTAGAGGCGGTGAAGATAGATAGGTTTTTAACTCCTCGAAGGCTTGCTGACACTCGTCCGTCCACTCGAATGACTTTTTCAATGTTCGAAAGAAGGGTAAACATTTGTCCGTCGCTCTCGACACGAATCTATTCAACGCCGCTACCTTGCCGTTAAGGCTCTGTACTTCCTTCACGTTTCTCAGGGGGGCCATCTCCATTATGGCTCGGATTTTGTCCGGGTTAGCTTCAATCCCCCTTTGAGATACCATGAACCCTAGGAATTTGCCTGCCGTTACACCGAATGCGCACTTTCCTGGATTGAGTTTCATGTTGCAGGATCGAAGTGTGCCGAATGTTTCCTTGAGATCTTCCAAGTGGTCTTCCTCCTTCCGGCTCTTTACAAGCATGTCGTCGACATAAACTTGGACATTCCTCCCGATTTGCTGTGCGAACATCTTGTTCATTAGTCTCTGGTATGTTGCCCCTGCATTTTTCAGACCGAATGGCATTACTTTGTAACAGAAGAGTCCTTGACTGGTTACAAACGAAGTCTTCTCCTGGTCGTCCTCGTGCATGCGGATCTGGTTATAACCCGAGAAAGCATCCATGAAGCTTAGCAATTGGTGTTGAGCCGTCGAGTCCACTAGGATGTCGACCCTTGGAAGGGGATAGCTATCTTTGGGGCATGCTTTGTTAAGATCGGTGAAGTCCACGCACATCCGCCATTTGCCACTCGTTTTCTTTACCATTACCACGTTTGCCAGCCAATCGGGGTAGTAGACTTCCCTGATGAAGCTTGCCTCTTGGAGTTTGCGGACCTCTTCCGCTATTGCTTGGTCTCGTTCCGGGGCGAATACTCTCTTCTTTTGTCGGACGGGTGGAAACGAGGGCAACACATTCAACTTATGTACCATGACCGAGGGATCGATTCCTGGCATATCGTCATGGCTCCAGGCGAACACATCCTTATTGCTTCTCAAGAAAGCTACGAGCTCTTGACGGATTGCGGGTTTGGCAAGCATTCCGATCCTGGTGGTTCGGTCTGGATTGGAACTGTCGAGAGTTATCTCCTCTAGCTTCTCTGTAGGTTCTGCCGTCGTTCGGTGTTCTTCTATGTTCAAGGCTTGGATCTGGTCTTCCACCTCCATCATTGCAACGTAGCATTCTCGTGCGGCAATTTGACTTCCGCGTAGCTCTCCTACCCCATACTCCGTTGGGAACTTGATCATCAGGTGGTAAGTTGATGTTGCCGCCTTCCATGAGTTGAGCGTTGGTCGTCCAATAATAGCATTGTAGGCTGACGAGCAATCGACCACTAAGAATGTTACGTCCTTGGTGATTTGTTGGGGGTAATCTCCTACTGTCACGGATAACGTGACTGCGCCCAAAGGGAATACCCTACTCCCTCCGAAACCAACGAGCGGGGCGTTTGTCGGTATCAGCTGCTCCCTGTCAATCCTCATTTGTTGGAACGCCGGATAATACAAGATGTCGGCCGAACTACCGTTGTCGACCAACACTCGGTGGATATTGTAGTCTCCTACCCGCAAGGTGACGACGAGGGCATCGTCGTGCGGGTGGTGTAGGCGTCTTGCATCCTCTTCCGAGAACCCGATAATGGGGCCTTCCCTTCTTGCCATCTTTGGCACTGTACCCGCCAACTGGACATTCTGTACCATCCGAAGGTATGTTTTGCGAGCCTTCTTCGACGATCCGGCTGCGGTCGTTCCTCCAATTATCATCCTTATTTCCCCTAATGGGGGCCTTGGTCGCTCGTTTTCTCGACGGGGGTGTTGTTCTTGTTGGTGTTGCTCCGTTCTCTCCTTGCTGACGAATTTCTTCAGCTTCCCTTGTCGGATAAGGGCTTCGATTTGTTGCTTCAAGTCGTAGCAATCGGCCGTGTCGTGACCATGGTCACGATGGAAGCGGCAATATTTGTCTCTAGACCTTTTGTTGGGATCACTCTTCAGCTTTCCCGGAAACATCAGGGATCCTTCGTCCTTAATCTGCATTAGGACTTGGTCTAGCGGGGCGGTCAACGGAGTGAAACTTGTGAACCGTCCGCCCATTGGTTTTGGACGTCTCTCTTCCCTTCGATCTCCCATCCGTCCTCTCTTCCGCCCCTGGTCCTGTCGGGGGTCCTCTTGTCTGTCCCTTTTCTTGGGTCTGTCTTCTCGGGCTAACAGTGCGTCTTCAGCGTTCATATACTTGGTGGCCCTGTAAAGCACTTCTGACATGGTCTTTGGGTCGTTTTTGTATAGGGAGAACAAAAACTTACCCCCCTTGAGCCCGTTCGTGAACGCTGCCACCAATATCTTGTCGTCGGCTTCGTCGATCGAGAGCGCTTCTTTATTGAAGCGTGATATGTAGGCCCGTAACGTCTCCTCCTCTCTCTGCTTGATATTCATTAAACAAGCTGTGGACTTCTTATACCGATGTCCACCGATGAAGTGCGTGGTGAACTGAGCGCTCAGCTCCTTGAAGGTGCCGATGGAGTTTGGTGTTAGTCGGCTGAACCAAATCCTTGCCGCGCCCTTCAGGGTTGTAGGGAATGCCCTACACATAATTGCGTCTGCCACTCCCTGAAGGTGCATCAGGGTCTTGAAGGTCTCTAGGTGATCGAGAGGGTCCTTGATTCCGTCATAACTGTCAATACTCGGCATGCGGAACTTACTCGGCAGGGGGAAGGAATTGACGGACACCGTAAATGGCGAGTCAGTCCGGTTGACAAGGTCGTCAAGATCGCTGGACACTCGCCCCTTGAGAGCGTTCATCAGGACTTCCATCTGTTCCTTCATCGCCTGCATCTCCGCGATGATGGGTTGTGGAGCTGTATCCGTCACTGAAGGGATGCTAGCGTCCCGTCGCACTTGTTTGCTCGGGGCGTTACTCTCCTGTGGTCCGTCATTATTTCTCCTTTCCTCACTGTTCCCTTCTTGATCTTCTCCTTGACTATTCACCACCACACTCTTTTGATTCAACTGCTCTACCAGGTCGTGGTTTTGTTTGGTGAGGCGCTCCACGGCTGCGGCGAGCGTCTTGACCTGTCTCTCAAGGGCAGTCGTAGGGGCTTCTTCTTGGACGTCATTTGTGGTTGCCATCGAGCGTGTGAGTACCATGTAACTCTTTTGTCTAGGAAACGTCTTCCCCACAGACGGCGCCAACTGATGACGTCTAAAATTGTCACCAATGGGTCACACCGTACTCGCGACTCGAACCGAACCTGCACGACAAGAACAATCGACGGAAGTCCTTCAGTGAGCACCGGTGTGGTGCCGGCCAAAGGTTCTCCGACGGTCAAATTAGAATTGTTCTTTTTACTTAGAGCGTTAGAGAGGGTCAATTAAAGCGTACCTCGATCCCTGAGGGTGGCAGGCCTTTTATAGTGATAAAGGGTTGACTTTTCTCCTTGGTTTCCAAACCTTTTCAATGTGGGATTCTCATACAAATTCCCTTGAGCGTAGTGAGTCAAGATTTCCGTTTTCGGATCATGGGCCCTTACTGGGCCTGTCAGCGATGGGCCTTCAAAGCACGTGGGATAGCCCTTGCACAGGCCCAACAGTCCCAACCCGTCAGGCCCGTTCAGGTGGGCCCGTCAAGCAGGGCCGTCAGGCCCGTTCAGGTGGGTCCGTCGGGCCCACCAGATGGGCCCGTCAGGTATACCGTATTTCTAACCGTCTTCACTTTCCAAAAACTTTTTAGTTAAAAACAACCTCTGAAACAAAAACAAAAACAAAAACAAAAAAACAAAAAAACTTTATTTTTAATAGAGTTTTTCATTGATGAAAGATAGTTTTCTTTTGACCTTTATTTTTTATGCTATCAAAAATTGGAAAATACGAAAAACTATCATGATATAAGGTTTTCCTTCTAAACAAACAGAGCGTAAAAGTATTTTAATTTTTGGACTAAAAAGTTGATGACTTTATTGAATTATGTTGCTTATTAAGACATCTCCCTCCAATCATTTAAGAGCTACGAAATAAGAACTAACACAAACTTTAAATACTAAAAAGTAGGAAAAAATTAATAAATTATAGACTCAACAATATCTAATCTAATCATATTTCTCCTAAACATTAGGACCTAAAAAATAGTAAAACTTTAAATCTGTTAAAAAAAAAAAAACACTATTGTTAAGTATTGTACATGAAATGGGGGAACCTAATTAATAATCACTTCTTACACCTTGTATGGCATATAATAGTAACTGAATTTAGAGTTGAACCAAATAATATCTCCTTAATTACACCTTGTATAAGGAATCTCTCTTATAAATAACTGTAGGGACCTGGGGTCAGTGACCAATACTGGCCCTACATTGTTGGGGTAGGCCCAACCTAATGGTAAAAGTACAAGGGCATAGGATCAGCGCTCAGAGGTGGCCTACTGTAGTTGGGCCAGGCTAGGCCCTTTACCGGCAAGTGGGCCAGGGATGGCCGAATGGGGGACAATCAAGACTCTGGTTAGTCCCCCAAGCATAGTTAGTGCCTTGGGCAAATCCGCTGCTGAGCACTATTCGACATCAGGTGCAAGTTTCAAGAGAATTCTCAGAAGGGACCAATTTACTTGGATTTTGGGTAATAGTGGGATTACGTGGGAATTGATGCAAATGTAATTATTTGGATCCCCACTAAGGGGAGATTGTAAAAGGGAAGGGATGATGAATGGAAAAAGGGGTTGGGAAAAACAAAAAGGGGTGAAAAATTATGAGAGAAGAAGAAAGAGAGGGACAAAGGAGAATTTAGGGAAGGGTAAAAACTAGGCTTGGGAGCAGCAAGAGTTAGAGGGCTGGGTTGTCAAGGTAGCATTTGAAGCTATACCTAGTAGGATTGCAAGGAAACCCACCAACAAACAAATTGGGAGCCCAAATTCTCCCTCCCTATAGGTAGAACCACCAAATTTGGGCACCACAATAACATTTCTTTTTATGAACAAAAGAAGGCATTAAATATACCTCAAAAGCCCAATACTTGTGAGATCAAGGCTTGAGTTTGCTTCAAATTCCAAATACCACAAAATTTTAAGAAAGGGAGAAAAGGAGTTAGCCATGTGTTAAGGACCAAAATGTGACAAGGAAGCCCATTCCATGAAAAGTAAGGAAAGACCATGGACCTTAACAAAAGAAGGCCCAACTCATGAAGTTAAGAAGGACCATGAGGGCCCAAAGGCCCAAAAAGAAGGAAAGAGAAAGAAAAAAAGAAGAAGAAGAAGAGGACCCAGACTTAGGCCACGAATGGGATCTCTCCATCCTCAAGGAAGCGGGTCCTTTAAGAGAAATCCTGAAGATCCTGAGAAGGATGTGGACAGTCTAGAAGATCCTGAGGACATAGACAGCCTAGAAGATTCTAAGAAGGACGTAGGCGACCTAGAAGATAGAAAAAGTCACTCACATGTATCCTTGAAAGAAGGAAAAGAATAAAATATTCGTTAGATGTCTTGTCGAAATCAAGAGGTAGAGAGAAGCGAAAGGGACAAGTGATGTCCTCAGGTTCAGTACTTGACGAAGGAAACAAGGGATCTCGGTCAAGCAGAGGACATGCAGCAAAGGGGAGTATGGTCAAAGGCTTTCCAAGCTTACCCATTGCTATGAGGAATCTATTCCATTTCTGGGAAAATGTCAAACCAAGAAGAGTCAACATCAAGGCCCTAGGACCTTGATGTGTCCTTTTAAAGCCTTGAGAAGAGGACCTTGGCTGACACATGGAAAGCCAAGGTGTATGTTTGGATTCCCAGCAAAAGTCATTAAATATCTAGCAAACAAGGTATCATCTTTGTAACCCATGGTCTAAGCCCATGGGATCTCAAATTGGTAGTAAGGGAGAAGTGGTTTGATCAGTAGGGGAGTGATTTTTGGTGAAAAGAGGAACCTGAAGTTTTCCCTTGGTTAATGTATTTGCCTGGAATACATGAACCAATGGAAAACTCAATTCTTCTGTGTGCATGGCATCCCCTCACAACTTCCTCTTAGTTGTCCTTATCAATCAAAGCTGTCACCCATTGCATTGAATATCCCACCTACTCCTTTGACTTTCTAGAAAGGCATCTTCCATTTGTAGTTAAAGTCAAATACTTTTTTGAGTTATAATGGCCAAATTAAGCTAAACCTCTACCCAATGAACTCTTTTAGGTTCTTGTCAGAGGACATGGTTTTACCCAACAGACCAAGGACATCCTCACCTAAGAGTCACAGACCATGTCCACTATAAAAGAACACCAAAGCATAGTAGAAGACCAATAGGCCCTGAATAGGCAAAAGACCATTAGTAGACAAAGAAACTCATGAATAGGTGCAAGTGCCCACTAACGAGTATGAAAGCCCATTAATGAGTGCACAAGCCCATAATTGCAAAAGCTCACTAATGGGCAAACCCAACTCTATCGGACTTGGAAACCCAATATCTAGAAAGGCCCAAACCTAATAGCAAAACTTAGGCCTAACAAATTGCAAAAAATAGGTCAGACTCATCAGTTAACAAGGTCGCTTAAGTCTTATATTCAGCTCGCTAAGGAGTCCTGTAGTTTAATGACATTGATTAGCAAATCTTTAATATAAGAGAATTTGCGTTTAAATTGCTCGTCTTCCACTTTTAACTGATGAGAGGGGGGGGAGTCCCATATTATACTTGTCCCTAACTAACAAGCAAGTGGTCACACTTGTAACCATCAAGTCAACCCAAGCATTTAAGGAAAGACAATAACTGTCAATTTCAAAGTTCTCTTCGAAGAATGATTGTTATCTCCACTTAACCATAAAAATAATAACTAAAAATCTTTTAGTATAAATTGGGTTCCATGCATCAGTTATGGTAAAAGAGTGATTAATCTCCTATCCCTTGAGTTTCATTCTAAAAATAAAGGAATAAAGTTTTCTTTTAAGCCAGTATAAAGAAAAGTTCCTCCAAACCCCACTATGTGACAAGTGACAACTCAAAAGATTATTCACATGTATTTTTAGTCACATAACTCTTGTTCATATAAAATTACGTCATTTTAACTAGAGGGTCTTTAACGGCTCAAATTTGACGAAAATAAATGGGAGGATTGAATTGAACAAAGTTGAAAGTTAGAAGATTGAATTGAATGAAAGTGAAAATTAGATGACTATATTGAATTTTAAAGAAAGTTGTACATTATGTTCAATTTGTAATTTAGCTTTATTTTTCTAAAAATTGCAACTTACATATAGTAGGTTTTTAATAAATATTTATTGTTCAATTATGATATTATTAATACAATTTTTCTTTAATGTACATATAATCTCTAATTAATGCGTATATCACACAAATATTCTATCAAAATTTTGGCCGGCATTGAAAAAATACGTCAAACAAATGACAAGTACATTTTTTTTTTTTTTTTTTTTTTTTTTGAGTAAAGAGAAGAATACTTTTTAATAAAAGAAATTTAAGATTGACATCCAAAATTGCTTCCTCCAAGCTTATAAAGTTATAATAACAAGACAAGATGAGAAAATACAAGTACAGACAGTATAAAAAATTTATTTAAAACTCTAGTAGTTGCTTTAGTGTTTTTTAAGCTTTTATGATATTCATGACATTCTGAGTTTGAAATTTATTGCTAGTATTTTAGGGTCATTACTCATTAGTGCATCTGTGTGGATATAAAAGCTGACTGCACACACTCAAAAGAATAATCATATACTCAAAGAGGTTCAGATACCATTGTTTCTCAAAAGAAAAGAAAAAATTTACAATTAATTTCTTCTTAACATGTGTATTATTCAAGTTGTATTAGTATCTTACAAGTTTGTCTGACTTAATCAATGGAATAAGTATAAATAATAATCCCAAGTATTCGGTAAGACAAATAAGGTCAAAGTGTAAAGTGTTTACAGAATCAAGTTTGCCGTCCATCCTAACGCGTAAAAATAATCAACGGGTAGGGGTGCATTGGATGACAGCATGGGGAAGTCTCTTGTGAAACTCAATCTCTGCCGTCCATTCTAACATGTAAGAATAATCAACGGTTTGGAATCGTAGGATGACAACATAAGAAAAGTCATGGAATATGGAAAATTTGGAAAACTGAGACTTTGAACGATGCATGAACTGAACATGCAGTTCCTTAGCTGGAAAGCTTCCCCTAATATATATATTGAGATACACTGCTCCATGTTCCTTACACAAATTCGATCCAGCCAATATTTTACAAGCAAATTTTTTCTTCCATTGCGTTTGCCTTCGTCTTAACTTGAAAAATGGTGAGTTACTTCTTTTTTTGTTGAACATTATGTTATTTGTGGTTTTCTTTTTCTTTTTTTTTTAAAAAATTATTATTATTTTTTTTTTCTATTTCATGATGATTATTATTTATGATTAAGTCAAAATACCAATTAGTTTTTGGTATTAGTAGAGTTTGAATCCCTAATTTCTTTTTCAAGAGGCAAGGGACGTTATCAACTAAATAAACCGGAACCCACTTATGAGCTGTCTTTCAATAAACCTCATTTTTTAAGTCATACAATGTTCCATTCTTGAAAAGAAAAAATCAATTACTTTGTGAAATATGCATTTCCATTTTTTGAAAAGGTACAAAGCTAATTTTGAAGCTATTACCATATTTAGTTCGTTGAAGATTCTCTAAATATAGTTAATTAGAATGTCCTTTAATTTCACATTAGTGGGTGACCAATAGGCATATTTGAATCTCTAGGCAAGATGCCTATGGCATATGGAAAGAACATAGTTTTAATTTTTGTTAACTTTTTAAGTGTAATTGAGAATCAAATTTTAGTGCTGAACTGAGAAGTTTGTCCTTGTGGTATACAGACACAAGCACAACAATCTCTCTCGCTCAAAATTGAGGTATTGTAATGCTTTACTTAACTCATTATTGACTTTTACAACCAGGTAAATTCTTTGTTATATTAATTTCTTCAAATTGTTTGACTAACTTGCCGATTGAATATTTCTGCATCAGAAAGAATATGTTCAAAATTCAGAACGAGTAAAATCTGTGGATCTGCATCCAACTGAACCATGGTAGTTACATATCTTTTCAGTGGAAATTAAAATTAATTAAATGGTTTACACCTCATAATTTAAATATTTCATTTTTCTGTACTTGAAAATATATAGTATTCATTATAAAGATGATACAACTAATGTATGTTGCATACTACTTTCTGATGTAGGATTCTAGCAAGTTTGTATTCTGGAACTATACGTATCTGGAACTACCAATCACAGGTAAAGCAATATTATGTTAAAGACCTATAGCTTCTATCTTTATCAAATAGTATAATATGTCGATTAATCTAGACTAACTAAAAAATTTATGAATATTACATAAATATGAGAATGCAAGTGGGTATTCAGAAATTTAGTTATAAGTTCTTTGAAACTTTATGCATTTGTAATTGATTTTTCTCCAAGCATTTGGTTCTAACTTGGTTATACAATTCCAGACTGTGGAGAAGTCTTTCAAGGACACCGAGTTACCAGGTAAATGACATATATTTGCCTTCCCCAATTGATAATGTCACAAAACATCTTTCTTGCATTCCAATTTTCTTCAGAAGTGGTCTTATTTATGTTCTACACATCCCTTTATGCGCTTGCAGTCAGATCAGCAAAATTCATAGCACGCGAAAACTGGATAGTTGCTGCAGCAGATGACACATTTATTCGTGTCTACAATTATAACACACTAGAAAAGGTTAAAGAGTTTGAGGCACATAAAGACTACATTCGGTGTGTGGCTGTCCATCCTACCCTTCCATATGTACTGACAGCGTCCGATGACATGGTTATAAAGCTTTGGGATTGGGAGAAAGATTGGATATGTACTCAAATCTTTGAGGGACATTCACATTACGTGATGCAAGTTGCATTTAACCCAAAGGATAACCTTAATTTTGCAAGTGCATCACTTGATGGTACCATAAAGGTATTATAAGGTTCATTGGTCACTACCTTGTTAACTGCATTTTAAGGTTTCAATACTTGTGTGACACCCCATGATTTGGTAATGGTTAATCCTGTAGATATGGGATATTTCCTCCCCTGCTCCAAATTTTACATTGGATGGCCATTTGAAAGGTGTGAACTGTGTTGAGTATTTCACAGGCGGCGATGAACCAAAAATCTTAAGTGGTTCTGATGATTTTTCTGCTAAGGTTTGCAACCTATTGCTCTTCATTTTGAGTTATGCACACACTTTAATTTCATATGCCTGTGTCAGTGTGGGTAAAGATTTGAATCCATTCATTGAAAAATTCTCTATGAACAGGTGTGGGACTCTCAAAGCAAAAGTTGTTTGCGAACACTAGAGGGCCACACACACAATGTTACCTCAGTATGTGTTCATCCCGAGCTTCCCATAATTATTACTGGTTCCGAGGACGGGACTATTCACATATGGCATGCAACAACCTATAGGTAAGATCTGTACGATTCAAAATTTCCCCATTCTATGTTCAGTAGACTGACAGATTTTTCCATCAAATTGTCTTCCTTATATTGCTTTCGAAGAAGACTTATGTTATGTACTTGCCTTTTATCTCGACTAGAGCCCCGGTAGTTGTTGCACATGTACCTATAAATTTCTTTGAATTTTATTTGAAACTTTAGTAAGACTTTGGTTAATTCTTCTTCATTTTGGTTTCAAAGCTTCTATATAAATCTGATTAATTTGCAGGCTTGAGAACACATTAAACTATGATCTTGGAAGAGTTTGGGCAATTGGATACAAGAAAGGATCAAACCAGTAAGATTCTTGATTTTTCTTCATTTATTTTGTGTGTGTGTGTGTTCAGAGTTGCAGGAGATGTTTAGATCACTATTAGATAATGTAAACATGTGAATGAGTCATTGTATTATCAAGTTTGTGCCTACAGCATATTGAAATTTATTTAATTTCTAGAAGAATTAGAAGGAACAAAGGATTTCTATATTTTCTTAAAGGTGTTGGTTTTTGTATGCAAGTGTAAGAAAAACTGTTTTCTGCATGCCAGTTTTAAAATTAAATACTACTACATTACTTTTATTCCTTACTGATATTCCTACTCCCTACAGGATTGCATTTGGTTGTGACAATGGAACTATTATGGTCAATATGAAAAGTACTTGAGGTTTTCTAAACCTACAAGTTGAGGAGGAAGAGTTGGAGGAATTGATTCATCTACCATTGCTGCTACAAATAGTATATGGGGTGTTTTGTATGAATAATTCTATCTTCGAGTCAAAGAGGAAGACTAGAAAAGGAAGAATTTGAATAATCACTAGTGTTGTTTTACTACTTACTATTATGGTTTTATGTTCTGGCTTGATTATAGCTATGTAATGTCACTAGAATAAACTTCAATGGCATGGATCTATCTTTGTCTTTAGAGTGGAATAGTACAGATTGTGAAAATTATTCAGTCACATATATACTTTCATCTAATTAAATAAGCCCTCTAGCTAACATCTGCAAGTAAAAAAAAAGAAAAGAATCACATTAAAAGCTGATGGAAGACTTCTTAGTGGAAACATAGTAGGCACCTTATGAGCATTGCTATTATCAGAATTTTTTTCTGGAACAACTTGCTCAAATTACATGAATTCACTCTTCATTTAAACTCAGATGCACTATTTTCCACCTACACACAGACAAATACCAACAAAAAGAAACATTGTCAATGTATAACAATTAATTAATCAGCGAGCCTGTTCTTAATAAATAAAATGGAAGAATTGATTAATGCTGCATACACTAAATGTTATTGGTTGCTTCGAAGAAATCAAGGCCTCTAAGTTTGATAAAATGGGTAAATTTGAAGGGAGTCCTAACCTCCTGCACTTAAGTGCTTCTTTGGAGAATAAAAGATGGTTAAGATTTTGCAGACTGTAGTGGAGCGTTCGACATAAGCCAAACCTTATTTGTTTTGGCTAAAATATCTTAAAAGACTGGTATATTAGGTCTATATAATTCCTAATCCTAAAATATTACCTTTACAAACATAAAAGTTTCCAACTATAACTGCATATGGATATTAAAAATTTCCAAGTTGTAAATGGTAATAGTAAACTGTCCACATTTTAACAATAGATCTCAAAATTGAAATTCAAAAATATTTTGGTATAATATGGAGATCATCTTTCACTCATACACCTAATTAGCTATAGATTTATATCATCATGAAAAATAAAAAATCCTATAGGTCTACTTGAATTTCAAATAATGCTAGTAATATGCCAATTCTCATCCTTCTATCTGCTTGCTTTTAACTATGACAATCAATTGTGTTATCTACAAACTAAAAATGTTGCCGTTGAAATTAATGGATCAAATATTTACCTCCTCATTGTCTCTCTCCTTAACATGCGTTCTAGCAACAAAAATAAAAAACATGTGCCTAGTCAATTATAGGTACTACTAATTAGAATTGAGATAATTAATATATCAAATTTTAAAATGTTTCACAGTTAAAGAATAAATGTGGAGAGGAAATCATTGTCAAGTTCCTAACTGGAGAATGGGTTTTAAAGGAAAGTTTTTTTTTTTTAGATGGAAACAGGAGGTCTTATTTATATAAGATAAAGTTTATACATCACCAACATCTGATCCTCGGGCACATAGTCTAGTAACCCCAACGCCGGCCAAATCCCTTACATAGTACAAATATACAAAATTGGGATAGTTACTATATACAGACAAAAGGTTCCGTTGGTGAGTTCCCTGCTTCGCTAGAGCATCCGCTTTACACATTCATTAGCTTCACAATAAATGTGCTGCACTTGCACCTCTCAGTCCTGATCCATGAGGCTCCTGCAATCACAAATTAAAGGCAACATATTAGTAGGGTAACTCGCATTGTTATTTGTTAACCATGTTAGAACTACTTTAGAGTCAAGTTCAAGCTGTATAAACTTAAAACCCATATTCCATGCCATAGGCAAGCCCTGCCAAATAGTTGCCAACTCAGCCATATTATTTGTTGTTAGTCCCAAATGAAGTGAGAAACCTAAAATCCATCATCCTGAGTGATCCCTTAATATTCCCCCTGTGTCTGCTATACTTGGATTACTTAGTGCACTACCATCAGTATTTAGTTTAATATAGGGATTTGGGGGCGCGTGCCATCGTATAATCTACGGGAGGCTAACCTAGCTCCGTCTTGTAGTGCCAGCTAGGAAGTAAAATTACATAGCGACTTGCACAAAGGAGTAGATAAGGCTATGTTGGGATCGAGATTGATTCTTGAAAATCCTTCCATTGCGAGCTAATCATAGATTCCAACAAGTAAAAGGAAAATAAACATGCCAAGGGAGTTGATGGGGCATGATAATGACATCTGCTGTTGCATTGCACCGTAGCCAATCTTGCAACGGCAAGTGAAAGAAGGGCATGGCAATATTCTCGGGGATTGACTCCAGGCCTCTTTTTCCCAGGGGCAATCTCGTAGAATGTGTATGGTCATTTCTAGGTTGTGACATCAAGAACAGTGGTTATCTAGATGGTTACGCCTAAAAGTTAGGAATTGTTTGGTGGGTAACCGGTTATGCATAGCTTTCTAGAAGAAAATTTGGATCTTTTTTGGCATGATAATGTCCAAATCCAGTTCCACACCGGTTTATTCCAAGGTACTTGTTGCTGTTGAAAAAGAAATTGAGAAGCAAATTTAACTGAACAAGTACCATTGTTATGGGGCCACAGAAAAGTGTCAGCGATTCTAGAAAATCGTGCCACAAGAATACCCTGAATAAGATTTTGAAGTTGGGGGGGAAGAGGGAGGTTGAGAAAGTCGAATGACCAAGAATGATTAGTTCGCAATGAACTAACCTAACGATCTTCATCAAAGAGGAGGAGGGGACCTTCAATATAACTTAGAAGGGAGCCATATGGAAGCCAAGGGTCCTTCCAAATTCGAATAGTTTATCCATCTCCGACAATCCAGCTCATGCCCTCAAGTAACAATTTGGCTCCTACCGAGAAAGCAGTCTAAATATGGGACCCTCTTGAATTTCGTGGACTAGTAAACAAGGTTACGTGTGGAAAGTATTTAGCTTTTAGCACCTGGGCCCAGAGCGTAGTAGGATTGGTATAAAGGCGCCAGGCCTAGTTCATGAGAATCACACAGTTTCTTTGCCGGGTGGATGGGATTCCCAGCCCACCAGCCTCTTTGGGTAAAGTGACAGTCTCCCATTTAACCATGTGACAACCTCTATGTTAAGCAGTATCCCCCTATAGGAAGTTGCAACTCATTTTGTCAATCTGGTGACTAATCTTTTGAGGAAGAAGCGTGGTTTGCATGGTGTAGATTGGGGAAGAGACTTGTTCCAAGAATGAAAGATCTACATACTTCACTTGAGACCAAACATAACCAATGGGTTGGTTGGAGGTTCTCCTAAGAGCAAGTGAGATAATGTGTTGATGAGAGAGAAAAATTCTATAGAGTAAGGGTTTATGATTTCAAACCTTAACCTAGAACAATGTCTGCCATAATTAACATATATATAAGATGAAATGAGCTGCAAAGAATAAGAGCATAGGGTGGAGATATTGGCTTGGATTTCATGCCAAGCTTGTGGACATATACACAATAGTACACTTAAGGTAAATTTGATAGAGCTCTTAATTTATTTGCTTATTTTTGAAAATATACTTTCAACTAGTATTATTATTTTTAGCATATGTTGTGAGTGATACTAGTAGCTATACTAATTTGCCTATGGAAGAATATATATACTTTTGAGTACACATGTTGACTGACTCACCCTAGTCTTACATAATTCATTACTAGAAAATGCAAGGAAGCATGGGTAGATAATAAGTGTCTGGTCCTACAACAAAATGTAAAAAAAATCGTCCAAATTTTTTCTTTTTCTTTTTTTTGGATTAAATGGAATGATAAAATGTAGGATAAACTATGTATTTGGTCTCTATCCTCATTGGTACTAATTTTTCATTTAGGAATTTTATCAAATAGTTAGAGGGCACTTACATATAAACTAGATAGAGAAAAAACATAACAAGAACATAACTAGATAAAGATAAAATACAGAAAGAAAAGAATACATAGAAATAGAGTGAAATAAGCCTTTGTAGCATACCTTGATAAGTCATTCTTAGTTGCACTGGTGGTGCACCTCAACCAGCCCGACAAAGCAAAAGTAATGAGATGATTTGTGTTCTTGAAACTTCAGTTGAAGACCATCAAAATTAGAAGATGCCACTTAGAAGGATTTGCATTGTGAGAAGGTAGAGAGGAGTTATTGGGTTTCTTAAAAAATTTGGGTTTAAAAGATGGAAGAGATATTGAGTGGTAAAAAATAAAATGAATTTGGGTGTTCAAAGTTCAAACAATATGTGGTTTGGGTTTAACAATAGTTTGGTTTTTGCTTTGCCAATTTAGGAAGCTAAAGTCCGCATTGTTTTAAAGAGGTGGCTACTTGGAGGACCACTTTCACAATTCTCTTGTGTTAAGAGATTCGAGTGTCATTATTGTTGTCTTCTTGAATTTTGTGTCAGGTGTTAATGCATCATTCATTTTTGGCGCAAAAATTTAAAAAAAATTTAGATGACATGTAGTGGAAAATTAGCCATCCAATTTAGAATTTAATTGGATTTTGTCTTGGTTTTAACTTTAAATATAGATATATAATGAGACTAGTTTAGAACTGTTCATATGCATGTGTACAATTTTTTTTTAAGTAGTAAACACTAAACACACACTATCCATATAAGTTTCTACTAAATAAATAATAAATGTTCATAGTATTATGTAAAAAGTTGATAAATTTGAATTATTTTTAGTTAGACAAACAAATGGCATTGTAAAACATAATCTTTCAAACTATCTCTTCTTCTATATATATATAATTAGATATATGATTGAGTTTCTTATGGTTATCTATATATAACTCTTCGTATTTTGCACTGAATTATCTCATTTAAATATGACACTAAATTAGATTTTAATAGAAATCCAATTTGAATTCTAAATGGATTTCCTCTTAGCTTTGGTTACATATATATGAAGGCCCTATGTTAGGACATATGTGTTTCACTTGTTATGAACATATGTCATGATTTTATGCAGTTGGCTTATCCTTTGACAAAACGCACTTTACTTGTATTTAGGTAGATTTAGGATGTTTTAAATACTTCAAGAAACCTTGTTTCAAGATCACGTATTAAAGCTTTCAAGTTTATTCAAGAAAACAAGTTCAGAGTGCAAAATCATTAAAGCTCGACAACTAGTCGATAGCTGCATCTATCGAGCTTAAGGAAGCTGTTCTTCATTCGGTGTGCTCAACACCTACTCGACACCTGCTATCTGTCGAGATTTAAGATTTTTAGAATTTCAATTTGATTTTCTTGGGATCCGTGAATGTGTCTTTGGGCTTTCTTTTCTCCTAACCCTAGACATATAAAAGGATCAGTTTAAGGGCCGTCAAAGTGTTCACAAGTTGCACAAGCATTGAGCAAACTCTGTTCAAGCAAATTGTGACTGAAGACGAAGTTCTTGCCCTAGTTCATCTCTTTCTCTTGAAGAAGTTGTTGTGTATGTGCACCGTAGGGTTTTGTGACCAAGCATCTTCTTGATCTTCATCGTGTGAATGAACTGAAGAACTTTGCAACTAACAACCTTCTTAGTTGGTGATTGAAGTCGCGTACTGGGATCCGCGCAATTAGTTAGTCACGTATTGGGAGTCGTGCATCTGAAAGGGAAACTATCACTACAGAACAAGTCCAATTGGGTATTGAGATAAGGGTTCAACTGTAGGTTGGTAAGGTACTAGGATTCCTTTACTTGTAACCGCTTGTTGTGATAATAGTGGAGTTTCGGGAGTGGTGACCTGAAAATCACCCGGTGGGGTTTTTGCCATTAGGTTTTCCTCATTCGTAAACAAATCACCGTGTTATTTATTTTCCGCTGCATAATTAGTTTATTGGTGATTTGTTTGTGCTACCACGCGTTTGCATGATAAATTGATTAATTAATAACTTGGCTAATTAATTAATTAATTTCTATCACAAGGGGTCATTCAGTTTGTGGCCTATCACCCTATATATACTTAAAACGTCTAGTGCTAGCGAGATCAAGGCCTAAGCTTTCTTCAAAGTCCATATGCCATCAAATTTCGAAAGGGAGAAAGAGATTTAGCCATGGAAGGAACTGGATTTAGAAGGGTTGGGCTACTGATTAAGGTGATAATTTTGCTTTTAGTGATGGAATTGCAAGCCCAATCCTTCCAATGCCAAGTGAAATGTGAGCTCCAATGTGCTTTGGTCATAAAACTTAGGTCAGTTTGTGTTAGCAATTGTTTGAGAAAATGTGAGTCGTCGCTCTCAAAGGTTTCACATGACTCAGCTGTGCATCTTCATGGTGCACAAACTTGAGCTATGGTATGTAATCCTTAAATTGCTACACATATCTTATCTTTTCTATATTAAAGAAAAAGGCTACACATTCATATAACACATTTAGCTTTCAAAATGCTATAATTTCCCGTTCATTTCTCCCTCTTACGTCAATTCATCCAATTTATTTATATTTAGGTTAATAAACAAACTACCACACACCCTTGGTGCGGTGGTCACTCCACAAGCATAAATGCTTGTGGGGTGTAGGGAGAAAGGGCCAAGGTTCAAGTCTCCAGGAGGGAACTTCACACACATATACACTTAGATTAGAATAGAGTGTAAATTCTATCTTGTATCAAAAAAAAAAAAAAAAAAAAAAGTTAAAAAACAAGTGACACCATTTAAATTTGGGTGAATTGGTATTTTTGTCCCTAAAATTTTCTTCTTCTTTTTTGGTCATTTATTGTTGGAACATTTTAGCAATAAACTTGAATACTAAAGAGTAAAATGATCAAAAATTAAATTATGCACAAAAATGACAGTTCATCCAAATTTAAAGGTTTTAATTGAATTTGAATTTATAAATATTGAATAATTAAAATCAGAACCTACTTAAGAATTATACTAATGCTCTTTGAGTTTTTGCTAATTATGTGTCCCAAATTAAATTTCAAATTTTTGGGACTGCATTCCAAGATCATAGAAACATTCCTCATCATTTTAAGTTTATCTTGGTAATATTAGTCTAACATATATTGTTATTTCATATGTAGAAAACGTTGAAGGTTGTGTTGATTCTTGCTCAAAGATCTGCAAAAAGTCTAATTGTGTCCGTCACTAGCGTTTCTCCATCCCTTGTCAAATTATCCAAAACTATCTATTGTGTCTTTGTTTTTTCTTCTTTTGAAAAGTGAACGTTCAAATAGTATGTAAAACACCTTGAACGTTTAGACCCCCAAAATACAAATTACCAATTCAAACTTAATATCAAATAATGTATGTGCGGAATATGAAAATAAGCTAAACCAGAATTGATAAAACAATCTAAACCAAATAAAAATCACAACCACAACAGAAATTAAATGGCAAAGATTAAGGAAAGAGAGATGCAAACACAAAGACAACACAGCGATGTATTATCAAAGAGGAAACCAAAGTCATCGGTGTAAAACCTCTCTGTCGTCCTCCAAGTGGTTAATAATCCACTAGAGAATAAAGTTAGGATACATGAACAGCAGAAGACCCTCCAAACCTAATCTACCCAGTGTACCTAAGCCCTCCAAGCTTCCTGCTCCAACGAGGTTACGCCGAACTTTTGTCTTCTCTAACTTACCGGATCCCTCTATAACCTATAACATCAACCAATATCAATTGCTCCCTTCCTAACTACTTCCCAAGCACCAAATAGCCTCCTCACAGATATGGGTATGATGAGAAAAGGTTTTGGCTAATGTACCTCTCAAGGATGTAACAATGGAGGGGGTGAAAGTAGAGGAATTTGGAGAATCAAAGAATGATGATTGTGGATGAGTCAATTTTCTTTTTCTCTAGGGTTTCTCTCTCAAAATTCTCTCTGGAAGCCTTCTGCAATACGTGGGTATAAGGGGTATTTATACTGGTGTGTGTTTGGAATACGAAAGGTCAGTTTTTCCCAAACAGAGTGGTCTGACGACTTCACCTCGCGACTTGACTGAGTCGTAAGTTTGAGTCGCGAGCTAACTGCTTAGCCAGACTGGAAGTTTTGTCCTGTAGTGCTCCAGCTGGCGTGACTCTTCAACTCCTCTGCATGCTTCACATGTGTGCCAGCTTTGGCGACTTGCTAGCCATGAGCCAGTCGCGAGATCCAGTCATGAGGCCCTGCTGAGTACACACTCTTGAGCTTTTTTTTCACACTCTCTCACACACTACCCTTACATGATTCTCATCTAAATACAAGGTTTCTAAATGCTGAATTACAAGTAAATTTGGTACGGAATAAAGCTAACAAGATGGTTGATTAAATTCAACCTTACAAAATGTATTGTCTTTACTACCCTTTATTACTTAACAACCCTCTTTGAATTGTGTTGTAAAATCTTTATCAAATATGTTAGGAGTATTCAATTGAAAATTAGTGGACATAATATTGATATGTCATCATAAAGTTTGAAGTTGGGGTAGTTTTTAATATAAAAAGTTTCCATGTAGACAACAAAATACTATATCCTTACTCCATTAGACTGATAGGCTAGTTAAGTAATGAAAATTAATAGAAAGACCAATTGTGCTCACTTTTGAAACTTCAGAGATCAATAAAACTTAAAACATCGAAGACCAAATGTGTACAATATGTAAATTTTAGGAACCACTATTGTATTTTTTTGGCCAAAGAAATTTAAAAATTGACATCCAGCATTGCTTCCTCCAAGTTTATAATGACAATATGAGAAAATACACTCACAATATTAAAAAATTCTTTACAATTAATTTCGTGGAACTTCCTGTAAAAAAAAAAAAAAAAAAAAAAAAAAAAAAAAAAAAAAAAAAAAAAAAAAAAAAAAATTTGGTGGAACTTGGTTAATAAAAAATAAAAAAATCTTGCTACAGACTCGAAATCATCGACAGCAAATTATATTGAATTGTAGTGATAGTATTTTACACGCTTGTCTGACTTAATTTGTAGAATATATAAGTATAGTACCAAGTAGAATGGTCAAAGAACGAACGGGGCCCAAAATCAATCTCTGCCGTTCATCCTGACGCGTTAGAATATTCAACGGGTAGAGTGCATTGAATGACAACTAGGGAAGACTCTTGTGAAACTCAAATCTCTGCCGTCCATTCTAACAATATAAGAATAATCAACGGTTTGGAACACATAGGATGACAACATAAGATAAATATAGGAAATGGAAATTTGGTAAACTGAGACTTCAGACTTGAACAATGCATGAACATGTCGATTATAAATATAGAGATATGCTTCTCCATATTCTAACTCAAATTCTATCCAGTATTTTACAAGCAAATATTTTCTATCATTGCCTTCCCTGGTATCAACTTGAAAAATAATGGTGAGTTACTTTTTTCAGTGCAAATTAAAATTTTATTATATGCATGGTTTAAATATTTTCTACCATAATATCCCAAAAAATATATATATATATATATTTTCTACCATAGCCTTCTTTTGGGATATATATGAATCTTTTAGAGTCAAAAGTCTAGTAACTTAATTGACATATTTTAATGCACAAAATGTTCAAGGGTCTAGGGTGGAAAGGTTCGAGTGGCATGGTAAGCAGCATATTGTAACAATTTCAAAAAATAAAATAAAATAAAAAAATCTCTTGGGAAGCTGCCTATAACATATGGGGTACAGTTCTAACATTTGTTAACTTTTTAAGTTTATTTGAGAATCTAATTTTAGTGTTAGACTGACAAGTTTGTGATTGTGGTATACAGGCACATCAATTTCTTTCACTGAAAATTGAGGTATTGTAATGATTTACTTATCATACTTAATTTTACAAGTGGATAAATTCCTTGTTGATTAAGTAATTTCAAACTATTTAACTAATCGTGGATTGATTTCTATATCAGCAAGAATATGTTCAGAATTCAGAACGAGTAAAATCTATTGATCTACATCCAACTGAGCCATGGTAGTCACATATAAGTGCACGTTTGGTCACTTCAAGTCTAAGTTTTGCATGTGCACATAGGTACGATTCCCGTCCATACACAACACAAAAATTAATTATTATGTATTCTAGGAATCGTGTTTCCTCATTTTAAATAATAGTGATTGTTAAGTAAATTTATGCATTATTTATATGAGATAATGAAACACTGCTTCATGAATGTTAAATAATTTTTCCAATTTAATTAAAATATAACGTTGGCCAAGTTAAAGTTAGTGTGATACCCCAAATTGTGCATTTACATATATGTAATGCAGCAAGAGCGTTGTACTTATTGATGCCTTTTGAGTTGTGAAGTAAACAGCATATTGTAATTATCTTCTTAAAAAATATATGTATAATGTAATTTTTTTTAACTTACGAGGCACTAATTAAATTTAATATATATTTAAAAAAAAATATGAAGGGAAGGCAGATTTTTAAGCCACCCCCCCCCCCCCCCCCTCCCCCCTCTATGGTATTTTCTGCATGTAACAATAAGTTTTTTTTTTATTTTTGCCTTTGACATATTGGTGAGTCTCATGCTTGTGGGATCTATCTTCATGTGAGTGGGATAGCAACTAGCATGTAACATATGCAAACGCATGGATATATTTAAAATTAAGCAATTTTTTTATTATAAAAATGTAAATAATTAGTCAATTTTTTTTTTAAAGTAAACGTAATTAGTCACATACCAAAATTATTACCTAAATTTAATACTACTTATGATCAATTTTCTTTTAAAAAAAAAATTAATAACATAGATGTGGTGATTTTTATTGAGTATATGTAATTTTTTTTTTTTTAATTTTATAGTTTATTAATATTAGATTCATAGTATTTTGTACTCATTAACTCACTTGGCACAAACATTTTAACTTAAGTGGATAATTAGGGTATGATTCCTACATATATTTAGACATATGGTGTAAAATTGGATTCTAATTTCAAATTTTAATTGAATTTTTTCTGAGTTTTACCTATTAATATATATATATATATATGTATGTATGTATGTATATATAAATTGTATTTTTTTTAATTTTATAGTTTATTAATATTAGATTCTTATTATTTTATACTCATTGACTCACTTGATACAAAGATTAAAAAAAAAAAAAACTTAAAAGGATAATTATGGTGTGGTTCCCAGAAAAATTTAGACACATGACGCAAAATTGGATTATAATTTCAAATTTTAATTAAAATTTCTATGAGTTTTATTTATTAATATATATATATATATATATGTATATATATTCATAAAATCATTAATGTGTAACTTTAGTCAAAATAATAATAATATAATAAATTCACTCCAAGACAAAATATAAAGACCAGAATTTTAAACAAGATGGAACAAAGAGACAAGGTTTTCAGATCCGGACCGTTCATTGAACCGTAAAAAGGAGAGGTTCAAGGTTTTTGAGGTTGAACCGAGGTCGAACCGGGATCGAATCGTAATGACGTCATAATTAATTTAATAATTAATTAAAGTCTAAATATAGATATTAAATTTATAAAACTAGCAAAATTGACAATATATCTATATATGTGAGGGAAATTTAATAATTTTCAAGCATATATTTAATAATTAAATAAGAAAGTTAATAAAATAAAATAATAACCATGAAAACATTAAAATTTATGATTAATTTTGAAGTAAAGTTGAATATCTTTGAAAGATTTTAGTTATAATTTTTTTTATTCCTTGTAAGAGATGGATAATTTAATTAAATAGAATAAAATTGTGTTAAGTTGTTTTTTTTTTTTTTTAATTGCTAAGGGGTTGGACCGCACGGTTCTCACTGGTTCGTGCGGTCCAACCCCGGTTTTAGCGGTTCATGGAATTAATAAAAAAATCCGGTTCTTTATGCTTAAAAAACCGGTTTTCATCCCGATTTCCAGTTTTCATAGTCCGACCTCCCGGTCCGGTCCGGTCCGGTTCTGAAAACTATGCAAAGAGATAGGCAAACATAATTAATAACCTGTAAACATTATTTTGTCCATTTCAATTGGAATTGATCGAAATTGACAACTTTGAATTCTAGTCCTACAACTAATCTGACCACGCTGCGAGGCTGGCCTGTGAAAACAAGTGCTAACAATTAAATTCATAGAACAATTTCACCCAAAAATAAAAAATAAAAATAAAAATAAAAAAGGAAAAAAAATTATAGAATAAATAGACTGTAAGAGGTTTTCCTTGACATGCTTGAAGAAGATACATATTTCCTTTGTAGCCCTATTTGCATATACACGTAAAAGTTTCGTTACCCTCTGAAGTTATGGTTGTGTTTGGATGGGTGGAATATAGGGAGGATGGAAAATATAAGAGGGAAAATGGGGTGGAAAACTCAGTTTTCCACTATTTGGGAATGGGAAGAAAATAGAGAGAGTGGAAAACTAGGGAGAAAATTTTCTCCCTGGGCCCACAAATTTTTTCCTCCCAAATTGGGAGGAAAAGCAAGGGGGGGACAACTGCACTAAGGCAGTTTTACGGTAATGCCCTCCCTTCCCTTCTTCCTTTTTTTTTTCTTTTCACGTGACCTGGAAACGTTCTTCTTCTTCCTCTTTTTTTTTTTTTTTTTTTTTTTTTTTTTTTTTTTTGTGACCTGAAACGTTCTCCTTTTTTTTTTTTTCTTTTTTCTTTTTTTCACGTGACCTGAACATTTTTTTTTTCAATGTGACCTGAACGTTTTTTTTTTTTTTCAAATATGACCTGATCTAATTTTTACATTATAATAAGAAAAATAATAATATAAATTTATATATGTGATGTGATAAATTTAATATTATGTAATAAGTATAAATAAATTTATTTCTTACATATTATACAACAAGGGTATAATAGTCAATTTATATAAATTACATTTTTCATCCTTCCCTTTTTCTCTCCAACCAAACAAAAGAGTTTTCCACCCTCCCACTTTTCCACCCCTCCAACCAAACATACAAGAGGGAAAACTAAATATTTTCCATCCTCCCACTTTTCTATCCTCCCACAATTTTCCATCCTCCCACTTTTCCACTCCTCCATCCAAACGGACCCTAAATATTTTGCACACTTTGATCGTTCAATTCTCATCATACGAGAATATAATGTTTGATCAATCCCCCATTCCAATACCACAGGAACGTGGACTTCAGGTTTAATTGGGTATCTTAATAAATTGGCATTGAACTCGCGTTCCAGTAAAAATGCATAGTTGCATGCTTGGTCGTTAGAGTTGGGGCTGGAGATATATTTTGGCTCTATAGTTGCATTGTATGGGGGGATCGGGGTAAGGCAGCAATTGATGCCAACGCAACTACTTCCAGCAATTTCAGTACTGTTTATCCCACACCGGAACATGCACCCAGCGATAACTGAGCCATCTAGGGACTTCATTGAGGCAAAGATATTGCAACCTATGGCGATGAAACTGTTTTTGGATTGGGAGAAGACAAAAGGGCTTTTTGTGAAGTCCACAATTTCTGTGGTCTTTGTAATACTATTATAACAGCTTGAAAATGTGGGATAGTTGACGCGAACTGTGCCTTGTAATGAAATATCCAGAACCTCCAGGTTGAATCTCCTCAAGAAAGGCTTGGGAAGGTTGCAAGATATTGCAAACCAATCTTCATAGTAGCAATCAGCTCCTACTCCGAAAGGGTATGGAATTCTAATATTCCCACAGTTTGCTTGACATGAAGGCTTTTCTAAATCCACTGCTTGTACGAATGTATTAATTGACCCCAACAACACAATTGCCTGAAACACTATTAATGGACAATGATATTGGATCTACACACTCCCGAGATTTCCGTCATGTCTTTTCTACGCAATTACATCAAGTTATATATATTTGCCTGGAACATCATTTTACTTCTGTTGGAAAAGGACTTATATGGACAATTTACATCTAAACATTATCGACCAATGATGCTAATAAATACTAAATTGGAAAAAATGCCCACACATCCCCCTGAATTTTAAGCTGGTGGTTATCTCTAAACTTTTATTTTAGCCAATTTACTTCTTAAACTATACACATGTGCCAAATCACCATATCTGCTAGATTGCTAATAAAATTCTGACGGAATATGCATGCGTGTGACATAATGTGCATGTGAGATACACGTGATGTTTAAAATACCAAATCTGAAATCTTAACTGAGTGGAAGGAGAAAGAAAAGTTTTTGAGAGAGAGACGACCAGTCAGAACAACCGTGGCATCCATCCCTTCGGCGCTGGAAGTCCATCTTTCTGTTCATGTCCCACAGTGCCGTTCAATCATGTATTTGGTTCCGCACCTTACACCAAAAAAAAAAAAAAAAAAAAACAAGTCTGAAATCTCTCTAAAACCAATTAGTTTCAATTTGAGAAGGTTATAATGGATCTAGATATAGGGGATTACGCCTAGGAAGATCCTCAGACTTTGATCTCAAAGAAACCCAAACAAAAAGAGGTTTAAAAAAAATTTATTTATTTAATTTTTGATTGAATGATTTTATAATTAATTGTTTATTTTTTTACACAAAAAAAATCTGGGTTTTGAGATGAATTCAGTGAAATTTAAATATATGTATTGTTGGAATCTAGAATTGGATTGTACCGATTGGTGGTTTTTGGTAGATTTCTTAGTTGGGTTGGTAAAGATTATTAATATATATGGGGGACTTTGCTAATCACTACTGGGGTTGGATTTTGGTCTGGTTGTTGATTATAGCTCCCAAGGCATTCGTCCACATAATGCTTGAAAGGTAAAACATCAGTGAAGTTTGACTTTCCAACCCTGCAAATCAAACTCATTATAGGAAAATAGAGTCCAGAAACTAACGCATCTTGAAAAATCTTTAGAATGCAAATATCAGTAAGACAAAGACTTTCGGCGCAGAGGGAGGAATGCCACGGTGGTTCTGACTTCTGAGCGATCATCTCTCTTCTTCTCAAATTTTTTTTTTTTTTTTTGGGTATTTTAAATATCATGCATGTGTCACATGCATATTCTGTTAGAATTTTAACAGCACGCTGACGGATGTGGAGATTTGGCACATATGTATAGTTTAAAGATTAAATTGGCAAAAATAAAAAGTGAGGAGATGTAATGACCACCAGCTTAAAGTTCAGGAGGATGGGTTGGCATTTTGCTTGTGGCTTCATCGAGCATATAGGATGCTCATGGGTTCTCCATGTTGATTGGTAAGTGTTCTCTCTAACATGCATCAATGATCAAACAATCTTTTTACTTTCATTTTTGATAGTCATTTTGCATCAATCAACACGAAGAACCCACGAGTATCCTATATGCTTGATAAAGCCACAAGCTTAATTAATTATGGCTTGAGCCTATCATTTTTTTGGGGATAATTTCACTTTACTCACTTGTGGTTTGGCTAATTTTAACAGTACCCACCCGTGGTTTAAAAGTTATCACTTAACCTACCTGAGGTGGCTTCCATTAGACCCCCGTTACCCACCTCTGTCCTTTTTTTTTAGAAAATCCCCTTTACTATATAAGCCAAAATTAGAACCCAAATAGAACCCTAAAAAGAAGAACGAGCTCTCTCCCTCTCTCTACCTTAGAATCCCTAAAAATCCCCAAACTCGTAATCCCTTTCTCTCTTCACTTAGATTGCCAAGTGAAATCTGAACACTTGTAAGCAACCTTATATATAAAGCAACCTGATCCTTTTGTGTGTTATATTTTATTGAACTCAAGCACCAATTGATTTCCGTGTAATCGCAATTCAAACCCATAAAGTTGGTTTCCTTAGACTTTCAAAAATAAAAAATTTCACAATATTTAACACCAATTGCGAAATTAAAAGAATAAAGAAGAAATTATATTAATAGGTTTTTCTTTTTTTTGCTGAATTATATTAATGGGTATGGTCAATACCATGATAAAACATCACATGCTATGAATGAATGAATAATGAATAAATACAATAAAACACCTAAACCCAAAAAAACATAAAACCCAGATCCAAAATGGTAGCGAATCTAAATCCAGCAGCGAATCCAGATCCAAAATGGTAGCGAACCCAGATCCAATAGCGAACCCAGATCCAAAACGACAATGAACCCAAATCCAGCAGCAAACCCAGATCCAGTAGCGAACCCAGATCCAAAACAACCGCAAACCCAACTCTGTTCAAAACAGTGCCATTCTGAGCTAGTCCAGGAGCTTCAACAAGTGGAGTACTAGGCGACGGCGCTGAAGCTTTAGGAGCAGGTGCTTGTGTTGGTGACTTTGATGGAGAGTGTGAAGGAGACTAGGCTAAAATTAAATTCACTCACCTCAAATCTTGCGATTTTGAACAGTATTTCACATCAAGGCCTTCAATTTGGGACTTAAGGGCCAATATCTTGAAATTCTGAGACGTGATCTTTTGGTCGAGTATCAAGCACCTTTGCTCCATGGCCCTGATACTTGCGTGCTGTGATGCCAAGACCTGAGACTTGCTTGCTTGCAATTCTCTCTTTGCCTGCAATCATTTTTTTTTTTTTTTTTTTTTTTGGCGTGGTGAACACAGGTTGATAAAATTAGGGATTTACTCTTGTTTGGTTGGTGAAAAAATTTATAGGAGAGGAAAACCCAAGCTTCAATACACCACCTTGCTTGCAAGTGTTCAAATTTCACTTTGGCAATCTAAGTGAAAAGAGAAAGGAGTTATGGGTTTGGGGATTTTTAAGGATTCTAAGGCAAAGAGAGGGAGAGAGCTCGTTCTTCCTTTTTAGGGTTCTATTTGGGTTCTAATTTTTACTTATATAGCAAAGGGGATTTTTTAACGGAAATGGTAGAGATGGGTAACGGGGGTCTAATGGAGGCCACCTCAGGTAGGTTAAGTGATAACTTTTAAATCACGAGTGGGCACTGTTAAAAGGGGCCAAACCACAGGTAGGTAAAGTGCAATTACCCCTTTTTTTTTTGGTCCACTTATTTCACTAGGGAGTGCATTTTCATTTGGAATTGATTTGTACATATTGTTTACTAGTGTTGAATATATGTTTTCTCCTAAGAAAGAAAATCCGTGAAAAGAATAACTTTTGTGTCACAACTTTTGACACAATTCTAATATGGTAAACTAGAAGTAGTTGAGAAAATGTGGCCGGTAGATTCATATAAAAATAATGTAATCTTCCTACTAAAATTCACTATAGTAAATCGAGGACACAATAACCTATACTTACAAAACCTTTGTACACAATAATGGAGTGAGGAAGGTGGAGAAACAATTAGCATTAGTGTGTGTATATATATAATGTTTTTAGTTTGAATTTATTATGCAAAAGAATATTACATAAGTGTGTGTATATTTATTCTCAAATCACATGTCATGCATTCAATGATTTAAAAGAATTTGTTTTTTTTTTGGTCAATACATGAAATTATCTTTTTATTAGATTTTGTATAATTTAAATTTCATAATAATCATACTGGAAAAAATTCTTAGAGCCACCACTGGGTTGATGACAACATTTTGAGCATATACAATGCTCATGAGTTCTCTTCGTGTTGATTGTATGATGCTAGCAGGTGACTGTAAAAAAAAAAACAAAAATCTTTTCTAAAAAATGAATGTTTGATTCATGTTAGCAAGAACACTTACCCAATTTCGTATTAGCATCATAGGTCGACAATGTTTAGATGAGAATTGTCCATATCATCGATAATGTTTAGATGATAACATGACGGAAATCTTGTAAGAACGTAGATCCAATAACATAGTCCGGCCGTTTTGCCTTCTTCAGTCTCTATTTTTTCTTGTTTCTTATTATAAAATGCTAGTCTAGGCTTGGACACACATACTACTTCACATTCACATTCATCATCGCAGAGGAGAGAGAGATGGTGGTGCAAATAGTCTTTCCAATAATTTTGTTATTGGGGTCAATTAACACTTTCTTAAATGCAGCAAGTTTAGCAAAGCCTTCATGTCAAGCATACTGTGGGAATATTAGCATTCCATACCCTTTCGGAATAGGAGCTGATTGCTACTATGACGATTGGTATGCAATATCGTGCAAAGAAAATTTCGTCTTCTTGAGGATATTCAACCTGGAGGTGCTGGAGATTTCATTACAAGGCACAGTTCGCATCAACCATCCCATATTTTCGAGCTGTACTAATAGCATTACAACAAGCATAGAAATTGTGGACTTCGTAGGAAGCCCTTTTTCCTTCTCATACCACAACAGATTTATTGCCATAGGTTGCAATATCTATGCCTCAATGAAATCCCCACATGGCTATGTTATTGCTGCGTGCATATCTGCGTGTAAGAAATTTGCACCTTATAGCTACTCACAAGGTTGCTATGGCTTCAAATGCTGCCAAACTACGATCCCTCGATATCCCGGGGAATTCAATGCAACTATAGAAACAAGAAATACCGCCATCATTGACCATGAATGCAAGTATGCATTTTTAGTGGAACAAAATTGGTTCAAGGCTCACGAAGCAAACACAATTGAACTTGGAAGTCCAAAATATATCCTACGTCCCTGTGGTATTGGAATGGGGGTTTAGTGAAGTATTTTTTGAACTTCTAATGAGCGGACTGAGCAGTGTTTGGTCACACTAACTCAAACTATACATGTGCATCGCATATAATTTCAGACGGTAACTTGACTTTTACTTGTTCATGCAAACAAGGCTACGAAGGAAATGCATATCTTGCTCAAGGATGTCAAGGTAAACCTCTTGCAGTCTATTTATTTATTTATTTGGGGTGAAATAGTTCTATGAATTTAATTGTTAACGCATGTTTCACAGGCTAGCTTCATAGCATTGTCAAATTACTTTTAGGACTGAATTTCAAAGTTATCAATTTAGTTGAATTCCAATTGAAATGGCCAAAATATTTCATATACAGGTTATTAATTATGTTTACCTATTTCTTTGTTCCATCTTGCTCAAAATCTTGGTTTTTGTGTTGTGGCGTGGTATAAATTTATTATATTATTACTTTTCCATTTCGATTTAAATAAGTCACATAATTCAATATATGGGTCTTGCAATTAAATTAGTAAATTACACCTTGATAGATTTATGAATCGCTATACAATTAGTTGGAAGAATTTCCCTCTAAAATGATTTGGAGATAAACTCTCTCCAAAATTTTGTTTGACAATACCTCAAGTATTTGGCCTGCTTTTCTTTTCTTCCACATACCTTTCAATTATCAATTATATTAAAGTGTCAAATAAAATATTTGGTAGAAAGTGAACCAGTAGAATTATAAGTACTTGAATCATCTCTCATAAACTTGATCAAGTTAGTTTTAACGTACAAGACAATAAAAATGTTTTTTTATTTTTGGAAGGGGATTTTTATGTCTATATTATGCACTTAAGTTCCTATTCCTTTTTCTTTTTTTACAAAGCTTAGGCAGTAGACTACTAATGATAAGTAAAAAAGTAATATCAGTAATAGACTCAGGATAAAATTAATACTAATAACTTGTCATCTTAGTTTTTTTGTGAAATTGTTGTAAATCTAATGCATGTGTGAGTAACACTACTCATAGTATATTATTATAATAATACTATAACCACAAACTATTTTACAACTTTTTTACAAATTGTTGTGAGGGCAAATTTTTACAAGTTTTCATCTGGATCCATCACTTTTTCACTTACTAATAACTACTCACAGCATCGGCAATCTATTAAAAATTTTGTAGCTCTAGTATTTTTCATATTATTATAGAGCCAAAAATGACTGTTTGGGTTTTTCTTTTAAATAAATATGATGCTGACTGTGTTTGTCATTACATATATATTTATATTGTCAGATATAGATGAATGCGCAGATCCAGATGCCAATCCATGTTTGAATAATTCTTCTGACAATAGACTCTGCCAAAATACCGCTGGGAGTCACTTTGTTTTGATGGGGAAACATATGAAATTTCATTCATTTGAAATTGAGATACAACAGAGAGAAACATCAGAGAGGACATAACAAACATAACAGAAGCTTACAAGCCACAATCCTCTAAGATTACATGCCTCACAAAACTTGGACACATACCCTTCCAAATCCGGGACACACCAGAGGAGCTGGCAGCTCTTGCAATTTCATGGGCTGCTCTGTTGCCACTCCTTTTCAAATGCTGAAAGGAGCACCAGGAAAATGAGGAAGAGACATCTTTGATGTTCTGAATAATATGTCCCTGGTCACTGCCAGTATCACAGCCAGAGATACCTTGAATAACTGAGAGTGCATCGGACTCCACAAGGACATGGGAGATTCCCATATCTGAAGCAAGCAGCACCCCCTCTTGCAGCGCCAAGGTTTCAGTGATTTCGGCAGAGAAAGGCGCCGGAAGGACTTTGCTTGAGGCTGCAATGAGGGAGCCCCGACAGTCGCGAATCACAACACCAACACAACGTTATTGTAGTGATTCTTCAAATACTACTTCTGGGATCATAACGTTCTTAATAGGTACGTCTTTGTTTAGCAAAAAAAAATAATAGGTACGTCTTTCTCCTATATTACGGTTTACATATGGATTAATTTAAACGTAATAGATTCAAGCAAAAAATAAGAGAAGATCACATATGCGATTGGTCAACTACTAAGAAAATATTCACACAAGAACATGTCAAATTTACATGCAAAATCATCTAGTGTAAAAGTAGAAACCACAAGACAAATGAGATGAATTTACATTCTGAAAATTATCATTCTCCGTGACCACAATACTGATAAGAATCATCACCTACAGAAACATTCCAATTATGTGTCATAAATTACTAAAACTATCTTTTTGCTTCTTTTTCTCTCACACGCCAAAATGCACACTTTCTCATTCATACATAGAAACATAACATGTCCCTTGATTTGAAGTTCTCAATCAAAACTTTATATATATGCGTGCAACAATCACTACTCTATAACCCTCAGCACAGTGGATAATTTTAACCATTTTCATTGAATTAAGCAGGAGAAAGAACAGAACTTAAGCTATTATTTATACTTACTAGGGCATGGTGATTCTACAAGATAGTAAAGAAAAGGAGAAGTTCTTCAAATGAAATGGTGGTTTATTGTTAGAAAAATATATATCTTCAAATGAAGTCAATGTTGAGAAAATCAAGTTGTTTGATCCAAAAGATCTAGACAAGGCCACTGATCATTTTAATGTGAATAGAATACTTGGCCAAGGAGGACAAGGCACTGTTCACAAAGGCATGTTGGCAGATGGAAAAATTGTCACCGTAAAAAAGTCCAAGGTAATTGATGAAGGAAAAATCGAACAATTCATAAATGAAGTTATCATTCTTTCACAAATTAACCATAGGAACGTGGTTAAATTACTTGGTTGTTGTTTGTAGACAGAATTTCCTTTGTTAGTTTATAAATTCATTTCTAATGGAACTCTATCTCAATATCTTAATGAACCAAATGAGGAGTTTCCACCAACATGGGATATGCGCTTAAGAATTGCCAAAGAAGTTGCAGGAGCTCTTTTCTACTTACACTCATCAGCTTCTTTACCCATTTACCACTGAGACATTAAGTCTACAAACATACTCCAAGATGATAAGTATAGAGCAAAAGTAGCTGACTTTGGGAATCAAGAATTGTTGCTATTGATCAAACTCACCTAACAACCACATTAGTACAAGGTACTTTTGGATACTTGGATCCTGAGTATTTTCACACATGTCAATTTACAAAAAAGAGAGATATTTATAGTTTTAGTGTTGTCCTAGTTGAGCTTTTAACTGGAGAGAAAGCAGTCTCTTCAACAACGACACAAGAAGTTAAAGGTTTAGCTACATATTTCATTTATTCAATGGAGAAAAATAATTTATTTAATATTCTTGATGCTCGAATTATGAATGAGGATAAGAAGGAACAAATGATTGCAGTCTCGAAACTTGCAAAAAGATGCTTGAACTTGAAGGGGAAGAAAAGATCTGCAATGAAAGAAGTTGCAATGGAATTGGAGGCAATTCAAATGTCTCAAATAGTTCAGCAAAACTATGAAGAGGTTGATTGTGCTAGAAATGAAAAGTTCAAGCCATGGGATGTTGTTTCTACATCAACGATGTTAGATATAAAATGTGGTTTGGCCTCATCTTCAAATTCCCAACAATTATCTTCTTCTAAATTAGATTAAACAAAAAACTTGGGTCATTCTACCGTACCTCCTCTTTTTTTTGGTGGGTACAGTACCCACCTAAATCTGAACCATTAATTTAATATTATTTTGATCTTGACCATTCATTTAATTTTAATAGATATTGGTTACCGATTTAGTAGATAATATATATAATCCAAAAAAACCAAAAAGAAAAGAACAACTACCAACTTCTTCTCTAACTTCTTCACTTCCAATCCAACCACAAGAACCCAAACAGCTGCTAAGCAAAACCCTACCCACATGAGAAGGAATAGGGTTATACGCTCCAGTTCCAGCCATTATCTTTGCTTCTCTTGTCTTGCGCACCCGCAACCTTAGCTCAACAGCGCCACCCACAATCTTTAGGTTCTCTCTCTACTTAGGATTATACACTGATATGGGTTTATATTTTTGTCTCTAAATTTTGTGGGTTTATGCTATTGTTGTTTTGTTTGAGTTTTGGTTGTTATATATCAATATATACTTTGGCACATACCTTTCTATTCACTGTCTCCTCGTATTAATTGATTTTGAAATTTTGATTATTTTAATTTTTAAGTCATCCGCAGAAATTACTTTCTACTTTCAGACACGGTTATATATGATATATACTACTAAATATATAATGCCAAAAGGCACAATTGAATAAAAATTCTTTGCTTAAAAAAAAAAAAAAATCTTTGATATGCTATGTAGCCAAATTGGCTAGTTGATCAAGGTTTGGTGGCCCATCCATGATTTTTTTTTTCAACCAACTTGGCGGTAAGAAGACCAATTTCACCATCAATTATAGATTTATAGTTATAGTTAATTAGACACTGTTGATAAAGAACACCAATTTTTTATTATTTTTTTCCACACTAGACCATCAATTGGTGTTGAGTGAGAGAGAACTGTGGTAGGAGAGGCGGGCAGAGTCCTAGCAACCTAGAACTTATAATGCAAATTTATAATCATTAATCATCCAATATAAAACTTTATGTTCTACACACTTCATGTTCTATGTAATACTCAATTACTCTGGTTCTTGATCATATTTTGTAAAACTAATGGAAGTATCTCAAATCTTAATTTAAGTTTATGAAAATTGAGAGCAGTACCCAATCTAAACAAAACTATAAATATATTTTAATCACTCTTCCCTTTTCTCTCTTCTTACTTTTAAACCAATTTAACCAGTTAACATCTCATTCTTCCAATTTACAAAAAACAACACACTCCTTTTCATTGTTGAATTGTATTCTACAATATAAAGTTATATCATTGTTGCACATATGTGCAATAGAGAAGCAAGCTTATATATTTGGTCGACTTGAAGAGATCCAAGCATTCCATATACAGCCCTGCAAAATAAACTGTACTGATGTAACTTTGTACCAAAATTATGACTACATTTTTTGTTTGTTATTTTTTCTTTATTTGGCTACAAATAAATTTATTTTAGAATCTCTAAACATAATAACTATTATTCAAGAGGTTTTCCTGTCAAACCATATATTCTGATCCCCTCTTCCCCCATAGGACTAGGAGGACTTGTCCTTTTTTTTTTTTTTACAAATATATAATGTTGATGGCATCCCTTTTTCTTTGCCTGGGACTAAATTATGGTTTACATGTGGATTTTTTTTTTTTTTTTTTAGATCAAGAAAAAAAAAAGACAAAATCACATATGCAACTAGTCAATACTAAGAAAATATTCACACAAGAACATATCAAAATTGTATGCAAAACCATCTAGTGTAAAAGTAAAAACAACATGACAAATCCAATGATCCATTATGAATATTATTATTAATTCTCCTTCATCACAACACTGATGAGAAAATTCCAATTATTCTTCATAAATCCTTACTAAAACTATCTTTTTTCTTCTTTTTCTCTCACAGGCCAAATTAAATGCATACTTTCTCACTCATATATTGATGAATAGAAATGTAACATGTCCCTTAAGTTGAAGTTCTCAATCAAAATTATTAGAACCTTTAGTACAACAGATAATCTTTTCCAATTTAATTGAATTAAGCAGGCGGTAGTACAGAACTTGGGCTATTTTTTCTAATTATTGGTGGATGGTGTTCCTACAAAATACTAAAGGAAAGGAGGAACATTAAATGCAAGACGAAGTTCTTCAAACGAAATGGTGGTTTATTATTACAACAATATTTATCTTCAAGTGAAGAAAAAATCAAAATGTTTGATCCAAAAGATCTAGACAAGGCCACTGATCCTTTTAATGTGAATAGAATACTTGGCCAAGGAGGATAAGGCATTGTTCACAAAGGCATGTTGCCAGATGGAAAAATTGTTGTAGTAAAAAAATCCTAGGTAATTGATGAAGGAAAACTCGAACAATTCATAAACGAAGTCATCATTCTTTCACAAATTAACCATAGGAATGTGGTTAAGTTACTTGGCTGTTGTTTGGAGACAAAATTTTCTTTGTTAGTTTATGAATTTATTCCTAACGGAACTCTATCCCAATATCTTAGAGATCAAAATGAGGAGTTTCCACCAACGTGAGATATGCGCTTAAGAATTGCCACAAAAGTTGCAGGAGCTCTTTTCTACTTACACTCATCGGCTACCTTACCTATTTACCACTGAGACATTAAGTCAACAAATATACTCCTAGATGATAAGTATAGAGCAAAAGTGGCAGACTTTGGGACTTCAAGATATGTTGCTATTGATCAAACTCACCTAACCACCACATTAGTACAAGGCACTTTATACTTGGACCCTGAATATTTTCAAACAAGTCAATTTACAGAAAAGAGTGATATTTATAGTTTTTGGTGTTGTCCTTGTTGAGCTCTTAACTGGAGAAAAAACAATCTCTTCAATAACGACACAAGAATTTCGAAGTTTAGCTATATATTTCATTCATTCAATGGATAGAAATAATTTTTTTGATATCCTTGATGCTCGAATCATGAATGAGGATAAAAGGGAACAGATGATTGCAATGGCAAAACTTGCAAAAAGGTGCTTGAACTTGAAGGGGAAGAAAAGACCTACAATGAAAGAAGTTGCAATGGAGTTGGAGGCAATTCAAATTGTGAAATATTAGCATTGATACATCATGTTGAATATGCTAGTATGGATGCGGAAGTGAAAGCATAAAGTATAAAACACAATAACACATGAGGGTTACGTGGTTCAGCCTAACGGCCTACATCCACGGAGGAAACCCTAAAGGGCTACATTAATAATATATTAGAGTGAAGTACAAATCCTGTGTTACAATGAATCATAACATGTGTATATATAGTAGACTAAACCCTAGACTAATAGACTTCTAGTACAAGTAGGAGACTTGACTTGCACACAAAGTAGAATTAGGCTTGGGCCTATGCTAATGGGCTAATATATCTCTAACACCCCCTCTCAAACTCAAGATGGAAGTTTGATGAAATCTTGAGATTTGATAAGGTTGAGAAGATCCCTGAATGAAGTTTGGCTCTGTGACGGTAATTTGAGGAAAGCAATGGTCTTGCAGTGTTGATGCGACTTCTAATGGTGGCTTGACTGTACCGGAGAGTTTTGACGACAGCAGTAGGAAGCCAAAGAAGATGAACGCAGCGAAGAAAAACACCGAGGAAGACAAATATTGCTCTTAAATATACCGTAAGGACAGAAAACCATGGCCACAGGAAGGTGGCTCTGATACCATGTGAAATATTAGCATTGATACATCATGTTGAATATGCTAGTATGGATGCGGAAGTGAAAGCATAAAGTATAAAACACAATAACACATGAGGGTTACGTGGTTCAGCCTAACGGCCTACATCCACGGAGGAAACCCTAAAGGGCTACATTAATAATATATTAGAGTGAAGTACAAATCATGTGTTACAATGAATCATAACATGTGTATATATAGTAGACTAAACCCTAGACTAATAGACTTCTAGTACAAGTAGGAGACTTGACTTGCACACAAAGTAGAATTAGGCTTGGGCCTATGCTAATGGGCTAATATATCTCTAACACAAATGTTCCAAAAAGTTCAACAAAACTATGAAGAGGTTGATTGTGCCAGAAATGATATGTACGAGCCATTGGGTGTTGTTTCCGCATCAACTATGTTAGATATAGAATGTGGTTTGGCCTCATCTTCAAATGTCCAACAATTATCTTCTTCTGAATTAAATTGAACAAAAAACACTTTTGTTATATTATTTGTGAGTATCCTCTTGTAGCCAATATAATTAGCTCTTTTGTGTATATCATGGTATCATTTTTTTTACTTACATTAACCTTATCTAATGTCTTATAGTAGTCCAATAAAGCAGAAGTGGAATTTTATTTTTTATGAATCCATACTTATTGTATGAATCAAATGATTTTCTTTAAAATCATTGTTGTAACAAGTTTCCCAAGGTGCCCCAAGAGATTTAACAACAATAACAATGCGGTCAATGCGTCCACCATATTCATTACCTCTCCCTGCAACACCAATATTTTAGTGCCCAAAAATGCATTTTTGTTGTTGAAAGTTGATCCATTGCTGCAGTTTCCACTGGGTATCTGAACGTTCTCAATGCTTTGCTTAAGGTAGAAAGGGATTCTATTTTTAACAATTGATTTTGGGTAATTTAAAAAGAATCATTTAGACTCATTACGAATTGAAAAAAAAAAATCATCTTTTATCAATTACAATTAGTAGAGCAAGCTTTTTCATATCACCACAGGTACCAGCGGGAAGGGGAAATAAATATTTAACCTTATCTCAATAATTCTTTTAAGGGTAGTGAAATAGGCTGAGAATGAAGATTAATCTTAAATATGATTAGAGATATCACCACACTTGATGGGATAAATTTTAGCTGGTTACTGTGAGAGAAACATTTTTGGAGAGCATACCATGCATTCTTCTTTAGTTGATTCAGAGTACACAATACTATTTCCAAGTTCCTTTAATCAAAGCTTATACTATTTGATTTAAATTCATATATTTGCTCGATTATGAAAGGCTTAAACTCAAACATAGTAATTTAAACAAACCTTATACCATGAGTTTGTTTGCAATATGTTACTATGTTTGAGCTTAAACATTTTATAATTGAGCCTATATTCGAATTTAAATTTAGCTTCACGTTTTAAAGTAGGATGTATGGACACTTTATTTGGAATGTTGTATCAATGTCATATTCATATTGTACTCATGTCATAACGGTGTCCAATTTACCGTATCAAATTATAATTTTTCAAAAATTACTCATGTATTAAACTAGGATGTACAGACCTTTTATTTGGGGTATCGTACCTATATCATATTCATGTTATACTCATGTCATAACGGTGTCCAATCTATTATATCATATTATAATTTTTCAAAAATTACTTGTATCATTGTATCGTACTCGGACATGTATATGTGAGACTGTGTCTGTGCATCTAGGTATTAAATAAACTAAAATAAATAATGTGTTACTTTGTAGAGTGGAGCTGAGTTCATATTTTCACGAGACAATACTAAAATACTGATCAGCTAGATTCAATTATTCATCATAACCAAAACTTATGTTATTTTATTATTATAATTTTTTTTACTATGGCACCACAATTGGCCCCCTCTATGCCAGCATGGCAGACCCATCCCTGCCCGTCCAACACGTTGTTCATAACCCAAAGCGACAACAACTGCTCCTCCTCCAATCTTTACCGTCCATCAAAGTCGTTGTATACAATACCTGAGGTATACAAAAACTAGCAGAAAATGTTCCTCTCATATAGAATATTCACATGCATCTTTAGAAGATATTACATCTCTAGTTGTATATTAGTGTTCATTTGATATACTTTATTTGGCTTTAAAAATAATTGAGATTTGATTAGAAAATAATATGTGAGATAAAATTTGGTAGAGTTCCTTTTGGTGTAGTAAATTAAGGTTCTCAACTAAATTCAAATGCATAATTGCGTTAAATATAATTGTTCTCATAAAAATTAATACGGATGTGTTTCATTGATAAATGTAACCATGCATTTAAATTTAATTCGAGAATCTAATATATAATACTTAAAGAAGGGAGCAAATGGGCTTTTGCCCTTTTTTTTTTAAAAAAAAAATCCAGCATTTTGCCATATTTTCCAAACTAATTAGGGAAATGCTCCTGTTTTAAAACTCGATTTTGGACAATCGAGTTATAACAAACTGAAAATTAAAAAAAAAAAAAAAAAAATTTGGAGCCCTATAGTGGTGTTTTAAGGAGCCTTATAGTGGCATGAAGCTCGAGTTCCATGCAAGTTTTTTTTTTTTTTTTTTTTTTTTTTAAAAAGTTTGATCGCCCCATACCTATAGTGGCGTTTTAAGGAGCTTATAGTGACGTTGAAACTTGATTTTGAGAAAATCGAGTTTCAAAATAGGAGTATTTCCCTAATTAGTTTGGAAAATGGGACAAAATGCTAGATTTTTTGCGCGAAATGAGCAAATGTCAATTTTCTCCCTTAAAGAAGCATATTTGTGTTTTGCTAAATCTTTAATAAATTATAAATAGAGTAACAATATACACAACATTTTCGCAACAAATCTTAAGAAACAAGTTATTATTAATTAGTGAGTAAAAAAATGATGATAGTGGTCGACCCATATTAGATGTGTGTTTGTATTCAGCTTCTGCGTTTGGAGCTGCGTTTTGTTCCTTTTTTTTTTTTTTGGTTTTCACGCGTTTTGGAGTGTTGAACAGTAACCGCAAATGTTGACTTTCTGCAGTAAACAGTGCAAATATATACTGTTCACGGACCCACAAATTTCATTTTTTATTAATTTTTTCATTAAAAATGGGTCCCACAGCACTATTCACACATTTAAAAATTATTTTGCTACAGTATTTTCAGTTTTCAGTTTCAGCAAAATAAGTTCTATCCAAACACACCCTAGAACCAGTAACTACTTGCTAGCTAAAATTATTATCAAATCGTTGTGAAAAGCATTACTTTTATAAATAACCCAAACTTGTTAGATAAACTGGAGAGAAAAAAAATACTCTTATACTTTTCTTTATTTAATTTTTTATAAAAAGTAAAAAACCGTAGCAAAACTTAATTTAGAGCAAATGAGAGTCACCTCATTCTTCTCGGCAAACGTAACCAAAACTTGGGCAACATGAATGTATTTTTTTTTTTTTTTTTTGGGTTACAGAAAAACGCTAACCTGCCACTATTGCTTAAAACTAAATACTTTATACTTTATTTTTTATATGAGTAAGTGATGTGCGACTATTCTTCATCCATTTTTAAATTAGGATGATGCATTTTATTGTGAATATTTTATTTTTGATGTACGCTGTTTGTAGATAATATAATTTTAGTGGATAAAATTAGAAGTTGGTGAGATGCTCTAGAATCTAAAGATTTTTTTTTATTATTATTAAGTAGGACTAAAACAAAGTAAATGAAATGTAAGTTTAGTAAAAGTAGAAAAAGAGATGAAGGAGCGATAAGACTAGATGGTCAAGAGATACTAAAGGGTGAGTTTTCAATATTGTGGATCAATAATACATAAAGATGGAGAGATTAAAAATGATGTAAATCATAGGATAAGAGCAGAGTGCATGAAGTGGAGAAGCGCATCAAGAATTTAATGTGAACGTAAAATACAAATTAAGGTAAGGAAAAAATTTTATAAGACCGTTATATGACGAATTATGCTTTATAGTACCAAATGTTGGACTATTAATAGGTAACATACTCATAAAATAAATTGTAGTTAAAATAAGAATGTTAAGACGGATAAATAAAAATACATGGAAAGACAAAATTCGAAATAAAGAAATCTGCTTAAAAATAAGGGTAGACCCTATTGATGATAGGATGAGGAAAAGTTTCTTAAGATGATTTGGTCATATTTAAAGGAGAGAGCTAATGCACCATTAAAATATATTTTAAACATTAGAATTAATTAAAAGTTTCAAATTAAACTCTATAATTTCATAAGTTATAAAAAAGAGAAAGTTTATAATATGGTGATCTATCTTATAATGCCTATCATTAGTATAAAAAAAAAGGGGTTAAAAAAATTCTATGGTAAAATAGTAGTATGAGTTTAGAGTGATTGTAACTAAAATTTGAAATATTTTACATTTCACTCTTTTATTCGCCAAAAGAAGGAAAATACATTTTAAACACTATAATTAATGGAGAGTTTCAAATTAATCCAATAATTTAATAATTTACAAATAAGAGAAATTTATCAATATAGTTATCAAAGCACCATATGTTAATCTATCTTATGGGCTTTTTGTTAGTTATAAAAAGAAAGGGTAAATTGCAAATTAAACTCTTAAAGTTTGGGGGTATTTGGATTTTACAACCTGAAGTTTCAACATTTGGATTTTACCCTCTAAAGTTTGGGAGTATTTGAATTTTACACCTTAACGTTTCAAATTTGGATTTTACCCCCTAAAGTTTAGAGGTGTTTGGATTTTAAATTCCCAAAATTTGAAACTTTATAGTATAAAATCCAAACATCCCCAAATTTTGGAAAGTAAAATCCAAACACTTCTAAATTTTATGGGGTAAAATCCAAATTCTGAAATGTTGGAGTGTAAAATTCAAATAACCTCAAATTTCAGATAATAAAATCTAAATTATGAAATTTTAGGGTGTAAAATGCAACACTCCCAAACGTTAGGGGTGTAATTTGCAATTTACAAAAAAAAAAGGTTAAAAATTCTATGGTAAAATGTTTGTATAAGTTTAGAGTAAATGTAAAATTTTATGTCGTTTAAATAGATTAGTTAAGAAAGAAAAAAGAAACTAAAAAGATCACGCATTTTGTATGCAAAATGATAACTTTAATTATAAAGAATAACGTTCATGAATCAATATTTAATTCTTGTTGGTCTCTTCAAAATGGACGTGTCTTCAAAATCAACTTGATTTCTTGAAAAATTTAGATAATACATTTTTTTATTAATTGATAAATTATAATGTAAGAACAATTCAATAAAAAAATTGATAAGACCAAAAGAGATATACCAATTCCTTAAAAAAAAAAAAAAACTAATTTAATAAATAATGTGATTGTTTTTATAGGGTTTCAATTTATAATCTCCTTTTCTGTGATTTTTGCTCTTTATAAATAATGAGAGTATAGACACTTGTCACATAGAAAGGATAACTGTTTGACATCTAAGACCCAACTTTTAAATTGCCTACCTTTTATCATATAGCATAGGACAATATACAATATGACATCATGTTATACCCCAAATAAGTTTAAAATAGTAATATTTATTTTGCCTCATTTTGTTTTGAGTACCTAGAAGATAGACTTGATTTCTTTTTTAGTTTTAACAAAAATTTTGTCATAGCAAAAAAATTTAAAATAGTACCGATTTAAAATATAAAAAAGATCTTATTTTGTAAATTTTGTTTTTCATTAGAATACAAAAATATTATAATGACGTAACAACAAATTTCTAAACAATATAAACTTTTTTTTTTTATTGAAAATACTACGTATTTTAACATACACACGAAGAGATGGGGGAAGGTTTTAAAGAAATTGACAGTGGTGTATATTTGGATACACAGTATAACCTTTTTGTTTTTTTATATAATATAGAATTTTTACTCTAACCTAATCTAAGTGTATATGTGTACGAAACTTCCTCTTGGAGACTTGAACCTCGGTTTTTGCCTTCTACACTCCACAAACACTTATACTTATAAAGTGACCACTGCACCAAGAGTGCGCGGTGGTGATATATAGTATAAACTTAGTGATACATAAAAGTTGACATTATTATGTTTCTTTAATGATTTTATTATTAGGGAAATTTTTAATAATAGTCCAAATTTGGTAAGGATAAAGTTTAATACCATCTAATAAGAGATTGCCACGTCAATCTTTTATTTAAAATTCAATACATCCTATTACACCTAATAACATCACATTAGCCTTTTATTTGAAACCTGAAGTATGATATTTATTGAGATGTGTCCTATGTGATCTATTTATGTTTTAGTAATACAATGATGTAACATGTCCTTATTGGAGGGTGTAAATCAAAGGGTTTGTACCAAGTTTTTGTAGAATTTAGTCTCTTTTAATAATTGTTGCGTTTATATCTTTTATGAGTCGAGTTTGATAAGGATGAGGTGAAAAACTCATATTTTACACCATCCAATAAAAAATTGTCACATTAGTTTTTTACTTAAAACTCAATGTATCCTGTTATACCGAAGAACATTTTAATAAACTCTTCATTCAGTTGGATTTTTAGATAAGTATTAGAATTGATTAGATATGTTTGTACTTATTTTTTAATATGTGATATGATGACGTGTGATGCTAGTATTGAATTGAAGAGTTAAATATCCTTTTAGAATTTAATCTTTTAGTAAATATACCCAAAAAAAAAAAAAAAATCTATAATGTACATATACTATATAAATGTGTTTTTGTTAATCTCCCAAGTAAAAAAAAAAAAAAAAAAAAAATGTTATTATCTAAATTAATGCAGCCAGGGTCCAACCTTTTCATAGGCCATCCCGCACCAGAGCACCCAACCCAGTGGTAGTTTCGTCAATCCCTGTCCCTAACTGAAAGACGTAATATTTACACACACACACAAAGCTCCCTCTCTCTCTCACTGATACAAAAACCAAAACCCCCTTCTCTCTCTCTCTCTCTCTCTTCGATCTATATATTGTTCCTGGATTTCGATCTCTGATTTTCGTGATTCAAATCCAAGCGACTGAATTTTCCCTGACCTGCGAAAATGGTGAGCTTTTTTTCTCTTTTCGATTCTCATTTCTCTCTAAAAACGCTTAGATCTCCCACAATTTTGCTTCGATTCGATGCAAATCTCTATTCAATTCAGTTAATTCCATGGAATTCAAACACTTTTTGATTAATTTATCTTAATGCGAGCTTGTAATTACTTTAATCGGTTTAATTTTTCACGAGATCTGGTGTCTGCTCACTCACTGACTAGTTTTCTTGTTTGCTTTTGTTCTTCGCGCTGTCACAGCCTCTCAGGCTCGAAATCAAGGTACTGTGAAATCAGATCTCAGATTTTTATTTATTTTTATTTTTTTAGTTTTGGTTTGTTCTCTGTTTGGCTGCCGAGAAATTATCTGAAAGATTTCTTAGCATCCAAACAGTGTGCGGATGTGGTAATGTTTAAGTGCTTGTTGAGTAACGGTGTTGTTTTGATGTTTGGATCAGAGAAAGCTTGCTCAAAGATCAGAGAGAGTGAAGTCCGTGGATCTGCATCCAACAGAGCCATGGTAAATCATGAGCTTGTTACTTCAATTCTTGTTATTCATATGGTTTTGATTTGAAAATATTGAGCAATGGTATACATGTGATTGCCATTGTGAAATTGTTTTCGAAAGTGCTTTTAGTTACGACTATATGTAATGCAAAAATTGCTAGTATTGTTATGTGCTGAAATCTGATGCACTTTCAATTTTATTGCAGGCTTCTAGCGAGTTTGTATTCGGGAACTGTTTGTATCTGGAACTATCAATCTCAGGTATGGGATTGTATTTACTACTGTTATGAATGTTGGTTTTTTGTTGTTAATTGTAATAAGACAGTGAGATCTGTATCGAATTGTAAATGACTTGCACTGTTTTTACTTTGTATGGCCTCTTTCTTGCTTCGTTTGTTGAAGTACTATATGATCTTAGTAGTCATGTATGATGTTTTCCCTTAACACACACAAATGGGCACCCACAAACACGGGGCCATACAAGGATTGTACACCGAAAAATATAGTAATTAGGAAGAAGCATGATCTGTTCAGTTGACAAAATACTAAACCTATTATAAAAAAAAAATTCTAAATCCTTTGTAACCAGACCCACCACATATAAAGAAATCACGTGGGAAAGAACCTTGTCCAAAATCTTGAAGCAGCACAACACCCAAAAAAGATCTCATTTGTTTCCTGATTTCAAATAGATTGAAACAGCATGAAACTATTTAAATGAGTCATGCTTATTCTTGGTTGAATTCCATGAAATAAGAACTTCCCTCATTGTGCCATGAATAAATCGCTTACCTATGGAAAATGTTGCTTTTACAGTGAGGGAAAAAATGACAAGATTTCAATTAGTGATTTATTGTCCTAGGAATGTCACAGCACGTGATTTCTGTAGGGTGTATATTTTGTTTCTTTAGTTTATGAATCTTGTCCAAAATCTTGAAGCAGCACAACCCCCAAAAAAGATCTCATTTGTTTTTTGATTTCAAATAGATTGAAACATCGTGAAACTATTTAAATGAGTCATGTTTATTCTTGGTTGAATTCCATGAAATAAGAACTTCTTTCATTGTGCCACGTATAAATCGCTTACCTATGGAAAATGTTGCTTTTACAGTGAGGGAAAAAATGACAAGATTTCAATTAGTGATTTACTGTCCTAGGAATATCACAGCATGTGATTTCTGTAGGGTGTATATTTTGTTTCTTTAGTTTATGAAAATTATGTTACGTAGTTCCAAAATAAGATCCTCTGGTAGTGTTCTTCTGGTATCAATTTTGTTCTCTTTTACTTCTGCACAATGCCTCCCAGGCTTCTCTTATAGTCTTGGTGATGATGAAAGCTCCAATGCTTGTGCTTAAACAGTGCCATTTAGGGTTGTAGTTCAGCTTTGGTCCTCTTTCAGATTTTTGCCAAATGGGTGTACATATACACGCACACACACATCTGTGTGTGTGTGTGTGTGTCTTGAATATTTTTCTTCAACACATTTTTCTGTCTTTAATAGAATAGTACTATGAAATAAGGCTATTCATTTAGGTCATAGAGGCATATACCAAAAGATATATAATATGTTTTATCTACTTGATGATTTTGAACATTAGGAGTTAAACAAAGTAACAAAAACAAATACAACATGTGTGGCTCTGTACTTACTAATAAAAAAGTTTTATGTATCTATATATAATGGATTTATATGAAATGAAAGTACTTGGTTTTTCCCTTCTTTATGGAAGTTCTTAAGCCTATTTCAAGCCTTTGGATTTTGAGATTATTATTATTATTACTCTCTCTATATATATTTTGGTGTGTGTCCTTTGGAGGTCTTCATAAGTCTTTACATCTAACTTAAATGTCCCTGTCAATATACCAGACTATGGCGAAGTCTTTTGAGGTGACAGAGTTACCAGGTATTTGATATACAGTTTTACTTTCTCTTTGCATATTCTCCTACTTGATGACATTGTGCAAAACATCTTTTCTCCTGCATCATTCTTGCTATTAACATGGCTAGGGGGCTAAAGCTATGTCTTTATCTGCAGTTAGGTCAGCCAAGTTTATAGCACGCAAGCAATGGGTTGTTGCTGGAGCTGATGACATGTTCATTCGTGTATACAATTACAACACAATGGATAAGGTAAAAGTATTTGAAGCACACACGGACTACATTAGGTGTGTGGCTGTACATCCTACCCTTCCGTATGTGCTGTCATCATCTGATGATATGCTCATAAAGCTTTGGGATTGGGAGAAAGGTTGGGTGTGTACTCAGATTTTTGAGGGGCATTCCCATTATGTGATGCAAGTAACGTTTAATCCAAAAGATACCAACACATTTGCCAGTGCATCGCTTGACCGCACCATAAAGGTATGATGGGATTTGTCAATGAAACTTGTTTCTTTTAATTTCCCTCATTTTTTATAATTATGCTGATTATGCACTGGTTTTGCATTCTTTCTAGATTTGGAATCTTGGCTCCCCCGATCCAAATTTTACATTGGATGCCCATCAGAAAGGTGTTAACTGTGTCGATTACTTTACTGGTGGTGATAAGCCATACCTAATTACTGGTTCTGATGATCACACTGCTAAGGTCTTCCTCCTGCCCCTTTTTTTTTTGGCCCCTAGAGATTTCTGATTGAATGTATGTATGATGATCTGGAGCCTTTATGGATAAATCCTATGAATACAGGTGTGGGATTATCAGACCAAAAGCTGTGTCCAGACTCTGGAAGGCCACACACACAATGTCTCTGCAGTATGTTTTCATCCAGAACTTCCAATAATAATTACTGGTTCTGAAGATGGGACTGTTCGTATATGGCATTCTACCACTTATAGGTATTTTTTTTTCCCCATAAAAGTATGTCTAAAGTTTTATATGCCTCTGAGGTTGGCTTAGCCTGAGAGCCTCTTTTGTTGACTCTTTTCCTTCAGAGACATTTTTCTTGGGTGGTAAATCAATAGGTTTTTTTTTTGCATAATGGCTCCCCTCCTCATAATGATGTATGGTTTTGAATTGAAATTTGAAACTAGAGTTGATAAAGGTGTTCTTAGATAAGGTATAGGAAACAACTGTTCAAGTATATTATTTTAGCATTTCATTTCTTTCATGGCCTATATTTTCCTTACATATCCTTAGCAAATAGTATTCTTTCACAAAGAAGCCACAAGGTGCTGGGGCTTTTCGGATTGTTCATCCATTCTTGAGTTCCTTGTTTCTCTTAGACCAGTCATTTGATTTATTATTATTATTATTATTTTTTTATTCCTTTGGGTTCATAATCGTGAACTCAAAGTTCATCCTATAAAAAAAAACAAAGAAGTCACAATGAATTGTGAATGCTTTAAGGCAATATACAGCTTCCACACAACTTGATATCTTGCTCATGTAAACATAAAATCTATCATTTTATTCCTGGTAACATGGGGTAATTACGATAAACATCGTTTTAATTTTTAAAGTGACAAGAGGTTGAATTGTACTATAAGAGATTCAAGTAATAGTCCAGTGGTAGTAACATCCCTTGTGGTGCCTCATGATTGACACATTGTTGAAACTTATGAAGTAGAACCTGATTGGTGTTTTTTATCTTCTTCTTGCTCCCTTACTATTTATTTTTAGTTTTTGCTTATTTATAAAATGTGTTGCATAATTTTTAGTGTTGCTAACCCTTAACTTCCAGAATTTGAAATCTTTTTATTTATTTGCAGGCTTGAGAACACATTGAATTATGGTCTAGAAAGAGTGTGGGCTATTGGATACATGAAAGGCTCACGCCGGTAAGTTTCTTGTTTAGTTTTTGATTGTTTGTTTTTTTTCGTTTTAGGAATATTATTGTTGTTTATCTTGAAAGTTTGAAGTATTTTGGGGGATTTGTATCCACTCTTAAATATTAGAAATATGTTTGAGGTACTTTAAATTTGTGACTTTTGCTCATTTGCTTAGAGGATTGTTTTTATTTTCCTGGCACTTCTCTTCTTGAGTTTCTTTCTTAAATCAAAATTCTTTGTATGAGGTCAAATGTATGGATAACTTTTCCCATAAAGTTGTTCTATATTTTCCAAAATTGTTTCTGTCATGTGTTCATTTTGTTGTGATTTTTCTTTAAAAAATACTAAACTATAGTGTCTCTGTCTAGGGTTGTGATTGGTTATGATGAAGGAACCATCATGGTGAAACTTGGTAGAGAAGAACCTGTAGCTAGTATGGACAACAGCGGAAAAATCATTTGGGCTAAGCATAATGAAATTCAAACCGTGAACATTAAGAGTGTGGTTGCAGATTTGGAGGTTTGAACTCAGACCCTAAGTTTGCTACATGACGTGAACTTTATGTATGAAATGTTGCCCCCCACTTTTTCCTCTTTTGGTGATGTCATAACTTCTCTGTTTACTTTGCTTGTTAGGTTGCTGATGGAGAAAGATTGCCTTTGGCAGTTAAGGAGTTGGGAACATGTGATCTTTACCCACAGGTGATGCGGTGTCCTTCTGGTCTAATTTAATTTTAAAGTGCCTTCTTTGTTACTTGTGTATTTTTCATTTCTTCTGCTTCCCACCACCTAATCCTTAAATGTTATCAAGAAATATGTCTTCTTGTAAGTTTACATGCACGGTAATTATGGTATTCTATCTGACTAAATAACCTTCCTTTATGATTATGACGAGCTATTTTGTGTTTGTATTTTAGTTGTTTCTGCAGAAGTGAGAGTCTAGTTAAGATTTACCAATTGAGTATTATTTCTAATTTTTTAGGAACAAAAAGAATGTGTGAAATTCACAAGTTTTTTTGTTTACGAGAAATTGTTCAGTATAAGCCAGGTTAAATTTATGGTAGATTTTTTGCTTTTCTGTACTTTTAGGTCTCATACTCTTTTTTTTTGGTTCTTGCACTGCTTTAATTCATAGTTGTTTCTTCTGTAGTCTATACGTTTTGATAAACCATATTTTATTTTGTTTATTTCTCTGCGTATCAGAAATATTTTTCTGTTTTGCAGTTCTCCATATAAAATGTAATTATCTATAGCCAGAGTTCTTTTTTTCATAGAAGTGAGTGTTAATTATTAAAGTAGTGATTAGTGTTGTGGAAGTTTACTGTCTAAGCTGATTTTAGCTGTTCAATTTCTGTGACTGAACAAAAGCACTGCTTGTCTTAAGAATGTGTTTTAGGAGAGGAAAAAAATGGTTTTCTTATTACCAAAATAGATAACATTTACTTTAGTTAAGAAGAACTGTAATCTAATGTTTGTGGAGTCCAAGGAAATGATGCGAAAAATTTGGTTCTATGTTGATTAGTCTCTTATAAAATGTTTTCATGTGTCTATTTGCATGTGTTATTGACTTTGTTGGGCACTATTTTTGTTTCCAGAGCTTAAAGCACAATCCCAATGGGAGGTTTGTTGTTGTTTGTGGAGATGGTGAATACATTATATATACAGCTTTGGCATGGAGGAATAGATCATTTGGTTCGGCTTTGGAATTTGCTTGGTCAACAGAAGGAGAATATGCTGTTAGAGAAAGCACATCAAAGATAAAGATTTTCAGTAAAACTTTCCAGGTTTGTTATGTGTCAATTGAGATGCTGGAAACAAGTAATTACTTGTCACTTATGTTGGAAAGCTGGTTTTAACTTTCATTTCCTAATTTTTTTTTTTTTAAAAAAAGTATCATTTCCTCTAAAACAAGTGATGATGCTTGACCATTTTTAATGGTGGATACAAATTATTGAATATCAAAGATGATCTCTTACCTTCATATTTTTGGTTACTGTATATTTTTATATTAGATCCTGTATATGCCAATGAGCTTTAGCTCAAATTGCACTTCCTCTTCCTTGCATATATCAGGAAAAGAGGAGCGTGCGTCCAACCTTTTCAGCTGAGCGCATATATGGGGGAGCTTTATTGGCAATGTGCTCAAATGATTTTATTTGTTTTTATGATTGGGCTGAATGCAGGATGATTCGGCGAATTGATGTTAATGTGAAAGTAAGCAATATCATAACTACAATATCTCTATCAGTTTCCCTTTTTTATTTCTTTCCCTCGGCTATACTGTCTCGTATGTTACCTATGTTTCACACCTTCATTTAACCGTCTCAGAACCTCCATTGGGCTGACAGTGGAGATCTAGTGGCAATTGCCAGTGATACGTCATTCTACATCCTGAAATACAATGTAAGGATCTTTCTAACCATAATGTTCCATTTAGGAAAAAAAATTTCTGTAGGATACTTGCTACTTTCTTTTTACAGAAGATGTGCCCAAGCAAAACCTGATTTTCATCTTCAATGTTGCAGCGTGATGTAGTTTCTTCTTATTTGGATAGTGGAAGACCTGTAGATGAACAAGGTGTTGAAGATGCCTTTGAGCTTCTCCATGAAGTGAATGAACGTGTCAGAACTGGTATATGGGTTGGGGATTGTTTCATTTACAACAATTCCTCCTGGAGGCTTAATTACTGTGTTGGTGGTGAGGTATATATGGTCCATCCTTGGTTTGATATATATATATATATATATATATATCCAGATATTGTCTATCATTGATGTGGTAGGGCTATCCTGATAAATTACTCTATTTTTTAGGTAACCACAATGTTTCATTTGGATCGGCCCATGTATTTGTTAGGCTATCTTGCTAGTCAAAGTAGGGTTTATCTAATTGACAAAGAATTCAAGTAAGTAATGTTTTGGTTTTGTCCATGGAAGTCAAATAGGCTGCTGGCTTCATTGTATTAACTTGTTCTTTATCTGGTCTTGCAGTGTTATGGGGTACACATTACTTGTTAGCTTGATTGAGTACAAGACTCTTGTGATGCGTGGGGATCTGGAAAGGGCCAGTGAAGTCTTGCCATCAATTCCTAAAGAGCATCATAATAGGTGTGTCTAACATTTGAACATTTGCAAAATGATGGCAAATGACGATTTCTTTTATTCTTAAAAGAATATGTTTTGTATGTTTACGATGGCTGTTGGGGCACATCTATGTTTCATTTGATAGGCCAAAGGCTAGTATAGTGAAAACTTGTTACTGTTCCAAAATGGTTTGTGAGATTTATGTAGCTTTCTAGTTATTACTCCTCTCTCTCTCTCTGTCTGCACACACATGCCCTATCTAAATCAAAGGTCTTTCCATAATCTCTTCATGGTTTTTGGTTTCACAAATTCAAATTTCTATACGTTGCTGGAAATGGGAACTATATGTTTGGCAGATCCTTGAAACTTTTGGTACTACACAGATCTGCTATTTGGTTCTTGACAATACTTTTCTGGGTCAATATTAATAAAGTCTTATATGTATACATTTTGGACTTGAATGTCGTGCATTATAATAAAACTTTTTTTTTAATACTCAAATAATCTTATTGTAAGAGCGCCAAGGGGTGATCTCTTGCTCTCTAGTCAGATTTGTGTACTCCTAAACTTTATTAGAGAATTTAATAATATCTATTATGTATACATGAAATTTTGGAAACTAAAATGTGTCTTATATTCAAATGATTGATTTTCTTTTATTGATAGTGTGGCTCGTTTCTTGGAATCACGTGGAATGATAGAGGATGCTCTTGAAGTAGCTACAGACCCTGATTACAGATTTGAGCTAGCCATACAGCTTGGTAGATTAGAGGTTGCAAAGGTAAGTCCAATTTGTTTATGTCATGGGATATGAGTTGCCTTGAGAGCATTCTTCTACTTGAGCATGTGAACATTTTCTAATTTCCTTTTAAAGAATGCTGATGTCCTTTTAGATTTACAATATTTGTCCCAAGCAATATTCATATACCTTTTATTTTCAGGGTATTGCGTCAGAAGTGCAGAGTGAGTCTAAATGGAAGCAGTTGGGAGAATTAGCTATGTCCAGTGGAAAGGTGCTGATCTATAAATTAATCTTTTGTTGTCTGATCAAGATATCACCACATTTCAAAATTTCATCTCAGTTTTTCCCCACATTCCAGATCTGATGATTGGATATTGAATTGGAAATTTTGAACACAAGATCTCCCCCCCCCCCCCCCCCCCCCCCTCTCTCTCCTCTTTAAATGACTGAATAGCAACTTGCCTTTAGGATTTGTGTAGACATTTTAAAAAGGTATCTTGTTTTACTATAACTATGGTGAATTCAGATAGTAATCTTGGGTTGAAAAAAAAATCCTTATTCAAACCTGACAACTTTTCATCTGCTCTTACCACCTCTCTTGTTAGATGCTTTCTAGGAAGAACAAAGACTTCATTTTTGCTCAAATACTGGTATCCAATAAGTATCCGCATGCATGTCCCTGCTTTTAAAAAAAAATTATTTTTAAAGGTGCCAAAATGTCCTGGATACAACTGTGATATGGCCCGGATACGGTCGTAACCCAACCCCCACATAGTGGGAGATTGCCCAAATTTATGAGGATTTTATTTGTATTTTTTATATATTGGTTTCAATGTTGAACACATATCTAGTTATCTTTTATTTACTCTTTAGATCTTGGGTTATATATTAAAATCATTTAATGACCATGGATTCATTTTATTATCCATATAGTACTCTTAAATTGTAATATGCTTAACAGTATGTGAAAAAAAAAATCATTAGAACAATATATAAAAATTATAAATACAAATATATTTAATAGTGAATTAATACCATATCTCTGTTGTATCGTATCCTAGCTCTTCAAGTATTGCTGTGTTGCTATATAATGTATCATATTTGTACCCCTACCCAAAAACATGTTGTGCTTCTTAGGATGCTTTGCACTTAGTTTTTCTGATCTGGATTTTGGATTCTTTCTTCTTGTTGGGTATGTTGTTTTCCTGGCCACACTTTTCTAGAAACTTATATTATTAAAAGGTTAATTTATTAAAATATTAAACGTACTGACATTCCTCTCTTATTTGAGTATTGCAGTTAGATATGGCCGAGGAATGTTTAAAGCGTGCAATGGACTTGAGTGGGTTGTTACTGCTCTATTCTTCTTTAGGTGATGCTGAGGGGATATCACAACTTGCATCACTTGCTAAAGAGCAGGGGAAGAACAATGTTGCATTCCTTTGCTTATTCATGTTGGGTAAATTGGAAGAGTGCCTTGAGCTTTTGTTGGAAAGGTAATTATTTTTAATTTTTCTATTTTAAACACGAAGCGCGACAGCACAAATTGATACAATTTTATCAATCAGCAACCGGATACCTGAGGCGGCCTTGATGGCACGATCTTATCTTCCAAGCAAGGTCTCGGAGATAGTTGCAATTTGGAGAAAAGACCTAAATAAGGTAACTGTTTTTCCCCTGTTTGTTGTGCTGAGTTCAGATCTTAAAATAGCTTGACTAACCAATATCAATTACCATACTGGTAGAATAGATAAATGGTGGACTCTGTTGTAATGCCTAAAGCTATGCATAATTATGTATATACATCTATATATGCATACTTGTATGATCGTGTAGATTGTTTAAAAAAGTTTGATGCTATCTGACTATCTGTAGGTTAATCCAAAAGCTGCTGAATCTTTAGCTGATCCCGAGGAGTATCCTAATTTGTTTGAAGATTGGCAAGTTGCTCTTTCTGTTGAATCCAAAGTCACAGAGTCAAGGTACCAAAGCATTCTGTTATTTACCTGCTTTTTGTTGGATAATATTTCCCCTGAGCTTATTATTGCTTTTTTCTATGCATGCTATCTGAAGAGACGGCATTAACTCATTTCTTTTAATTGCATTGTAGGGGTGTTTATCCTCCTGCAGAAGAATATATAAACCATGCCGACAGATCACATCTTACACTTGTGGAGGCTTTCAGAAACATGCAAGTAGATGATGAGGAACCCCTTGAAAATGGAGATGCAGATCATGAGGTATACTCTGCCTATGGATTTCATATTGCTTAACTTGGAAATTAGTGTCTTTGGTTTTCTCTAACACAAATAAAACCGTACTAACTTTTTTTAAATGTGCAACATGTTAATCTTGGCCTACTTTAAGAGAGAGGATTTTTATACAGTAGAAGGCTTTGTTATTTGACTTATTTCATATTCTAGATATATTTGTATCAATTAGAACTTTGGTTCTTCTCTTGAACTTGTGAACTTATGATGAAATTCTGTTTGTTGGTTCTCTGAATATTCTATGGAGCTTGTTTTTAGTTTACTCTTATAATGTTCTAATTTGTTACTCGGAACAGAATGGAGAAGAACAGAATGCAGAGGAGCTGAATGCAGAGGAACTGAATGCAGAGGAACAAAATGGAGAAGAAGAGAGCCAAGAGGAGGCTGTCGTAGTGGATGCAGATTCAACAGATGGTGCAGTACTCGTTAATGGTAACGAGGCTGAACAAGAGTGGGGTACGAATAATGAAGGAACCCCGTCTGCCTAAAAGCAATTGGTTGGGCCAGTGTGAAAATCCAAATTTTGTCTCCGGTGATTAATTGATTCTAAAATGCCATTTCTGACTCCCATTTACACCACTTGCGCTTTTCTTTTTTCTTTTTTTTTTCTTTTTTTTCACTACTAGATCTACTAGTGTTAACCCCTACCACTACAACTACCACTTATTGAAATTATCTATTATTTCGGTATATATGTGTTACTTTTGTCTGTGCTATTGTTGGTAATGCATGCTTTATGTATGGGAACTATATTATGAGCATTAGTATGTATTATTTTGTATGGTATTACATAGCAAATGTCCAAGTCAGGTCTCCACTGGTTGTCATAAAATTAATGTGTGTAATTCTTTCCATTTGGTCTCTTGTAGAGAACTTTTAACTTTTGTAGCTTGTATGGTAGGCATGTAGGCTAGTTGCTTCTCGATGTCAAATAGGCAAAACTGATTTCCGTGATATTGCCTTGTTGGTATGAAATTGACATCACATTGGCCTATTGGATTTCTGACTATTTCTTTCTGTAACTTTTCCTTTTACAAACTTAGTGCTACTGCTTGGTGATGCTTTCATTTTAGATGTATGGGCATGCAATTAAAGATTAATTTTTTGTCTCCTTTATTCATTGATTGTGTTTATGTATGTATGTATGTATATAAATAAATTTGTCTACTCTAATGTTACAATCTAGGAACTCTGCTTTTTTACCTTTTTTTAAAATAAAAAAAAGTGTACCTAGGAACTTGATTTACATTTTTCACCCGTTGTCATATTTAATTTGGTAGATTTATTTTTTGGCTGAAAATTTGGGTAGACTAATGATTGGTTTTTACAACCTTTTTTTGTTGACAGTGCTTACGCCACATCAGTAGGTTCCAGCTGTATGGATCTCTTATATAAAGGTGAGACAATACAAAATTAAAAAAAAAAAAGTGGGGAGGGGGGGGAATCTCAGATGTAGGAATAAGTTCTAGCTAGTCGTGCAATTGCCTGTACATGAACCAGAAAAAGGGGCAAAATAAAAAAAGAAGAAGAATGTAAACAACAGAATAATGATTTATTTAGAAACATTAATTTAGTCTTTGCATGTAACACTGAACCTGACAGCCGTCAATGTAGTTCTTGAGATTGACATTGGCTTCAGAGTGAACCTTCATTCTTGAATTGGGATGAAAGTAATTTCTTTTGGAGTGCATTTGGAGACACATTAATGGATTAGTCTTTTCATGTGATCTACAAGCTTTTGGAAGTATTGCAATATAATTGTCATTGATTAAAAAAAAAGAGAGGAAAAAGTACTGCAATAATTGTGTTTCTTAGTGATATCTTTTCATGGGTTCTACAAACTTTTAGAGACATTGAAATGATGTTGCTGGTTATTACATTATTTTTTTCCTTTGCTAGATTTATCAAATATTATTTCAAAAGGTAGTTTCTCTTCTAATTTTTTTTTTCTTTAAAATACCAGGTTTCCTGGAGAAGGCTATCAAGAAATGAATGTAGGAACTTGTTTCTGTTATCAGACGGTGTGGCATGGTAGTGCATTGAATTTTGTCATTGGGCACATAGTATAAAATGTTTCTTAGCTTCAGTTAATCGTTTTTTTACTCTCTTTTTTAGCATATTCTGAGGTCTTTCCCTCAAAATTTTTTGTGCCATTGTGAATGTAGAAAGAACTGAAGTAATGATTACTACTGAGATTTTATTTTTTTCTTTTCATTGTTCAAATTCTAGATGTTTTGGGTTCCCTTGTTTGTTGTGGGAATCCTCTTATTATATACTCATGTTGAACTGGAAACATGCGGTACAGGAAAAATAATTTCTTATATTATATGCAAGCTTTTATCTAAAGTGGTGGATGTTCCAACTTCCAATATCTTGTTTCTTGTTGTAGAGGGTTTGCACCTTTTCGCTTTCAATAATTTTACTATCTTGTGTTTTTTGGGAGATTGCAGATTGGGCCCAGTTATTTTGTTTGTGTAAGCTTGTGCCGATGTACGTATGAGTCCATCGTCTGCTGTGAAAGGACTACTAATAATTTTGAACATGTGTATCTGAAATTCTATAGTTGTGGGAGGATATTTTGGGGCCATCAAATCATTTATCAGTCTCTAAAATTAGAGGTCATAAAAATTCAGACTAAAACAATTAAAGCATAAACAGATAACTAAAACAAAGACAAAAAGGTTTTCCTTGTATTTTTTACAGCCCAGTGATTTGGTAATTAAATTGTATTTTGTTTTGGGTCCAATGATGGGAAACTCTATGTATCTAGGTTCTTTTTGTTTTGAACAAGAACAGGTAGTAGCACCTAGCCAAAGCCGCACACTTCTGTGTTCTCACCATCAATCAAACCATTTCTAACCATTAGCAGCAAACATTTCTGCAGAAAATATTCGCAAGGTACTCTTCTACAATTACGGAGACGCAGAACGCTTAAATTGCCTTATATGGTTGGTTAGCATAGATTGGGATAAGGATTATTTTTCCCAAGAGATGCTATAAAAGCCTATAAATCAAACACAGGACTCAATGCACCTGTAAGCTGGCATTTTAACTTTTCTCCTCAGTCCTTTCTGATGTCTGTATCACCGCTTGCTTAAGGGACAGATAGGAGGAGTCATTTTTGTTTGGTTAAAACTTGAAGTCTTGTCTCCTAATAATATCTGTTTAACTAGTCAATTCTCCAATAATAAGAAAGGCCAGAGCAATTATAATACCATATTGTCAATTTAGGCCCAGTTGTAGATCTTTTAAGTGGAAAACGTAGTGTTTTTATACACACTAAAAACACATGCATTTTCCACGTGCTTCCAAATTGCAATCAGATGAATAAAAAGGTCAAAGCAAACTGGACCTCCCCTTCTTTAATAGATGACTGGTCCTTGAAATAATCACGAGGTGGTAGTAGCATGGCCATGTGTTAGCCATACCCCTCCCATATTTCCTTTCCTTAACCTAAACATAAAATTGGAGCATTAGCACTCATGGATGCAAAAAAATGTTTATCATACATTTTCAAAACCTACCTTATCTATTTTACTATCTCATTTTACAACTCACTCAACATCACAATTTCCATTTTTACATACAACTCATTAAAATAATATGAACTATACCAACATATAATATAACAAATTAATTCTCTCTCCTCTCCCATCTCTTTCTATTTTATCTTTTCCTCTCTCACTCCATTAATATATGTGTTTTTATTTTTACATCCCATAAACAATAGGATTGTATATATACAACCTTGCTATTCACATATGCTGAAAAAATTTACATTTCCATACCCAGGAAATGCTCTATTTTAGTGTTTTAGTTGCTAAAATAGCAACTGAAAGATTTTTATACTCCCAATACTAATGCTCTTATGTTAAAATTTTATAAACTAAAAAACAAAGAAGTAAAGAACTCAAAAAATCTATTATTTGCCACATAGACTAACTAACAACATCCAGACAATTAACCCCTAAAAGCCCAATTCTTTATTTGTGGGCTTTAATACCCAAAAAAACCCAAATCAAGACTCATACTTAAAATAATCGAAAGATATTCCATTTAGCCCCCACCACCACACCCCCCCCCCCCCTTTTTTCCACGTGTCACAATTGGAGCACAGTAGCACAGAATTTCTATCCAACCCCATGTCACGAATCCTATAAAGAACCAAGCTTTACACGATTATAAAGCCCTTTTCGCAGAGTGGAATAAGGAGAAAGGAAACCCTCAGGCAGGCCCTTCCATTTCCAAATCCTTACAATCCCACAAAATTCAAAATAATAACAATAATAATAATAAATAAATAAATAAAAAGATAAAACAAAAAATAAGAAAAACCCATTTTCATCTCTGACCCCTTCACTTCTTTCTCTGTCGCCGAGGTTTTTGCTTTGGCTTCATTTTGGTACTAGGTAAGTCCCAAATCTCTGTTCATTCAGTCTCTACGCTAATTACTGTCTTGGATTTTTTTGGGTTTCATCAATGTGTTATTGTTCTGTTTCTTTTTCTTTTTTTGTGTACCTATTAATGCTAGATTGGTTGTGAATCTTATTGATGTGTTTGTTTTTGCCTGTGTTATTGGTGACCCATTTTGTGGTATTTTGGATTTCTTTTGAAAAGTGGGTTTTTATTTTATTTTATTTTATTTTAAAGCTTTTAGTCTCTATTTGGTTGCTGGGAAATGAAAGGAAAAATAAATTAAAGAAGGGAAATAGATAGAAAGTTTTAATTTATGTTGTTTGTGGGGTTTGGTTTGGCAAGAAAATGAAAACCCAGCTCAACTAAGAGTTAGGATTTAGGGTTTTGGTAGTTAGGGTTGATGGGTTTAGTTTCATATTCTTTTCTTTTCAGTACATTTTCTAAGTAATTTATGGAGCTTTAGAGATTGTTCTTTCAGAGTTCTCTTACCTTAGTTTTATAAGGTTGGGGATGAGCTCCGGGTCAAATGGCACTTCCTTCTTCCAGTAAGAATGGGTCGAGGTTGAGCTTATGGGTTTAAAACCCTCTGGATTTGTGTGATTCACCATTTAAACAAATCTGAACACCCAAGAAGAGATGCAATGCTACTTTGGCTCTTATTAGGCATCATTGTATTATGTTGGCGTAATAATTGTGTGAACTGTTTTTTCCCCTATTGGGTACTTCTTTTGGTGGATGTGTGGTTAGTGGTGGTTGGGACTTCGGATGCTGAATCTGTAGTTTCTTTTGACACTTTAGGTTTCCTAACATTTCTAGAGTCCCTTTTTGATGTATTGTACTGCTAAGCAAGCAACGGTAACTGTTTTTTTTAATCCCTGCTAAGCGTTTGGTTTGTTTTACTAGGTCATTTTTGCTAGCTTCTATGTGTGGTTAGTAGCAGTTGGGATGCTGGATCTTGTTAGTTCTCTACTACTATAGGTATATTTGCCAGGTTCTATTTTCTTCTGCCCCCAGCACATTGGCCACCTTCGTTGTTGCTGTACTTCGTTAGGGTTGGGATTGACGTTTGAAGTTGAGCATTATTCTTTTACTGTGTCTTGTCGCATTCCTCTTGATCTTGATCTTAACCAGCGCTTGTCTTGCATCTTACTTTTATTATGTATCTATATGTTGTGTAATTTTGTATGAATGTCTATTAATTTAGAGAATCTTGGAGATGAAGTTTTAATTTCTTTGTATATGTTATTTTCTGTTGCCTAATCAAACAGACAGAAGAGAAAAATGATATAAAACTTAACATTTTAAGTTGACCCCTGTAGCATGATTAATTTTCTTCTCTTTTGTATTTTTAATTTTGAAGTTGAAAAATATGGCTCTAACTGATGGTTTTGAACACATCCAGAGAAGGTTCTATTGTGATGGTGTTTAATTGATCTGTTATTTACATATGTTCATACTTATTTATAAATGTCAAGTGACTATGATCGTGTGTGTAGAAGACTCATTTTTTTCATTAATCAATATGTAAAAGACTCTTGTCATCATGGCTCTTGTATTAATTTAATCCCAAGATCCTACGAAAATGTTTTCAGTAGAGGAGATATCCTATTATGATTGAATTGCTGGATGATGTTTTTGTATGCTGATAAATGTAAAGCATTTTTTGGATTTTCATATTTAAGCCAGGACAAGAGGTCACTTGTAATGTATATATGTAAAAAAAGATATTGCAGAACTATATAGAATTGAAGTGTAATTGAATTAGACACCACATTGGGTAAAGATTTTACTTAGAGGTGCTAGTAAAATTTTACTTGGTGTGTGTAATTTCCAAGAAAAAATGTGTTAAAAAAATATGCTAGAATAGATCTCATTTAGATGTGACAACCAAAAGAAAACATGTCACATTTTAGAGAAGGCATCCATACATTTTGTTTTGGTGTCCAATGATTAAACTTTCTTGTTTTTGTGGAATTTGTAGATGTTGTCTGGCAGCAGATGCCTGATGGTTTTTACTCTTAATTCTTGTATGATCTGAAACTAAGCCAGGGATATTAGTGGGGATCTGTGATGTTAATATCCTAGTGGCTTGTTCCATGGACATCAAAAGGTGAAACATGGGATGTGCTGGTTTTTGTTTTGGCATTCCAGAATTTTATTCTTGTATATTCTTCTTTTATCTTGTATGGCTACCGTGAAAACTTTGAATCCGAGTCCAAAAGATTAAAGGATCCATGAAAAGAGAACTCTGTAGAGGGTATTGCATTTTTGTCGTGTAGTATTTCCTCATCTCTAAATGAAACTCTCCACATGTCTTTTTAGTTGATAATCAATGAAAACACAAAGAAAATGAAAATGGCTTTCTTAAGCATCAGCTAGCCAGGGTGATGGTGGCGTTTGGGTATTGCTTTTCTTGCGTTGCGTTTTCTGCCTTTTTTTTTTTTTTTTTTGGGGACACGTCTGGCACTGTTCATTGTCCATGAACAGTGCCAAACGCGTGAACAGTAATTTTTATTTTATTTTATTGTTTTCAGTTTTCAGCAAAATAAGTTATATCCAAATGGATCCGATGTCACAGCTTGTTAATTTGATTTATATGTTTGTGTGGTGCGAAATGCAGATTTTATGTTAATTCTAATTGAGAAGTCTAACATGAGAAGCAAAAGTTGTCCCTTATTTGTCCCCACTGTCCTGATAAGATTCATCATAATCTCATGTTCCTTTTCTTTTATATGGTATAATTTTACAGTTAGGTCCATTGTGTACAAGATGTAGCGCAAAAGTAAGTGGTTTCAGATTAGAAATAAATGAAGAATTTACCAACATAATCATTAAAATTCTTGTAATTAGTCAACTCTATATTTAAAATTCTAATTTATGTGGGATAAATTGACATTTAAAAGAGAACAAAAATTGGTAAAACAGGTTCATGTTAAAAGGGCTCAACCTGTCATGACATGAATACTGAATTGAGTCATTTCTGGTTGATTATGGGTTAAACAAGTTAACACAGAATTGACCTATTTATTAATCATGTCGAAGTGGGTCAACTTGCTTGACATGAACCCGTTTACACTAAACACTGACCTACAAGAAAACCATGTTGTGTTTGTAGGTTGTGTCTAACATTGTCACCCTTTATGAGATCTGGCTGAAGCTTATAAAATTCTCCCAAGAAATTTCTTATTCTTCATTTGATGTATCTCATGGTACATGTTTGAAATTGCCATGAGGGCTCAAATTGATACCTCAATCATCTTTTGGGAATGGGATGGTAATTAACTGGAGTTAGACATTAATATCAAATAATTATAAGAGTGAGTGCTCTTCATTTTAGTAATTTTTATGCCAGACAACAAAATGGATGTCCTAAAAGCCAATTACTCTATCTAGGTGTTTTTTCATGAAGATGCTTATGTTTTCTTGCCTATTTTCTTTTAGTTTAAAAACAACATGGTGGTTGGATGATGAGTTTATTTTACTATTTCGTAGTTAATGATATCTTTGGAAAAATACCATTTGCTGATTTGCAGATACCAGATTACCCATACTTGGCCTAACAACAGTTCTTAAGTTTTCCTTTGTTGCCTTGATTCTTCAATGGGGGATGCGGAAAATGCCCTTCCACCTTCAAAGAAGAGGTCTGCAGGAAGGGAACTCACTAAAGATAATGCTGGTCTCGATGATGAGGAGGATGCTCCTGAACAAGAGGGCGGAACTTTCAAGAGGGCCAGTGAGGATGTGCTAGCAACCAGAAGAATTGTCAAAGTTCGTCGAAATCAGACAACATTGGCTCCCTCTTCCAATCCATTTGCTGGGATTAGCTTGGTTCCTCCTAAGGAGTCCAATGTAGCCTCAGCTGAGGTTACAAGTGAAGCACAAGCTGCTGGTGAGAAGACAGTTTCAGATGATGTAGATGGAGAAGATGACGCGGAAAAGGGGAATGAAAAGGGTAAAGATGAGGAGAATAAGCAGTTAGAGAGCAAAGATGATAAGGCAGGGGATGAATCTGCAGTAGATAAGGAGAACGCTGTGGAGGAGAACAGCAATATTGGGAGTGAGGCAACTGAACCGAAGATAGACAATGAACAAACTGCAAAAGAAGAGAAGACTGAAGATGAATACAAGAAAGATGATTACAGTGAAAAAGTGAATTCTGGTGCGGAAGGCACTCCTTTGAGCTCATTCCAACAGCTTTCAAGCAGCAAAAATGCCTTCACTGGTCTTGCTGGAACTGGAATATCCACTTCTACATTTTCCTTTGGGTCTATTTCAAAGGATGGGTCTGCACTTGGTACTGCTTCTGCATCACTTTTTGGGGTGAAAGATGACAAGCCTTTTGGCCTTGCTCCCTCTAATAATGGAAGTTCTTCAATTTTTGGTGCATCAGGGGCTTCCACTGCTTCAAAGAGTGAGGGAAGTGGTTTCCCATCAAAGCAGGAGGTTGTGATGGAGACTGGGGAAGAACAGGAGAGAGTGGTTTTCACTGCTGATTCCGTGATGTTTGAATTTGTTGATGGAGGTTGGAAGGAACGTGGAAAGGGAGAACTAAAGGTGAATGTCTCCACCACTGGCACGGAAAAAGCCAGACTTGTTATGCGAGCCAGAGGGAATTACAGGTTGATTTTGAATGCAAGTCTTTACCCAGATATGAAGCTCACAAATATGGAGAAGAAAGGCATCACATTTGCCTGCGTTAATAGTGCCAGTGAAGGGAAGGATGGTCTTTCTACATTTGCTTTGAAGTTCAAGGATGCTTCCATAGTGGAGGAGTTTCGAGCTGCCGTTACAGCACATAAAAGCAAGACCTCTGAAATTCTGAAGACTCCAGAGAACTCCCCCAAGGCTTCTGATGATTGAAAGTTGCTCTCTTTGATGCACAGAGAATATCATTTTCTGACGAGAAGTGTGTCCTGGTAGTAGTTGTCCTTTCTCCACACAGAAGAGAAAGTTGTTTTAGATTTCGGAAATCCTCAGTCCTTATGCAGCAGAGTTATAGAGTCCTATCCTTTTTGTTGTAGTCTAATTTCAGTCTAGTCTGCGAGAAAATACTTAATTCTGGGAAAGTCCTTGCTTCAGACTGCATAATTTGAGCTTGGAAGACATTAAATGTTGGTCAGAGTTTTATAGTTAATCCCCTAAATTTGGGATATATATTGAACTGCAGTGTCATATTTTGGATTATATCTTCTTGATCCCGGAAGACAACCATGGGAAAACCCGAATTGCATTGGTTGTATAATGTTATTATATATCTCCCTTAAGTTTTATAATTTTGACATTATCGCCTTTGATGTCATTTATGTCTTTCTTCCCGTAATACTGGACCACTACATAAGGGGAACCCTCTCTAACACCAATGAGCTGCAACAGCCAGGGACTTGTATTTCCTTATCAGGTATCACAAGTCTCTGAGAATCTAAATAATGCTTGTAACATGTCATCGAACCTGGTAATTCCTTTTATTTATTTTCTGTTTTTGCTGATCATGGTGTTTCATTAGCCTTGCATGGTCGGTACTTCTATACATGTGCATGTTTGAATCTACAAGTGTCTTATCACACGGGAAAATATGTTCATTTGCTTGGAAAAGATCTCGCTAAGGAGAATCTGTTATGAACGGGATAAATAAATTACTAAATATAAAAGATAATCAATTCGAGATAACCAATTTCTTGAACTTGAGAGGGAGAATAGACTTTTTGGATTAATTTTCTACTTCATTCTCATTAATGCATTCAACATATGTAAATAGCTAAGGATGAGATAACTTCATCAACAAATCCTAAAACATAAGAACCAATCCTATCCTAAAACATAAGAATTAATTTAAATACATATAAATAACAATACTAAGCTATCTAGGAAGCCTTATTCTATTACTAAACTAATTTAAATAATTTATCCAGTAACAGAATAACCATGCCTTTGGAGGTCTCATGAGACCGTCTCATAAAATACCCCCTTCTTTCACAATGCATTTGATGGATATTCGTTGGAAAGTTTAGTTCTGCAAATGCTAAATGACAGTTTTTGACTTGTTAGGCTATTACAACAATACCACAATCGACAGTAGATAAGAAAAATAGCAATAGCTTTATCATGATTTGGGCCATGAGTATTTAGCTTCAACAGAATCACCCTCTAAAGTTGTTTGAGCCCTTCTGCAAGAGAACCAAGATCAAGGTAAAATATCAATGCACTTTATAATCATGTCCAAATGCGAGCAATGAAATTTTAAGATGTAAAAGGACAATTCATCTGTTGATTTTGTAGGATGTAAACTTAGGATTTGTGGGTGAGAATGATTTGTCAAGACAAATAGATATATTCTCATAGTTATCATGGGTTATAGACATATAAGGAGAATCCATATTTATGTTGAGTGAAAAATAGGAAAAAAGCACCCCAAGATATAAGTTTTAATATATTTTGGCCAAATTTATACTTATATAATAATAAAATAAAACAACACTGATCAAAATCCATTATTCATGATATAGATTATAACCTGTCATTAACTCTCATAAAACTCACAAACAAAAATCAACAAATCTCCCATAACGCATAGATTGAATTTTATCTTCCAATTCTCACATATATAATAAACAATTATAATAACAATTAATTATATAAAAAAAAAAAAAAAGGTTATAGTACCACTCTATTTATTAAATTCATAAGTCCTTATTTCTTTTTTCTTTTTATAAATTATAAGACCACTTTTAAATAATTTTTTTAAAAATCACTCTGAACAAGAATAATTACACCTTATTACTATTCTTGTAATAATTTGGCATTCTAAATCAATAAGAAAAGCTTCAAAATTATTTTCTAATGGATTAGACTTAACAAATCGTTAGCTCCAACTTATGAGGTGTCTTTACCCGTATATTTTTAAGCACTTTCTTTGCACAAATTTTAATTTGTTACCTTGACACATGTAACCACACTCACATGAATGCGGGTCACACATGTGACACTTACACCAAATACCATTTCCTTTGCACCCTTGTTTGTGGGGAGGTTGTACTCCAGATCATCAACAAATGATGCAATTAGTTGGGTTCGACATTATTTAAACTTCTCAAAGAACTTGACTTGCAAATTTGCAATCATTTCTAGTACATTCTATGCAAATCTCTCTCTTTTTTGTCCATCATAATATTTCCTTTGTTGATTTAACTAAATTATCTATTATACTTTTTGTTAAACCATGTACTAACATGCAAGCCACTTTTAACTGCACATGTCTCACCAGTTAACTTGTATAAACTGATTGAAAGTTCTCTCTCTTTGTCATCATAAAAGCACCTTGTAGATAAAATACCACATCCAACATTTGTAAATTACACAAATATCCCTCAAACTTTCAACAATTACACAGATGCTCCTCCAATTTCCACTTTATAAATTTCCCAAATTACCAAAGCACCTCCAAAAATTAGCAAGATACCCAAAACCTACCCAAGTTACAAAAATACTCCTTCAACACTTAAAATTACCAAAATACCCCATAGCACTCGAAAAATTGTTGGAATACACCGGAACATATAAAATTACCAAATCACCCCAAACTTCTTTCAAATATCCAAAATACCTCTAAGGGGCACTAGAAAACATCATGAGGCTCACAAAGTAGATCTCAAGGGTCTAATCAAAATAGTGCAACCTGAAGATGGAACTCCCCACTCTTCAAAACTAGAGTAAGCCTAATAGTAGACTATTCAGTTCAAATATGTAAATATGAGCCTTAGGCACATCCAAATATTGGATCCCAGTCAAGATAATTGCTGTTAAAGTGTCCGATTATAGTCAAGTCAGGTTATCAGGGTCATGATTTTCATATTGTCAAGTAACCTTTTTTTTTTTTTTTAAGAAGGCACTATCAAGTAGCTGTTAAGTGTCCATTCGGAATTTGTTTTTTACCTTAAATTTTATTAATCAATAAAGACAACAAAACTATTTTTTTTTTAATAATAAATAAGCAAACTTTTATTCTTTATTTCTGTCTTAATTTTAGCTCAAAAAGTTAATGATCGAATTCAATATGCTTTGTTCAAATTAGGAACAAATGCAATATTCCAAATGAATGAATTGCACTAACTATATGTGTGTGACAGTGTGAGCGTGTGTGAGAGAGAGGAAATTATTGGGTATTTCTGGTATTTACTGATTATTAAAGTGCCAATGGGCTCATGAATCATGATACATAAGGCCTTTTTTTCTTCTAAATAATTACTTTATTGAAACATAAACAGATGATTACGAAAGGGGAGAGGATCTGTCACCATCTTTACCTAACGCTCGAGCCACCAAATTAGGAAGACTAGAGAGGGCAACCGGCCCTATCCAATTGAACAAAGTGCCCAAAATGTTATCAAACTCAGATTAATAGTATGGCCCCCGTGATATCAGTGGTCCCCAATTTTCGTCGTCCCATACTCCGATTGTTTTTTTATTTTTTACTATATATATTTTTGTCATTTGCTTATTCATAATTGAGTTAGATAATTATAAGTTTATAACCTGAGGGATGGAGAATTCAACAATATATAACAATGAACTAGAAGACTCTTGATCCTCTACTGTTTACTCTTATTGTTAACAATATAAATTATAGGAATACATCTAGATTCTAGATTAAAATTTGTGACAACCTAATCCTGTAACCCATATATGACTCTTTAGATAAAAAGCTATTGGGATTTAAAGAACACTACTCATTTGCAATAACATCATAAACCAAACCTTAATTCCTTGAATAGGGTGATTTAACTTTTGGTGCATGACTGTGAGCAAGAATCCACACAACTATCCACTTTCTCTTCACCTACAAATAGATATGAACCCCCAAAATATAATGTAAATAATTTGAAGAAAATAGAGCTATTAGGAAGTGAGAGAGAGAGAGAGAGAGAGAGAGAGAGAGAGAGAGAGAGAATAATACTTGGGAATTCTTTGGTGCTGAAATTGGTGCACAAGGACGAAGCACAACCAAGTTTGCAGAAGTAATCGTTGTCTCTATGGGTAAAGTCTATAGGGAAGCTGGGTTTGATGCAATCTATCAAGCACTTGAAGGGGCAAGAGATAGCTGATTGGTTGGGTGTGATAATACAAAGAATGAAGCAACCCTGGTTGCAACTCTTAAACGAGGCTGTGGACTCCTTCACAAGCACCCCCATCACAAAACAAAGCAGCAGAAGTGATATATATTTTTTCTCCATTCTTCTTTTCCTTTACTAAAGGACTACAAGAAATTGCAAGTTGAATATAGACAACTATTTTGTCCAAGACTCCCACGCTTTATAAAGACTCAGTAACTAGCTGATCAAAAAAAAAAAAAAGACTCAGTAACTAGTGTTCAGTGGATGCACAGTTTGATGGTGGAGTGAAAATGAGAAGTGAATTATGAAACCCAGTATAGACAAAATAGTTGAATATAGACAAAATAGTTACAAGTGTTCAGTGGATGCACTGTGAAACCCAGTAGCAACACTGAATTATGAAACTCAGTAACTACGGAATTACTATTATAAATTTACAAGGTTATTGTAACTACACAATTATTATATATATATATATATTAAACTTGTAAATTTATACCATTATATATTGATTAATGTGAGTTATTTTTTGATAAAATTGTGTAAATTTTATACATTTCTCTATTATGCACCGACTTATGTGAGTGTTCTTAGAGCAATTGCATCAATTGATGCAAAATCTTACAAAATAGAAAAAATTGCTCATCTTACAAAATAGAAAAACAATTTTCTCATTCAAAACCAAAAAAAAAAAATGGCGTTTTCACTGTTTTCTACTCCACAGCAACCACAACAACAATCCTGTTTCAACCTCAAACTCGGTCTTTTCAACCAAGTAGTCCATTCTTTCCTCAACAACAGTAGCAACAGTTGTTTCAACCACAACAGCAGCAACAACAATTGTTCCATCCTGAGTCACAGAAAATTCTCCTCCAGATCGAGTATGTTTTTTTCTCTTATTTCCTAGTTCTTGATTTTTTTTTTTTCTTTTTTGCTATGTTTTCTGTTTGGTTGCCGAGAGAATGTGGAAAAATTAACAGAAACAATGCAAGATTGAGTCTTTTCTTTTTCCCACTTGTTATAGTCTCTTGGGTTTCTAAATAGAGAAACCTTAAAAATTCAAGCTCTTGATCTCGATTTTTGAAGGCTTTGATGATTTTTGGGGTTTTGATGGTTTTTATTCTTTGTTTGATCAATGGGTGAAGGGAGTGCTTGATGATGGTGCTTGATGATCTGGGTTTTGATTAGTGGCTGATGATGGTGCACGGTTTGCAGTGGCTGTGCTTGATGATGGTGGATTGATCATTGATGGTGGCTTGGGTTGTGTGTGAGAGGATTTTAAGAGAAGAGAGAAGTGTGAAGGGTGAAGGAAATAATTAAAAATCATAAAAGAATAAATATTTTATTGAATAAATGTGTAGAATAGGTGTGTAAAAATGGGTATGTAAAATAGAAAAAGTAGGTTTTTTTTTGCAGTTGCTCTTAGGTGGTTAATCAAAGCACTAAAATTTTATGATTAGCATAGACTCCATACGTCCTTCCACATGAGAGACCTCACCAGGGGGTTGGACTGAATCCGATATTGGGACCAAACTCTATTGGTTCAACATTTATTTCCCCACTCATTTCCCTCTCAAAATTTCTTACTTATACTGTTCAATTGGTTTACTGATTAATCCAAGAAATAACTAGAAATTATAACTGTGTTTGATTATATGAATGTGTTTGATTATATGAAGGTTACCTTTGAGGCCACCTATAGGCAATATTGTATCTATTTACCTAGTGAATCTAAGTCCAAAGGAAATCAGTCTGAGCAGGGGCAAAGTTAGGAATTTTTGTTTGGGGCCAAGTTGCGGTACACACATATATACACACATTTTTTTATTTGATAAGTTATATATACACACAAAAAAGCAAAAAGAAAAAAAAGAGCATAGTATTCTCAATCAAAATTATGTTTGATGACAATCTTTTATAAAATAAAATTCATTTTTAGTATTTTCATAGTGAAATTCTTAAAAAGTTTCATTTTCAATACAAATTATCAAAATTTTCAAATTTTATACTAAAGTAAGTAAAAAATCTTTCAATTGAACTAATGAAATTTTCGAAGAAATGAATGAAAAAAAACTTGGAGGAATAAGTTATGCTCCAAGCATATTTGAAGCTCGCTTACTTTAACTCATTATATGGCTATTAAAGAGACATTTCATGTGTAGTTTTAGTGACAATATTTTTTTAATAAGTCAATGTCTTGTTAATTGCTACATAACGGGTCGAAAAAGAGAGATCCAAACATGTTTGATGTCAAAATTTATCAAATATTTAACAGATATAAGAGCACATTGTACAATAAAAAAAAAAAATTGTGACAAATAAAGCATGTCTCTATAACTGTTAGACCAATTTTTTTTTTTTAAAGTATCATAGGACTAATTCAAATATCAACGGGGCCAACTCTTATTTTTGTAGACTAAATTTTGAAAACATTAAAATAATTATATATATAGTATATAAAGAAAAATTTAAAAAGAGAAGATAAGAAGAGCACACCAAATCCCATTGGTAGCAGCTTGGCATCTTTGGAGGATGAAACAGAGAAGATCATCGCCAACAATTTTGGTGAAAAGACGTAAGGATGCAATGAGGAAAGGTATAATTTCATTTTTTTTTCTTTGATTGTTTGATCATTTTCTTGTGTGATTCTAACTAATTTCGTTCATTTTTTTTCTTCTTCTTCCTTTTTTTTTTTTTTTTTTTTTTTTTTTTTTTTGATTTTTCACTTTAGCTAAGTCGGAGTTGGCCAAACTTGAAGCTCTTGGTACTCATGGTAATTTTACTTCTATTTTCAAAAAACTACTTCATAGTTATGTTCTTTAAATATAGTTGTGTTTTTATTTCTGAAATTTGTTTTCTCTGTGTGTTTTAGACAATTGCTTAAACAAATTTATGAAAATTTTGTACGGTGAGAAGCTAGAAAGCATGGGTGCAGCACCAGGGCTGCCGCACCTGCACTGGACACTCGGCGACATGCCGATTCACACTCGACACACCGATTCGTGTTATTTTTTTTCTCTTCGTTTCTCGATTTGCGCCATTTGGGCTAATTTTGGCCGAGTCGCGCTGGTATGGAATTCGCGCCAATTCAGGCCGACTCGCACCAATTTAGCGTCGATTTAGGCTGAGTCACGCTGATTACAACCAAAATTGGCTGAAATACATTTTAAAAAAAGGACCAGTTCCTACTTATTACCTTCAATCAGAAGTTCACATGGGTGCCTGCCAAAAAGCCAACGTAAGTAACATAGAACTTTCACAAAAAAAAAGGACCAGTTTTGAAAGCTATGTGTAATTTTTAGCGTTGAATGTGTAAAACTGACAATTTTTTCTTATTTTAAGTTAGTTGAGGCGGGTGCTTTAAGCTTATATAAGTAAGAAAGATTGGGGAGTATTTTGGTACAATCCATTGCACTAAAAACTATAAAGAACCACATTAACTTATAATTATTTAAGATGTGTCTTTTATTTTAATTTTTTCTTTTAGAAAAAGAAAAAAGTCAAATAAATATATTTGAGAGACATTCATCTATTTATGTATGTAATATTCAATTTTCTTCACTGGTGAATTATGCTTTTCCAGGAATGCAGAAAAAGAAAATTAGGACAACAATTAATTTCACACATATTTTGATGACTATAAATGGTGAAAAAAAAAGTTCAAGTCAAAATCTACCATAAAAAATAATTGTAAAAATAAGAGTAAAATTAATTATGGCCATGAAATTACTCATTTTATATGCATCATATCACCAGAAGTGGTAGATAAAATTAATTGTAAAAAAATAGTTACTCCTCCCAAGTCCCACCGCGAGTAAAAGCCACTCTCTTTCACTAAAAAAATTTCGTCCCTTAAGTAAGGCTACTCTCTTTACAGAATCTCCTCTCTGTAACTCTCTAACAAAATACCTCTCGCTCTCTCCCACAGTAGTATATATATAACACTACTCTCTCCCTTGAAATCACTCACTACATCCACATAAACAATTTGAAGATAAGAAGAGCACACCAAATCCCATTGGCAGCTGCTTGGCATCTGTGGAGGATGAAACAGAGAAGATCATCACCAACAACTTTTGTGAAAAATCGTAACGATGCAATGAGGAAAGGTATAATTTCATTTTTTTTTCTTTGATTGTTCGATCATTTTCTTGTGTGATTCTAACTAATTTCGTTCATTTTTTTTCTTCTTCTTTCTTTGTTTATTTTAGATTTTTCACTTTAGCTAAGTTGGAGTTCGCCGAACTTGAAGCTCTTAGTACTCATGGTAATTTTGCTTCTATTTTCAAAAAACTACTTCATATTTATGTTCTTTAAATATAGTTGTGTTTTCATTTCTGAAATTTGTTTTCTCTGTGTGTTTCAGACAATTGCTTACCAAATTTATGAAAATTTTGTACGGTGAGAAGCTAGAAAGCATGGGTGCAGGTCCAGGGCCGCCGCACCTGCACCGGACACTCGGCGACAAGCCGATTCGCACTCGACACACCGATTCACGTTCTTTTCTTTTCTTCGTTTCCCAATTTGTGCCAGTTTAGGCCGATTCTTGCTGAGTCGCGTTGGTTTGGGCTAATTCGCACCAATTCAGGCCGAGTTGCGCCAGTTCAGCGTCGATTTAGGCTGAGTCGCGCTAATTACAACCAAAATTGGCCGAGAAACTAGCCGAAATACATGTTAAAAAAAGGACCAATTCCTAAGCACTTATTACCTTCAATCAGAAGTTCACATGGGCGCCTGCCAAAAAGCCAACGTAAGTAATATAGAACTTTCACAAAAAAAGGACCAGTTTTGAAAGCTGTGTAATATTTAGGGTTGAATGTGTAAAATTGACAACTTTTTCTTATTTTAAGTTAGTTGATGTGGGTGCTTTAAGCTTATATAAGTAAGAAAGATTGGGGAGTATTTTGGCACAATCCATTGCACTAAAAACTAAAAAGAACCCCACTAACTTATAATTATTTAAGATGTCTCTTCTATTTTTATTTTTTCTATTAGAAAAAGAAAAAAGTCGAATAAATATATTTGAGAGACATTCATCTATTTATGTATGTAATATTCAATTTTCTTCACTTGTGAATTATCCATTTCGGGGAATGCAGAAAAAGAAAATTAGGACAACAACTTATTTCACACATATTTTGATGACTATAAATGGTGAAAAAAAAAGTACAAGTCAAAGTCTACCACACAAAATAATTGTAAAAATGAGAGTAAAATTAATTGTGGCCATGAAATTACACATTTTATATGCATCATATCACCAGAAGCAGTAGATAAAATTAATTTAAAAAAAACAGTTACTCCTCCTAAGTCCCACCGCGAGTAAAAGCCACTCTCTTTCACTAAAAAAATTTCGTCCCCCAAGTAAGGCTACTCTCTTTATAAAATCTCTTCTTTGTAACTCTCTAACAAAATACCTCTCGCTCTCTCCCGTAGTAGTATATAAATATAACACTACTCTCTCCCTTGAAATCACTCACTACATCCACACAAACAATTTGAAGATAAGAAGAGCTCACCAAAACCCATTGGCAGTTGCTTGATATCTGTGGAGGATGAAACAGAGAAGATCATCACCAAGAACTTTGGTGAAAAGACGTAACGATGCAATGAGGAAAGGTATAATTTCATTTTTTTTTTCTTTGATTGGTTGATCATTTTCTTGTGTGATTCTAACTAATTTCGTTCATTTTTTTTCTTCTTCTTTCTTTGTTTATTTTGGATTTTCACTTTAGCTAAGTTGGAGTTGGCCGAACTTGAAGCTCTTAGTACTCATGGTAATTTCGCTTCTATTTTCAAAAAACTACTTCAGATTTATGTTCTTTAAATGTAGTTGTGTTTTTATTTCTGAAATTTATTTTCTCTGTGTTTGAGACAATTGCTTAACCAAATTTGTGAAAATTTTGTACGGTAAGAAGCTAGAAAGCATGGGTGCAGGTCCAGGGTCGCTGCACCTGCACCGGACACTCGGCGACACGCCGATTCGCACTCGACACACCGATTAACGTTCTTTTTTTTTTCTTTCATTCCCAGTTTGTGCCAGTTTAGGCCTATTCTTAATGAGTCGCATTGGTTTGGGCTGATTTGCACCAACTCAGGTCGAGTCGCGCCAATTCAGCGTCGATTTAGGCTGAGTCGCACTAATTACGACCAAAATTGGCCGAGAAACTAGCCGAAATACATGTTAAAAAAGGGACCAATTCCTAAGCACTTATTACCTTCAATCAGAAGTTCACGTGGGTGCCTGCCAAAAAGCCAACGTAAGTAATATAGAACTTTCACAAAAAAAAGGACCAGTTTTGAAAACTGTGTAATTTTTAGGGTTGAATGTGTAAAATTGACAACCTTTTCTTATTTTAAGTTAGTTGATGTGGGTGCTTTCAGCATATATAAGTAAGAAAGATTGGGGAGTATTTTGGTACAATCCATTGCACTAAAAACTAAAAAGAACCACACTAACTTATGATTATTTAAGATTTCTCTTTTATTTTTATTTTTTCTTTTAGAAAAAAAAAAGTCGAATAAATATATTTGAGAGACATTCATCTATTTATGTATGTAATATTCAATTTTCTTCACTTGTGAATTATCTTTTTCGGGGAATGCAGAAAAAGAAAATTAGGACAACAATTAATTTCACACATATTTTGATGACTATAAATGGTGAAAAAAAAAGTTCAAGTCAAAATCTACCACACAAAATAATTGTAAAAATGAGAGTAAAATTAATTGTGGCCATGAAATTACTCATTTTATATGCATCATATCACCAGAAGCAGTAGATAAAATTAATTGTAAAAAAATAGTTACTCCTCCCCAGTCCCACCGTGAGTAAAAGCCACTCTCTTTCACTAAAAAAATTTCGTCCCCCAAGTAAGGCTACTCTCTTTATAAAATCTCCTCCTTATAACTCTCTAACAAAATACCTCTCGCTCTCTCCCATAGTAGTATATATATATATATATATATATATATATAACACTACTCTCTCCCTTGAAATCACTCACTACATCCACACAAACAATTTGAAGATAAGAAGAGCTCACCAAATCCCATTGGCAGTTGCTTGGCATCTGTGGAGGATGAAACAGAGAAGATCATCACCAACAACTTTGGTGAAAAGACGTAACGATGCAATGAGGAAAGGTATAATTTCATTTTTTTTTTTCTTTGATTGTTTGATCATTTTCTTGTGTGATTCTAACTAATTTCGTTCATTTTTTTTCTTCTTCTTTCTTTGTTTATTTTGGATTTTTCACTTTAGCTAAGTTGGAGTTGGCCGAACTTGAAGCTCTTAGTACTCATGGTAATTTTGCTTCTATTTTCAAAAAACTACTTCATATTTATGTTTTTTAAATATAGTTGTGTTTTTATTTCTGAAATATGTTTTCTCTGTGTGTTTCAGACAATTGCTTAACCAAATTTATGAAAATTTTGTACGGTGAGAAGCTAGAAAGCGTGGGCGCAGGTCCAGGGTCGCCACACCTGCACCGGACACTCGGCGACACGCCGATTCTCACTCGACACATCGATTCACGTTCTTTTTTTTTCTTTGTTTTCCAATTTGTGCCAGTTTAGGCCTATTCTTGCTGAGTCGCGTTGGTTTGGGCCGATTCGCACCAATTCAGGCCGACTCGCGCCAATTCAGCGTCGATTTAAGCTGAGTCACGCGAATTACGACCAAAATTGGCCGAGAAACTAGCTGAAATACATGTTAAAAAAAGGACCAATTCCTAAGCACTTATTACCTTTAATAAGAAGTTCACATGGGTGCCTGCCAAAAAGCCAACGTAAGTAACATAGAACTTTCACAAAAAAAAATGACTAGTTTTGAAAGCAGTGTAATTTTTAAGGTTGAAAGAGCAAAATTGACAACTTTTTCTAATTTTAAGTTAGTTGATGTGGGTGCTTTCAGCATATATAAGTAAGAAAGATTGGGGAGTATTTTGGTACAATCCATTGCACTAAAAACTAAAAAGAACCACACTAACTTATGATTATTTAAGATTTCTCTTTTATTTTTATTTTTTCTTTTAGAAAAAGAAAAAAGTCGAATAAATATATTTGAGAGACATTCATCTATTTATGTATGTAATATTCAATTTTCTTCACTTGTGAATTATCCTTTTCGAGGAATGCAGAAAAAGAAAATTTGGACAACAATTAATTTGACACATATTTTGATGACTATAAATGGTGAAAAAAAAAGTTCAAGTCAAAATCTACCACACAAAATAATTGTAAAAATGAGAGTAAAATTAATTGTGGCCATGAAATTACTCATTTTATATGCATCATATCACCAGAAGCAGTAGATAAAATTAATTTTAAAAAAACAGTTACTCCTCCCAAGTCCCACCGCGAGTAAAAGCTACTCTCTTTCACTAAAAAATTTCGTCCCCCAAGTAAGGCTACTCTCTTTATAAAATCTCTTCTTTGTAAGTCTCTAACAAAATACCTCTCGCTCTCTCCCATAGTAGTATATATATATAACACTACTCTCTCCCTTGAAATCACTCACTACATCCACACAAACAATTTGAAGATAAGAAGAGCTCACCAAATCCCAATGGTAGTTGCTTGGCATCTGTGGAGGATGAAACAGAGAAGATCATCACCAACAACTTTGGTGAAAAGACGTAACAATGCAATGAGGAAAGGTATAATTTCATTTTTTTTTTCTTTGATTGATTGATCATTTTCTTGTGTGATTCTAACTAATTTCGTTCATTTTTTTTCTTCTTCTTTGTTTGTTTATTTTGGATTTTCACTTTAGCTAAGTTGGAGTTGGCTGAACTTGAAGCTCTTAGTAATCATGGTAATTTTGCTTCTATTTTCAAAAAACTACTTCAGATTTATGTTCTTCAAATATAGTTGTGTTTTTATTTCTGAAATTTGTTTTCTCTGTGTGTTTCAGAAAATTGCTTAACCAAATTTACGAAAATTTTGTACGATGAGAAGCTAGAAAGCATAGGTGCAGGTCCAGGGTCGCTGCACCTGCATCGGACACTCGGCGACACTCCGATTCGCACTCGACACACCGATTAACGTACTTTTTTTTTCTTCGTTTCCCAATTTGTGCTTGTTTAGGCCAATTCTTGCTGAGTCGCGTTGGTTTGGGCTGATTTGCACCAATTCAGGTCAAGTCGCGCCAGTTCAGTGTCGATGTAGGCTGAGTCGCGCTAATTACGACCAAAATTGGCCGAGAAACTAGCCGAAATACATGTTAAAAAAAGGACCAATTCCGAAGCACTTATTACCTTCAATCAGAAGTTCACGTGGGTGCCTGCCAAAAAGCCAACGTAAGTAATATAGAACTTTCACAAAAAAAGGACCAGTTTTGAAAGCTATGTAATTTTTAGGGTTGAATGTGTAAAATTGACAACTTTTTCTTATTTTAAGTTAGTTGATGTGGGTGCTTTCAGCTTATATAAGTAAGAAAGATTGGGGAGTATTTTGGTACAATCCATTGCACTAAAAACTAAAAAGAACCACACTAACTTATGATTATTTAAGATTTCTCTTTTACTTTTATTTTTTCTTTTAGAAAAAGGAAAAAGTCGAATAAATATATTTGAGAGACATTCATCTATTTATGTATGTAATATTCAATTTTCTTCACTTGTGAATTATCCTTTTCGGGGAATGCAGAAAAAGAAAATTAGGACAACAATTAATTGCACACATATTTTGATGACTATAAATGGTGAAAAAAAAAGTTCAAGTCAAAATCTACCACAAAAAATAATTGTAAAAATGAGAGTAAAATTAATTGTGGCCATGAAATTACTCATTTTATATGCATCATATCACCAGAAGCAGTAGATAAAATTAATTGTAAAACAATAGTTACTCCTCCCCAGTCCCACCGCGAGCAAAAGCCACTCTCTTTCACTAAAAAGATTTCGACCCCCAAGTAATGCTACTCTCTTTATAAAATCTCCTCTTTCTAACTCTCTAACAAAATACCTCTCGCTCTCTCCCATAGTAGTATATATATATAACACTACTCTCTCCTTTGAAATCACTCACTACATCCACACAAACAATTTGAAGATAAGAAGAGCTCACCAAATCCCATTGGCAGTTGCTTGGCATCTGTGGAGGATGTAACAGAGAAGATCATCACCAACAACTTTGGTGAAAAGACGTAACGATGCAATGAGGAAAGGTATAATTTCATTTTTTTTTTCTTTGATTGATTGATCATTTTCTTGTGTGATTCTAACTAATTTCGTTCATTTTTTTTCTTCTTCTTTCTTTGTTTATTTTGGATTTTTCACTTTAGCTAAGTTGGAGTTGGCCGAACTTGAAGCTCTTAGTACTCATGGTAATTTTGCTTCTATTTTCAAAAAACTACTTCATATTTATGTTCTGTAAATATAGTTGTGTTTTTATTTCTGAAATTTGTTCTCTCTGTGTGTTTCAGACAATTGCTTAACCAAATTTATGAAAATTTTGTACGGTGAGAAGCTAGAAAGCATGATTGCAGGTCCAGGGCCACCGAATCCGCACCGGACACTCGGCGACACGCCAATTCGCACTCAACACACCGATTAACGTACTTTTTTTTTCTTCGTTTCCCAATTTGTGCTAGTTTAGGCATATTCTCGCTCAGTCGCGTTGGGTTGGGCTAATTCGCACCAATTCAGGCCAAGTCGCGCCAGTTCAGCGTCAATTTAGGCTGAGTCGTGCTAACTACGTCCAAAATTGGCCGAGAAACTAACCGAAATACATGTTAAAAAAAGGACCAATTCCTAAGCACTTATTACCTTCAATCAGAAGTTCACATGGGTGCCTGCCAGAAAGGCCAACGTAAGTAACATAGAACTTTCACAAAAAAAGGAACAGTTTTGAAAGCTATGTAATTTTTAGGGTTGAATGTGTAAAATTGACAACTTTTTCTTATTTTAAGTTAGTTGATGTGGGTGCTTTAAGCTTATATAAGTAAGAAAGATTGGGGAGTATTTTGGTACAATCCATTGCACTAAAAACTAAAAAGAACCCCACTAACTTATAATTATTTAAGATGTCTCTTTTATTTTTATTTTTTCTATTAGAAAAAGAAAAAAGTCGAATAAATATATTTGAGAGACATTCATCTATTTATGTATGTAATATTCAATTTTCTTCACTTGTGAATTATCCTTTTCGGGGAATGCAGAAAAAGAAAATTAGGACAACAATTAATTTCACACATATTTTGATGACTATAAATGGTGAAAAAAAAAGTACAAGTCAAAATCTACCACACAAAATAATTGTAAAAATGAGAGTAAAATTAATTGTGGCCATGAAATTACTCATTTTATATGCATTATATCACCAGAAACAGTAGATAAAATTAATTGTAAAAAAATAGTTACTCCTCCCCAGTCCCACTGTGAGTAAAAGCCACTCTCTTTCACTAAAAAAATTTCGTCCCCCAAGTAAGGCTACTCTCTTTATAAAATCTCCTCTTTCTAACTCTCTAACAAAATACCTCTCGCTCTCTCCCATAGTAGTATATATATATATAACACTACTCTCTCCGTTGAAATCACTAACTACATCCACACAAACAATTTGAAGATAAGAAGAGCTCACCAAATCCCATTGGCAGTTGCATGGCATCTGTGGAGGATGAAACAGAGAAGATCATCACCAACAACTTTGGTGAAAAGACGTAACGATGCAATCAGGAAAGGTATAATTTCACTTTTTTTTCTTTGATTGTTTGATCATTTTCTTGTGTGATTCTAACTAATTTCGTTCATTTTTTTTCTTCTTCTTTCTTTGTTTATTTTGGATTTTCACTTTAGCTAAGTTGGAGTTGGCTGAACTTGAAGCTCTTAGTATTCATGGTAATTTTGCTTCTATTTTCAAAAAACTACTTCAGATTTATGTTCTTTAAATATAGTTGTGTTTTTATTTCTGAAATTTTTTTTCTCTGTGTGTTTCAGACAATTGCTTAACCAAATTTATGAAAATTTTGTACGGTGAGAAGCTAGAAAGCATGGGTGCAGGTCCAGGGCCGCCACACCTGCATCGGACACTCGGCAACACGCCGATTTGCACTCGACACACGGATTAACGTTCTTTTTTTTTCTTCGTTTCCCAATTTGTGCCAGGTTAGGCCGATTCTTGCTGAGTCGCGTTGGTTTGGGCTGATTCGCTCCAATTCAGGCCGAGTCGCGCCAGTTCAGTGTCCATTTAGGCTGAGTCGCGCTAATTACGACCGAAATTGGCCAAGAAACTAGCCGAAATACATGTTAAAAAAAGGACCAATTCCTAAGCAATTTTTACCTTCAATCAGAAGTTCACGTGGGTGCCTGCCAAAAAGCCAACGTAAGTAACATAGAACTTTCACAAAAAAAGGACCAATTTTGAAAGCATGGGTGTAGGTCCAGGGTCGCCGCACCTGCACCGACAATCGGCGACACGCCGATTCACACTCGACACACCGATTAACGTTATTTTTTTTTCATCGTCTCCCAATTTGTGCCAGTTTAGGCCAATTCTTGCTGAGTCGCGTTGGTTTGGGCGGATTCGCTCCAATTCAGGCCAAGTCGCGCCAGTTCAGCGTCGATTTAGGCTGAGTCGCGCTAATTACGACCAAAATTGGCCAAGAAACTAGCCGAAATACATGTTAAAAAAAAGACCAATTCCTAAGCACTTATTACCTTCAATCAGAAGTTCACGTGGGTGCCTGCCAAAAAGCCAACATAAATAACATAGAACTTTCACAAAAAAAAGGACAAGTTTTGAAAGCATGGGTGTAGGTCCAGGGTCGCTGCACTTGCACCGGACACTCGGCGACACGCCGATTCACACTCGACACGCCGATTCATGTTCTTTTTTTTTCTTCGTTTCCCAATTAGTGCCAGTTTTGGCCTATTCTTGCTGAGTCGCGTTGGTTTGGGCCGATTCGCACCAATTCAGGCCGAGTCGCGCCAGTTCAGCGTTGATTTAGGCTGAGTCGCGCTAATTACGACCAAAATTAGCCGAGAAACTAGCCGAAATACATGTTAAAAAAAGGACCAATTCCTAAGCACTTATTACCTTCAATCAGAAGTTCATATGGGTGCCTGCCAAAAAGCCAACGTAAGTAACATAGAACTTTCACAAAAAAAGGACCAGTTTTGAAAGCTGTGTAATTTTTAGGGTTGAATGTGTAAAATTGACAACTTTTTCTTATTTTAAGTTAGTTGATGTGGGTGCTTTAAGCTTATATAAGTAAAAAAGATTGGGGAGTATTTTGGTATAATCCATTGCTCTAAAAACGAAAAAGAACCACACTAACTTATAATTATTTAAGAAGTCTCTTTTATTTTTATTTTTTCTTTTAGAAAAAGAAAAAAGTCGAATAAATATACTTGAGAGACATTCATCTATTTATGTATGTAATATTCAATTTTCTTCACTTGTGAATTATCCTTTTCGGGGAATGCAGAAAAAGAAAATTAGGACAACAATTAATTTCACACATATTTTGATGACTATAAATGGTAAAAAAAAAAAGTTCAAGTCAAAATCTACCACACAAAATAATTGTAAAAATGATAGTAAAATTAATTGTGGCCAAGAAATTACTCATTTTATATGCATCATATCACCAAAAGCAGTAGATAAAATTAATTGTAAAAAAACAGTTACTCCACCCAAGTCCTACCGCGAGTAAAAGCCACTCTCTTTCACTAAAAAAATTTCGTCCCCCAAGTAAGGCTACTCTCTTTATAAAATCTCTTCTTTGTAACTCTCTAACAAAATACCTCTCCCTCTCTCCCATAGTAGTATATATATATAACACTACTCTCTCCCTTCAAATCACTCACTACATCCACACAAACAATTTGAAGATAAGAAGAGCTCACCAAATCCCATTGGCAGTTGCTTGGCATCTGTGGAGGATGAAACAGAGAAGATCATCACCAACAACTTTGGTGAAAAGACGTAACGATGCAATGAGGAAAGGTATAATTTCATTTTCTTTTCTTTGATTGTTTGATCATTTTCTTGTGTGATTCTAACTAATTTCGTTCATTTTTTTTTCGTCTTTCTTTGTTTATTTTGGATTTTTCACTTTAGCTAAGTTGGAGTTGGCCGAACTTGAAGCTCTTAGTACTCATGGTAATTTTGCTTCTATTTTCAAAGAACTACTTCAGATTTATGTTCTGTAAATATAGTTGTGTTTTTATTTCTGAAATTTGTTTTCTCTGTGTGTTTCAGACAATTGCTTAACCAAATTTATGAAAATTTTGTACGGTGAGAAGCTAGAAAGCATGGGTGCAGGTCCAGGGCCGCCGCACCCGCACCGGACACTCGGCGACATGCCAATTCGCACACGACACACTGATTAACGTTCTTTTTTTTTTCTTCGTTTCCCAATTTGTGCCAGTTTAGGCCGATTCTTGCTGAGTCGCGTTGGGTTGGTCTAATTCGCACCAATTCAGGCCGAGTCGCGCCAGTTCAGCGTCGATTTAGGCTGAGTCGCGCTAACTACGACCAAAATTGGCCGAGAAACTAGCCGAAATACATGTTAAAAAAGGACCAATTCCTAAGCACTTATTACCTTCAATCAGAAGTTCACATGGGTGCCTGCCAAAAAGCCAACGTAAGTAACATAGAACTTTCACAAAAAAAGGACCAGTTTTGAAAGCTGTGTAATTTTTAGGGTTGAATGTGTAAAATTGACAACTTTTTCTTATTTTAAGTTAGTTGATGTAGGTGCTTTAAGCTTATATAACTAAGAAAGATTGGGGAGTATTTTGGTATAATCCATTGCACTAAAAACTAAAAAGAACCACACTAACTTATAATTATTTAAGATGTCTCTTTTATTTTTATTTTTTCTTTTAGAAAAGGAAAAATGTCAAATAAATATATTTGAGAGACATTCATCTATTTATGTATGTAATTTTCAATTTTCTTCACTTGTGAATTATCCTTTTCGGGGAATGCAGAATAAGAAAATTAGGACAACAATTAATTTCACACATATTTTGATGACTATAAATGGTGAAAAAAAAAGTTCAAGTCAAAATCTACCACACAAAATAATTGTAAAAATGATAGTAAAATTAATTGTGGCCATGAAATTACTCATTTTATATGCGTCATATCACCAGAAGCAGTAGATAAAATTAATTGTAAAAAAACAGTTACTCCTCCCAAGTCCACCGTGAGTAAAAGCCACTCTCTTTCACTAAAAAAATTTCGTCCCCCAAATAAGGCTACTCTCTTTATAAAATCTCCTGGTTGTGTATCTCTAACAAAATACCTCTCGCACTCTCCCATAGTAGTATATATATAACACTACTCTCTCCCTTGAAATCACTCACTACATCCACACAAACAATTTGAAGATAAAAGAGCACACCAAATCCCATTGGCAGTTGCTTGGCATCTGTCGAGGATGAAACAGAGAAGATCATCCCTAACAACTTTGGTGAAAAGACGTAACGATGCAATGAGGAAATGTATAATTTCATTTTTTTTTCTTTGATTGTTTGATCATTTTCTTGTGTGATTCTAACTAATTTCGTTCATTTTTTTTCTTCTTATTTCTTTGTTTATTTTGGGTTTTTCACTTTAGCTAAGTTGGAGTTGGCCGAACTTGAAGCTCTTAGTACTCATGGTAATTTTGCTTCTATTTGCAAAAAACTACTTCATATTTATGTTCTTTAAATATAATTGTGTTTTTATTTCTGAAATTTGTTTTCTCTGTGTGTTTCAGACAATTGCTTAACCAAATTTATGAAAATTTTGTACGGTGAGAAGCTAGAAAGCATGGGTGCAGGTCCAGGGCCGCCGCACCTGCACCAGACACACGGCGACACGCCGATACGCACTCGACACACCGATTCACGTTCTTTTTTTTTCTTCGTTTCCCAATTTGTGCCAGTTTAGGCCTATTCTTGCTGAGTCGCGTTGGTTTGGGCTGATTCGCACCAATTCAGGCCGAGTCACGCCGGTTCGGCGTCGATTAAGGCTGAGTCGCGCTAATTACGACCAAAATTGGCCGAGAAACTAGCCGAAATACATATTAAAAAAAGGACCAATTCCTATGCACTTATTACCTTCAATCAGAAGTTGACATGGGTGCCTGCCAAAAAGCCAACGTAAGTAACATAGAACTTTCACAAAAAAAGGACCAGTTTTGAAAGCTATGTAATTTTTAGGGTTGAATGTGTAAAATTGATAACTTTTTCTTATTTTAAGTTAGTTGATGTGGGTGCTTTAAGCTTATATAAGTAAGAAAGATTGGGGAGTATTTTGGTACAATCCATTGCACTAAAAACTAAAAGGAACCACACTAACTTATAATTATTTAAGATGTCTCTTTTATTTTTATTTTTTCTTTTAGAAAAAGAAAAAAGTCGAATAAATATATTTGAGAGACATTCATCTATTTATGTATGTAATATTCAATTTTCTTCACTTTTGAATTATCCTTTTCGGGGAATGCAGAAAAAGAAAATTAGGACAACAATTAATTTGACACATATTTTGATGACTATAAATGGTGAAAAAAAAAGTTCAAGTCAAAATCTACCACACAAAATAATTGTAAAAATGAGAGTAAATTTAATTGTGGCCATGAAATTACTCATTTTATATGCATCATATCACTAGAAGTAGTAGATAAAATTAATTGTAAAAAAACAGTTACTCCTCCCCAGTCCCACCGCGAGTAAAAGCCACTCTCTTTCATTAAAAAAATTTCGTCCCCCAAGTAAGGCTACTCTCTTTATAAAATCTCCTCTTTCTAACTCTCTAACAAAATACCTCTCGCTCTCTCCCATAGTAGTATATATATATAACACTACTCTCTCCCTTGAAATCACTCATTACATCCACACAAACAATTTGAAGATAAGAAGAGCTCACCAAATCCCATTGGCAGTTGCTCGGCATCTGTGGAGGATGAAACAGAGAAGATCATCACCAACAACTTTGGTGAAAAGACGTAACGATGCAATGAGGAAAGTTATAATTTCATTTTTTTTCTTTGATTGTTCGATCATTTTCTTGTGTGATTCTAACTAATTTCGTTCATTTTTTTTCTTCTTCTTTCTTTGTTTATTTTGGATTTTTCACTTTAACTAAGTTGGAGTTGTCCAAACTTGAAGCTCTTAGTACTAATGGTAATTTTGCTTCTATTTTCAAAAAACTACTTCATATTTATGTTATTTAAATATAGTTGTGTTTTTATTTCTGAAATTTGTTTTCTCTGTGTGTTTCAGACAATTGCTTAGCCAAATTTATGAAAATTTTGTACGGTGAGAAGCTAGAAAGCATGGGTGCAGGTCCAGGGCCGCCGCACCTGCACCGGACACTCGGCGACATGCCGATTCGCAGTCTACACACCGATTCACGTTCTTTTTTTTTCTTCGTTTCCCAATTTGTGCCAGTTTAGGCCGATTCTTACTGAGTCGCGTTGGTTTGGGCTGATTCACACGAATTCAGGCCGAGTCGCGCCAGTTCAGCGTCGATTTAGGCTGAGTCGCGCTAATTACGACCAAAATTGACCCAGAAACTAGCCGAAATACATGTTAAAAAAAGGACCAATTCCTAAGCACTTATTACCTTCAATCAGAAGTTCACATGGGTGCCTGCCAAAAAGCCAACTTAAGTAACATAGAACTTTCACAAAAAAATGACCAGTTTTGAAAGCTATGTGTAATTTTTAGGGTTGAATGTGTAAAATTGACAACTTTTTCTTATTTTAAGTTAGTTGATGTGGGTGCTTTAAGCTTATATAAGTAAGAAAGATTGGGGAGTATTTTGGTACAATCCATTGCAATAAAAACTAAAAAGAACCACACTAACTTATAATTATTTAAGATGTCTCTTTTGTTTTTATTTTTTCTTTTAGAAAAAGAAAAAAGTCAAATAAATATATTTGAGAGGCATTCATCTATTTATGTATGTAATATTCAATTTTCTTCACTTGTGAATTATCCATTTCGGGGAATGCAGAAAAAGAAAATTAGGACAACAATTAATTTCACACATTTTGATGACTATGAATGGTGAAAAAAAAAGTTCAGGTCAAAATCTACCGCACAAAATAATTGTAAAAATGAGAGTAAAATTAATTGTGGCCATAAAATTACTCATTTTATATGCATCATCAGAAGTGGTAGATAAAATTTGTTGTAAAAAAACAGTTACTCCTCCCAAGTTCCACCGCGAGTAAGAACCAATCTCTTTCACTAAAAAAATTTTGTCCCGCGAGTAAGGCTACTCTCTCTACTGAATCTCCTCTCTGTAACTCTCTAACTGAATACCTCTCGCTCTCTCCCACAATAGTATATATATAACACTACTCTCTCCCTTGAAATCACTCACTACATCCACACAAACAATTTGAAGATGAGAAGAGCACACCAAATCCCATTGGCAGCTGCTTGGCATCTGTGGAGGATGAAATAGAGAAGATCATCACCAACAACTTTGGTGAAAAGACGTAACGATGCAATGAGGAAAGTTATAATTTCATTTTTTCCGAACTTGAAGCTCTTGGTACTCATGGTAATTTACTTCTATTTTCAAAAAAGGCATAATTGCACTTTTAGTCCCTACATTTTGGCTTTTTTCCGTTTTAGTCCCTACATTTTAATTTTACCACTTTTAGTCCCTAAACTAATTAATGTATGTTATTTTCGTCCTTTCCATCAGTCAACCGACGGAAATATCTAAGGTGGCATGCTAAACACTGACATGGCAAAATAATAATAATAATAATAATAATAATAATAATAATAATAATAATAATAATAATAATAAATACCATGTTAGCATCTATGTCAACATCTAATTTAAAAAAAAAAATTAACAAAACTAAAAAAAGGTAAAAACAAATTTTAAAACATAAAAATACATCAGATTTGAATAAAAATAAACAAGAAGGTAAACCCAAATCCCAAGAATACAAGAACATGAACCCAAATCATAAGAACACAAGAACACGAACCCAAATCTTAAGAACACAAACCCAGATAACAAGAACAATACTCAGAGAATTTCTATTCCAAAATTTGTATACATTCTTCCACCAAAAATCAATTGTAAATTAAATAAAAAATGGGTGCTGTGTTCTTCCATGAAATTCACAACCTAAACCATCAAACCCAATGACCACCACTACAATCCGCCACACTAACCCATATCCACCAGCACCAAACCCGAATGACCTCCATCACCACCACTACCAGATCCATCACCACCAAATCCTACAATCAAATTTCAACCACAACTCAAACATATTTTGAACCATTGAACAACCCAAACCCCCCACACCATCACAGATTAAAGAAAGGGGCACCGAGTGGGTGAGTCCAAGAAAAGAAGAGATAGAGGGAGAGATCAAGGAGGCTACCTTGATGGTGGCTAGTGGGGGTGAATGGTGAGGAAGGAAACCACAGCCACCACCACCGATCTGAGTTTCACAACACACACAAGGGGGAGATGCCATGTTGCCCATCATTTTCTCCAATCCATGCTGCCCACCAAGCACCGAAGCCTCCATAATCAAAACCCAAAAGAGGGATAAGCAGATCTGCTTGCCGTTGGTTTGATAATTTTTGGATTTGATTATTTTGTTTAGGTTTGAGAAAACCCAAAGGCGGTCACCAAGGATTGCAAGGCGGTCACCGACTGCATCTCAGGTAAGTCCAAAGGCTACACCTTTATTCTCTTCAAGCACCAAAACGACGCCTGGAGGGCTCTCAAGCAGCCCCAAAAGCAGATTGGCAATCGCACCACCCCATGGCCGAGACCCATGGCCACACCCATCAGTTGCTGATATTTGAACATAAACACAAGATCACAAATTCAAAATTTGAAAAGAAACAGGTATCGAGAGAGAGAAAGAGAGAGTCATGGATTTGAAAAGAAAGAAGAAAAACAAAGATACAAACACAAATAGAGCAAGTAATGGATCTGGAAAGAACGAAGAAAGAGAAGTATAAAATGAGAGTGAATGAGATTCGGCCATGGCTGGGATAGCTCTTTTCATGTTTAATTTCTTGTTCATGTTTAATTTGATGTGGATCTATAGTTTGTTATTGTGTTCTTTGTGTTTTTAAATTTGATCTAAATTTATGTATTATTGTTTTTAATTTTGTTTTTTCTTTTTTTATTTAATTAAAATTGATAATTTTTTTTTTAAATTAGATGCTGATATGGCATTTTTTATAATATTTTAATTCCTTCGTCAGCCACCTCAAATATTTCTGTCGATTAACTGATGAAAAGGATGAAAATAACACGCATTAATTGGTTTAGGGACCAAAAGTGGTAAAATTAAAATGTACAGACTAAAATAGAAAAAAGCCAAAATGTAGGGACTAAAAGTACATTTACGCCTTCAAAAAACAACTTCATATTTATGTTCTTTAAATATAGTTGTGTTTTCATTTCTAAAATTTGTTTTCTTTGTGTGTTTTAGACAATTGCTTAACCAAATTTATGAAAATTTTGTACGGTAAGAAGCTAGAAAGCATGGGTGTGGCTCTAGGGCTGCCACACCTGTATCGAACACTCGACGATACACCAATTCGCACTCGACACACCGATTCACGGTTTTTTTTTTTTTTTTTTTTTTTTTTTTCGTTTCTTAATTTGCACCAGTTTGGGCCGATTCGTGCCAATTTAGGCCGAGTCACGCCAATTCAGCGTCGATTTAGGCTGAGTCACACTGATTACTGCCAAAATTGGCTGAGAAACTGGCCGAAATACATGTTAAAAAAAGGACCAGTTCCTAAGCACTTATTACCTTCAATCAGAAGTTCACATGGGTGCCTGCCAAAAAGCCAACGTAAGTAACACAGAACTTTCACAAAAAAAGGACTAATTTTGTAATACCACAAAGGAGGAAGGGAGAAAGAAAAAGGACTTACTCTTTATAAATCACAAAAAAAGGTATCAACCATTTTTGTGTAAAATGAAAAAAGGCTCGCATGGACGGTGACATCATTGACCTCGTCCTAACTCCCAAGCGACTTGCTTTTAATTATTTCCAGAGAGTTCCTTGGCCTTGGCGGAGTAGGACCTTCAAGTAATTGTGTAAACAAGAATATTTAGTTAAATTTTTTTTTTTGATACATATTTAGTTTAATTTTTAGTTCTGGAAGTAATTTAACCATTTATCAAGTAAGGCCAAAATGTGATATCCACAATAGGCCACATCATAATAATTGGATTAAAAGAATTTTTCATTTAAATAATTTGCTCCAAAGTTCAGTTGATTTATATGCAACGTAACAGCTGGATCAAAAATGCTTTAGAATTCCACACAGATCTTTGCTTTATCTATTTAGGCTTATTCTCATAGTTGAACCACGTACTTCAGCATTTTTAATAAAGTCGCTCTAGGTGTGCATTGTTTCTGTTGTCATCAAATTTGACTCCTATAACTACAATTGAAGATGAGGTGCAGATATGAGTTGTTGTGGAGCTTTAACTGCTAGGCAGATGGGTAAAAAGCTAGAAAGCATGGGTTGCAGCTCCAGGGCCGCCGCACCTATGCAACACTGATTCGCGTTCTTTTTTCTTTTTTTCTTTTTTATGTTTCCCGATTTGTGCCAATTCGGGCCGATTCGTGTCGATTCTGGCCGAGTTGCGCTGGATTGGGCCGATTCACACCAATTCAGGCCGAGTCACGCCAGTTTAGCTTCGATTTAGGCCGAGTCGCGCTGATTATGGCCAAAATTGGCTGAAATACATGTTAAAAAAAAATAAAAAAATTGAGTTGATTTCTTATTTAGTTATTAACTTATTATATATTTGTCAAATTATTTATACATTAAACAATTTAAATTGAAATTACTGAATTATTTGTAGTTATTATTGCTCTTAAATTGGTATATATTTACCATTATATGAAAATATATTTAATAATATGTAAATAAAAATATATTTAATAATTTATTAGTAAATGTATCCCGCCGCACCCGCACCTTACTTTTTCAAAAATTGCCGAGTCCCGCACCCGCATCCACACCTACACCCAAACCCAAATCTGCACCTGTGCTTCATAGGTGAGAAGTACTTGGAGAAGAAGAAAAAATGGATAACAATGTACTATGGTGAAAGTTACAATGCTAAGACTAAGATTGAAGAAAGTTTGGCTAAATTAAGAAAATCGAGAGGTACATGATTTTTTGTCTCTGTTTTTTCGTATTTGGATTATTTTATTTCTTGTTTGATATCGTTAGTAATGTGTATACGCTTGCTCTATTTTACAATGTATGATACAGAGTATTGTTGGTTGGGTGGAAGAAGTGTAGGTTTTAATGTGTATACGCTTGCTCTGTTTTACAGTGTATCATACAAAGTATAAGTAATGTTTCATAATAAACTAAATCATGTATATAAATGATTTTTCTTTTTGAAAATTATATTCATTATTTTTTTTTTGAATTCTAATTTGGTTGTATTGTATTGTTAGGTGATAAGGACAAACTATTCAACAGACTGTCCAAATTTGGTGTTTGCGAGGGAACAACGAAAGTGGGACTGAAAAGTATTGGGAGGATTTATCATTTAGTGGACAAAAAGAAAAGCCTCAGAAAGGCTATAGAAGAGATACACAATGCTCTGTTGGGGCTTGATAACATCGAAATGGCATCACAGGTTGATAACAACTCAACTAAGCTTGAAATTGTTGCTGAGTCAGTCTTGAAAATGCTACCCCATATCCTCCGGATGTCGAGCGATATGACGTACCTTAGACAATATGGATGCCCTCGTGGCGGCCGCAAAGGAGGTGGAGGAGGCAGCGACGGAGGAGGTAAAGGAGGGAATGGTAGTGGAGGAGGCGAAGGCGGAGGCAGAGTCTAAGACAATGGAGAAAAAGATGATGGTGGAAGCAACGATGATGGAGGAGGAGATTAGAGAGATATTTTATGTTAATGGGATGTGAGTGTTAGCTTTTTAAGTCCTTGTTATTGGGCTAATAGAGACCATATGAATTGTTGCCTTTTAAATCCTTGTGATTAGGCTTATAATCACTTCATTCGTTAGAGCATTCACATCAATCTGGCCAAATTTTTCCGTCTATTTTACACTAAAAACCTACTTTTTCTATTTTACACTATCACATTTCCAAAACACCCACATCAATTTATCTATTTTACAAATCTATTCTACTTAAATAATATTATTTATTCTTTTTTTTTATTATTATTTATTAATACCTATCTATCAAATATCAATTCCAAACCCATATCCCAAACCGTCTGAACCATCTCCCTTAACTCTCTTCCTCTCTCATATCCCAAACCCATATTTATTAATACCGTCTCTCTCTCAAATATCAATTCCAAGCCCATTTGATATTGTTAGGACATATGTGATTCAATGTTAGGAACATATGTCAACATTTTATGTAATTGGCTAATCCTTTGACAAAACGCACTTTACTTGTAATTGGGTAGATCTAGGATGTGTTTAATGCTTCAAGAAACAAGGTTTCAAGTTCAAGTGTTAAAGCCATGCAAATTTGTCCAAGAATCAAGTGAGAAAGTGTAGGATTTTAAAGCTCGACAACTAGCATCTATCGAGGTTTAAAAAGCTGCTGAAGCCTGTGGCTCGATAGCTAGCTCGATAGATGGCTATCTATCGACGTTTATGAAAATTAGTTTTTCAAGACTGTTTTTCATCCAATCCGTGAATTTATGTTTAGGTTTTCTTTTCTCACAACCCTAAACATATATAAGGATTATTTTAAGGGTCGTAAAAGGTGACACAAGTTGCACAAGAGAAAATTTCACAAGAGTGTGACTGAAAACCTAGTTTGCCCTAGTTCTTCAAGAAGTTGCTGTGTTTTGTACACCATAGGGTTTTGTGACCAAGCAACTTCATGATCTTCATCGTGTGATGAACAGAAGAACTTTGTAGCCAACATCCTTCTCTAGTTGGTGATCAAGTCGCATATTGGGATCCACACAATTAGTTAGTCACGTACTGGGAGCCGTGCATTGAAAAGGAGAGATTGTTACTACAGAACAGGTCCAATTGGGTATTGGGGTAAGGGTTCAACTATAGGTTGGTATAAGGTACTGAGATTTCTTTACTTATAACCACTTTCTTTGATAATAGTGGATTCTCGGGAGTAGTGACCTTAAAATCACCCGGTGGGGTTTTTGCCATGTAGGTTTTCCCCATTCGTAAACAAATCACCGTGTCAATTTATTTTCCATTGTATACTTTAGTTAATTGGTGATTTGTTTGTGTTGCCACGTACAATTGCATGTTAATTTGATTAATTAATAAACTCGGCTAATTAATCAATTAATTTATCATAAAGGGTCAATATGTTTTTGGCCTATCAAATATGGCAATGGAAATGCCAAGCACCTGGGTTATTAGCCTTGAACCTAATAGCAGTCCAACCATAGGGATGAAGTGGCACTGTATTCTTCATGATTGGATTCACCAAATTGTATTTCTTTAGATCTTTGTTCATGTCAAACTTGCCATCTCGAAAACCCATATCCCAAACTATCTGAACTATCTCCCTCAACACTCACATGCGGCGGCAAATCTAGGAAGATCTGGTGGCAACAACAGTGGAAGACCCAACGGCAGTAGATTGGGTGACAGTAGTGGTAGTAGATCGGGCGGCAGATCCAGCTCCGTTAGGCTTTTCACATGAGTTTTCCGTTGAGTATGGCTTGGGCTGGGTTTTCTAGTGGGTTTGGACTGTCTTTGGGTTGGGTTTCCTGGTGAGTTTTGATTGATTTTGAGTTGGGTTTTCTAATTGCTTTTTCGTTGATTTTTGGTTAATTTTCTATGCTAGGTTGCAGTGTTTAGTGGTGGTGCTAGGTTTGGTGGTTGGGTGATTATTTTCTTCTTCCTTCTTCTTATTTTGCCGTGCTGGGTTGTTGTAGACGTTGGGGAAGCTGCTGGTTGTTGTAGACGTAGAGGAAGAGAAGTAGTTTGATAGAGGAGAGAGAAAAAAAGAATAAAAAAAATCATTTGCACATGAACAGTAACCGTGCATATATGCACGGTTACTGTTCATTTGCACAACAATTGTGTATATTTGCACATTTTTTTAAGTACTGATGTGGATGTTTTTTGGGTTAAAATGTGCAAAATTGAGCACTTTTTGTATTTTGCAAATTTTTGCAACCACTGATGTGGTTGCTCTTATTGGCAATGTTGAATTTAAACTCTTCTCCTTTAAGTGTGTGTTTGGATTGAAATGAAAAATTAAAATTAAAATTATTTCACTATTCAACTTATTTTTGCTATTATTCATGGGCCCCACTGCACTTTTTGGCAATATTTATGGGCTTTATTGTACTATTTCAACTAACTTTTACCTCTATCTACAGTACTTTCAGCAATAATTTTTCAATTTCAGCAAAATAAACGGTATCCAAACACACCTTAAATATATTGATTTTGTTAATTAGTGCGAAAGTATTCTTGCTTTTTGGGAGTAGAGGGAAAAAAAAAAGCATGGTAAAGCAAGGATTGAGATCAGCCGTTCATTTAATCCAAAGGTTCATAATTTTGACACACTGGCAATCTGCGTGCTTCTCTATTTCTCCCTTTTCTCTTTTCTTTTTTCACTTCTGCTTCCCCAAATTTGAGTTTCTCTCTTTCTCTCCCACTTCCACCGGCAAGACCTGCGGCACTTAGTGGTGCTTCCACTGCTTTACTTGTCTGGGTTACTCATGTGGGCCTTTCTCGGCTCTCGTCGGCTAGCCCACCACTCCTGACGCCGTGTACCATAGCCACGACATGTTTCGGAAGCTCTAGCCTCATATTCACTCTAATAATTCCTCTATTCTTGAGGTTCGCTTTTGTTTTGGGTTTTTCATTTGGTTGCGGAAGAATGTGCAAGAAAAGAAAAAGAAAAACAATTATTTCAGTTTGTTTTTTATTTTGTTTTTTGTGGAAGACATGGTTTTCTTTTTTTTTTTTGACACATGAAGACATGGTTGTTGATCACTGCATTAAAGGAACGTTTCTGATCTTGGAATATACTAGAATTTTTCAATGGCATTTTTTTTTCCAAGTGTAAGAAATTAAAATGAGTAAAATATCAAATGGGTTTTACTTTTCTTTTTTTTTTTTAGGAAGTGGGTTTTACTTAATTAGGATGATTGTAAGGCTATTTAGAATTTTGGACTCACTTATTCTAAAAAAAAAAAGGACTTACTATCAGTTTATTATTATTATTTGTGGGTTTTCTTTTGCCCCCTCTGTAGCAATAATGTTTCTTTATGATTGCAACCACACAGAAAGTAATAGCTAATGGAAGTGGCATATGTTGTTTTCTTTAGTTGGTTGATGACTGGAACTGTTCCTTGAAATTTCAATTGGAAAATTGTCTTGGAGACTCATATATACTCGTGAAATGGTATTCGAATAATGAATTTACCAATAAAAATTGAAAAGTGTTGCTTAAACTATCATACCAAATGATCCCTTAATTAAAAAAAAAAAAAAAGGGATAATTACAGTAAACCCACCTGAGGTTTGGCCCGTTTTCACGTTGCCTACCCGTGGTTCAAAACTTATCACTTTGCCCACCTGTACATCAATCCGTTACCACCCCCCCCCCCCCCCGTTACCCACCTCACCCTCAGACGTTAGAAAAACACCCTTTTATGCCAAATTAGAACATTACACGGATCAAACAACGCGAACTCACTCTCTTTTCCTCACGAGCCCTACAAACGCGAAAAATCCCTGTAATGCTGGGGTTTTGATTTTTCTGATCGTGCTTTCGTGTGAGGGTGAGGTTCTGACTTTGGGTTGTCTTGAGTCGTTGAATATTTGAAGATAGATCATCACCAAGTACGACATTTCTGCTTTATGGTTCTGAGCTGGGGTTTCAAGTTTTGATGATAGCGTTGATTCACAGGAAGTTGATAATCGATGTCTTCTTCGAGTGGAAATTACTCAGGTTCATGTGGGCATTTGTGTACATATGAGACTTGTGTGCTGAGAACAAGTCTGACAGTGGATAATTTTGGGAGAAGGTTTCTGGGTTGTAGCCGATATAAGGTAAGTATACTTTTTACTTAATCTAGCTGATTCACATGAGATTGGAATGTGATGTGTTCAATTCAATTTATGAACAGATTGGTCCCAAGTGCCCTTTCTTTAGATGGATTGATAATCCCACTTGTGTGCATGGGAATGAAGCTGCCCATTTGGTGCAACAAAAGCTGGATTTACTGCAGAGTGAGCTGCAACTTGCATGTGAAAGGGAAAGAGAAGCTATCCAGGCAATAGCAGAAGCTACCCAAATGGCAGAAATTGCTCAAGACAGGGCAGTAAAAGCCATTGAGAGGGAGAGAAAGTTTCGAGCTTCCTCTGTTCAAGCCAAGGAGATAGCAGTGAGAGCTTTAAAGCAAGAGAGAAAGTGTAGAATTGCACTAATTCTGTCATGGTTTTTTTTTTTGTTTTGGTTATGTTGTTTTCAAGTTTTAGCTCAAGTGAAAATGTTGGAATGATGAGACTGAGTCTGCCTGATGGGTTGTAATATAAGCTGGTCCTCAATTGCATTGTAATTGAACTATGAAAGAATTTTTTGAGAATGAAAACTATGTAAGGTGGTAGATGCTATTGGCTTGAAGCCACTTAATAATATAAGTCTTTTTAAGACAAAGTGTTATTTATGTTAGATGATGTTGGTATTTTTGTTTAAAGTGAATTGGCTACTTAGAGCTGTGAGCTGTTGGTGTTGGTGTTTTGTTGGATGTTGTGAGCTGTGTTGGTTTGTGCATAAAGTGCATTATGTGAAGACAATTGTGTTGAAAGTGAATTTAAAGTGCATGACAATCTGTCAACTTGCAAGAAAAGACAACAAATTCAACACACACACCTGCTATTCAACACATACACCCTGCACACATAAACAAACTCATATAATAATAACTCATATGACAAACTACAATAATCAAAACAATAATTCTGAACACCTGTCATTAAGTTGGGAAATTGTATACATATTTTAAGGTGGCATTGAATAGTCTTTCATCAACCACCAGTAAATATAAGGCATTTGGTACAACAACCAAAACAGTTGCAGCTGCCCAATGTTTACAAAACTTACAAAAATACAAAAAGTGTTTGAACAGCTATATCAAAAAGTATCTTGCCATTGTCTGCCCTGCCATTGTCTGCCCTGCCTAACCCTAACACTACATAAAACCCTAACACTACATAACCCTAATACATTATACATAGCAACAAAAGTGTCTTGACTTAGTCTTCATTTACTGCCCCTGCCCCTGCCCCTACCCCTGCCCCTGCCTCTCCCACCACAGCTGGCCTTTCCACCTCTTGTTCTACATTTCTGAGCTCTAGCTGCATCACCCATTCCTCTCAAAGCAGCTCCTCTGGTAGCAGGTGGTCTTGTAGGCTACAAAGTACAAGAATTCACAAGTTAGCTACCAGCATCACAGTTTTATGAATAAAACATCAAACCTAACACTACAGTACCTGTGATGATAGTGGTCTACTGTCCCATGTTTCTGCAGGGGTGTGTGGTGTTGGCTGGCTTGAAGAGAACCAAGGAGCTCCTCTAACTGTGTACCTGAAGTTTGAAGAGTACCATTGACTTGGGTTCTGTGACCATGGAGCTGGTGGCCCTAACCATGGAGCTTGTGGCTGTGACCCTGCTGCCTGGTTGGATGAGGCCATAGTGTAAGGCTGATGTGTTGGTGGGGGCTGAGCTGAGGATTGGGTCTGTGATGAAGATGGGGCCTGGGATCCTTGTCTATGTGTAGAAGGCCTTCCACTTCCCTGCAACCAAATATGAGCATGTTTTTACAGTGTCAGTTATTGGAATTTTGCATTTGAATAAAAAAAATTTGTAAAAACTTACAGATTTCCCTTTCTGCAATCTTTGCCTCCTCTCCTATGCTGTCTCACCAGTGACATTGGCCTTGCATCCCCTTGCATTGTGCCCTTCCTGTTGACACCTTCCACACCTCACTGGTATGTTTCCTCTAGACACCTTATAAGGGTTCGGCTCATCAGCATCTCTCTTCTTCTTCATGGGTGGCCTGCCTGGTGGCTTATAGACAGTAGGTGCAACAGGCTTGGGTTGGCCACTTGAAATCCACTCAGACTGGCCAGGCATGGGAGGTATGGGTGTCTTGTATGTCTCCACATAAGCATCCTTGTAGTAGCATGGATGGGTGTAGTCTTCTGGTTTCTCACGATTAACAAAAATGGCTGCAACTCCATGCTTGCAAGGGATTCCTGTCAAATCCCATACTCTACAACTGCATGTCCTATTTACCAAGTCCACCACATGCCTTTCCCTCTCATTGTCAACCTCATACACAAACCTCCCAGAAGGAACTGCACAGAAACTCTTACACTTTAATTTTAACTGCTCCAACTTTTTTGTATGCTTGGACACAAATTGCCACCATACTTTTCTATGCCAGCCTTCTTTATATACAGCGTGCTCATAAGCCTAACTCTGATCCACTCCAGCATTGATAAGATGGGCTTGTCTCTAGCCTTCACAATCATAGAGTTAAAACTCTCACTCAGATTGTTTACCATACAATCTGTCAAAGCTCTTGAAGAAAAGTGGGATCTGGTCCACTGTGCAGGCTCTATATCAGTCAGGTACTGCCAAGCTTCTTCATCCAAACTCTTAAGATGGTCCATCCCTCTCTCAAATTCCTTGGCTGATGTTGTGCCAGCACACCTCCACAGTACACTTTTCAACTCCATGCCCTTGTGGTTAACCTTGAAGTTGTTGTATATGTGCTTCACACAATACCTGTGCTCCACAGTTGGGAATAGAGTCTCCATTGCAGGTAAAAGGCCTTGCAATCAAGTAAGCATTCAATGTTAGCAAGTAAGCATGTAAAAAGGTAAGCGTGTAATGAAGTCATGAACATGACCTAGATGGTAATACCTTTTACCTGTCACTGATGAATACCAGATTGAGCTCATCTGGCCTGCCAATGTCATCAGCAAACTGCTCCAAGAACCAGGTCCAGCTATCCTTGTTCTCTTGCTCAACCATAGCCATTGCCACTGGGAATATATTGTCATTTCCATCCTTGGCAGTGGCAGACAACAATTGCCCACCAAACCTACCCTTCAAGTGGCATCCATCCAGCCCAACAAAGGGTCTACAACCACCTAGAAAGCCAACCTTCTGAGCATTGTACCTAATGTACATCCTTTTAAACTTGGGCTCTGCATTCTCATTTTCCATCTCTGTTTGCAGAATCACCCTACTTCCTACATCTGTCCTTAATATCATTTCTGCATAATCTCTAAGTAGGCCATACTGAGCCTCTTCATTCCCAGTAATCAGCCCCCTAGCTGCCTTCCTTGATCTATACACCTGACTAAGACTTAAATCAACTAAAATCTTCTGCATCACATGGTGCTTAACACTTGAGACCTCCCAATTAGGATTCTTACCAAAATCCTCCAAATACCTCTTTGCCACATAGGCTGATGTAACTTGCCCATTTTTAAATGATAGGGGGCAAGTACACTCAGGATAAAGTGTCTTGATCTCAAATGTGCACTCTCCAGTCACCATTGAGGCATAACACCTCCATCCACAATTGTTCTTACAATATACATAAATCTTCTTCTTCTCATTCAACTTCCACTTGACATCAATGTGATTCTGAATCACATACTCCCTCAAAGCCTTCCTAAACACCTGGGAGTTTGGGAACTTCATCCCTTTTGCCAACCTAACATTTTCCATATCAGTCCTCTCCAAGGTTGTCAAAATCGGGATCCTATGTAAGATTGTTGAAGGTAGGTAAGATCGTAGATCGTAGGATCGGATCGTGAATCGTAAGATCCTACATATTTTCAGATTTAAAGCAAAAAACACATTGATAATGACTTTGTATGTTGAATAATTACGTAAATTATAAATTCATCCATAAAAAAACTTAGATTTGCATCATATGATGTAATTTGCATGTCATACATCGCTAAGTCTATACTAACGAAACAAATATATTTAAGTTTTGACTTAATGTATCTAAAAAGTTCAATAAACATTTAATTAGCAACCAAATACCAAAATATTTATCAAAACATAAGGAAAATATTTTTAAGTTCCAAGTTCCAAATTTGAAATCCAAAATAAGTTAGCAAATGGAAACTAGCTAATTACAATATGAAATTCAAAAGTAAGATGAATATTAAGATAAGGTGAATATTTAATTATTCCCATTCTAAGGTTCTTATAACCACCGTCTTAAATTCCTAATCATCATCATTCATTTCATCATCTATGTAGACATTATATATTTGTATACTAGAGTTGTAAAAGATATCAAGATACAATTTCACACTCAACTATTCAAGTTATACCACTCAGCAACAATTAAAGAGTATACTCAAAAAAATCAATCAATCTATATACAAATACAAGCATAACTAATAAAATTATATAAAAAAAAATATTTTAGTAATATTAGAACACAAATTAGTATATTGATCAAACAAATTTAACAATATTATAGCTTAAAATGCAGCAAAGCCAAGTCAAATTCTTCATTTAGAAATGATGAAACATTCTTTCATTTTGATTACAAGTGAACTAGAAACTAGAAAACATTTGCTTAGGTTGACATAATTTTATAAAATAAAAAATAAAAAGTCATACCATCACAACATGAAAAAATAAAAATCCTTAAATCTTCATCAAAACAAAAAATTTATCCAAAAAAAAACAAAAAAATTATGTTTTTGGTAGGATCGGTAGAATCCCATACGATCCTACGATCCTATACGATCCTACACGATCCTACATACGATCCTACCATTTTTACGATCCTAGTGCGATTCTAATCGTTTTGGTGAGGTAGGATCGTGAAATCGTGCGATCCTACGATCCAGATCGCGATTTTGACAACAATGGTCCTCTCATTGAACTCCAAATTGCCAGGCCCCTGCTCATCATCAGAACTATCCACACTTGCAATATCATCCTCTAAAGCTGGTTCAGCCCACTCTTCATCTAAATCTATGTTTGGAGGAGGAACATTGCTTGGGCCAGGTGCATCTGTGTTTGGCTGAGGTGTATCAATGTTTGGATGAGGTGTATTAGTGGTTGGAATAGTGTTAGGCTCATGTGGCACTATGTGAGGTGGAGAAGACTCACCAAAAATGTCATCAGCAAAGTCTTCTCCTTCCAAGCCCTCATTCAACCAATCAAACTCCTCCTCCACACCATCACCCCCTGTAGCAGCTCCTGCACCACCCCCTACACCAGCCCCTGCATCCCCTATAGCAGCCCCTGCACCAGCTCCTACACCAACCCCTGCACCATCAGGAACTTCAACTGCAAGTAGAGCATTACCACTCTCCACATACAGTATGATGGTGTCTCTTGGCCCTCCCTCATTAGGCTTCCACAAGGGTTCTACATCTTGATCATCTTCTATGAGCCTTAAGTCCTGCTCCAAGTTGCCCCCAGGACCTAAATAATGAACCCTACACGATTCATCAATCCCCAATTCCTCACATATAGCTTTTATTTCAAAATAACCAAGCAAATCAGCATCCCTATACACTACTTCAACTTTCCCACCAAAGTACTCTAAACTAGGGTTCCACACAAAAGCACCCCCATAATGTACCTCCAATTTCACTTCAACATCCATCTGCAATAACAAATTACAAGTTGACACGTATACAATTAACAATTAAAGAATTGTAAACAACAAAAGAGGCAAAAGAGTAAACAGTTGCATGTTTCAGTTTTGCTTTTGGGATGCAACGCACACAGAGGGACCACATTTTCTGCTTTTCTTTTGATTTTGATTCTGTTTTACTAAATAGCACATGCAAACACTAAAAATTTCAACCCAATAGAAACTTGGGTCCACTGTGAGACACAATGACCACGACAGACAAAGTGCCCACAGACAAAATGCCCATAAACAAACACAAATCCAAAGAACAGGTAGTCACATTTTTCATAAATATCAATAAACACAACCAATATTCTCATTCCATTACATGTAACATTCACCATTGATTGATTACTCAAAAGAAAATAAAACAACCACAAGCCCAAAGTAAAAACTCAAAGAGTGATTGATTTCTTACCAGGATTTTAGTCACTCGAACAACCCGTTGCTCGTCTAGGTTTACTCTTGCAGCAGTATGTCAATATCAGATGCAGAATGGATTTTTCGCGTTTGTAGGGCTCGTGAGGAAAAGAGAGTGAGTTCGCGTTGTTTGATCCGTGTAATGTTCTAATTTGGCATAAAAGGGTGTTTTTCTAACGTCTGAGGGTGAGGTGGGTAACCGGGGGGGGGGGGGGGAGGGTAACGGATTGATGTACAGGTGGGCAAAGTGATAAGTTTTGAACCACGGGTAGGCAACGTGAAAACGGGCCAAACCTCAGGTGGGTTTACTGTAATTATCCAAAAAAAAAAACGTTTATTTTCCAAAATACTTGTGTGTTTGTCTTGTACTGTATAAAATAATAAACTGAATTTATGCAAAAGGGAAGTAAACGCAGATGACTTATGCCCATCCTGTAAGCGAGTCCATCACACACCTTAATCTTTTGTGAGTTTGCCAGGCAAGTCTGGGATATGTGGGAAGACTATACGGTGAATCTAACAGCTGTTTCTATGGATGTATCAGACATTGCTATGAGAATCCTAGTTGAAGGAACCTCCCAACATTTGGAGGTCTTCTTTATGACCGGCTTGGTCTATTTGGTACAACAGGAACCCAAAAGTCTTTGAGGATATCAGCCAACCTCCTGGACAAATCTGGAGTTTTGATAGAAGACTAATGCTAGACCATAACGAGGCTACTGCCTTGTTTATCCAAAAAAAGCAGCCCCCCCGAAAGAATCTGGTTGGAAAGCAGCCCACCCCCCATCTCGCAAGTCATCTTTGAAATCAATGCTCTGCCTTGGTCATCTCTACCAAAGGTATCAGAGATCTTCTTGGCTCCTTTAGAAGTTAGAAGATTCGTCATTTGAAAAGGGATCAAAACAAGGTTTCTCATGAACTTGCCTAGTTTGCTAGAGGTAGTTTAGCTATAATCAGGGACAGACCCAAGGGGGTTTGGGCCCCCAGCCCAAAGAAAAAAAAAGGAAAAAAAATTTTGGGCCCTCCTTGCCCAAAGAAAAAAACTGAAAAAAAATTTTATTGGTTAATTTTTTTTTCTTTAATTTCTAGAACTACACTTCCCTCTTCCAAAAACTTAGACATTCTCTCTTTTAATTAGTCTAGCCCAACTAGCAACTATCAGATTAAAAAACTTAACAAAAACAAAACTTTAAAATAAAAAATAAAAAATCGTAGTTAGCCCAATATTAGAGTACTAGCATCAAGTGTTCTAAATGATAAATATTTAGTATTTAAAACACCAAATACCAAAAACACTACTGTATGAGACAGTTTCAATGATATATTAGAGTAGCAAAAATAAGTTTTGGTATAATTTGTGAAAATAAATTTATTTTTTTTGGCAACAGCTGACGCTCTTAAGAAACAATATTATTTTGTATTATTTTGTTTTTGTTGGTAGTGATTACATCTTAATATATTAAAGAATAATGATTTTGTGTATTCATCTTGGTTGATGATTACATCTTCATTCTCAAGAAACAATACATGTAGTTATCCGGGGATGCAAAAAATTTCTATTTTGCATCCTCAAAGCCTACTTCATCTATTTTACAATCAATTTTACAACTCACCCTACATCATAATTTCTATTTTTATGTACACCTCATTAAAATAATATAAACTACACCATTAAATAATATAAAAAAATCTATTTCTCTCTCTTCTCTCCCATCTCTCTATTCTACCCAACAACTCTTCCTCTTCCCCACTACTACCCGCCAACATCAACCACAACTCATACATCTAAACAACCACTACAAACCCAACAAAACACTGAGACCCATCACCATTCACATAGCAAACCACCAAGAGCTAGCCAAAAAGCCCATACCAAACCCATTGAATCACCACCACAGCACCACCAAACATCACAACAAACCACCAAACCCACAAAATCAACCAAAACCTGCCAAACCAAAACCATACCAAAACGATTCAACCCATCACCACCAAAACGATTCAACCCACAACCACCATGGCCCACACCTCAACCACAACCATGAACCACACCATGAACACAAACCTTGACCCCAACCCACTGCCTCTTCGCTCCACCACAGACATCAATGTCCACCACAAATGCCAATCACCACAAACCCACACCCTCCACCACATCGATCCACAAACCTAGACCTCTAACACATCGATCCGCACAAACCCACGCCCTATACCTCACCACCACAGCAACACCCCACCACCACCACACCATATGCACATAAACCCATAAAAAAATCAAAGGAAAATCCACACAAGACCCACAAGCACCAAGCAAGCAGAGAGTTAAGAGAGGAAAGTTTCAGAGGGTCAGAGAAAAAGTAAGAGAGAGAGAGAGAGAGAGAGAAATGAATAATTTTTTTAGGTTTTGCATACCAGGTTGGAGCATGTTTTTGGGCTTTTAGTGGCTAAAATAGCAACTGGGGGTTGTAAAACACCCCCCAATGCTAATGCTCTAATGCAACATCTTCTACAGAGTGATTGTGCCTAATTTAACTATCTGCCTCTGTATCTTGCTCTTGTTATCCAATTTCACTTGAATGAAACTACTTTCCCATAATAAAAAAAAATAAGAAAAAGAAGTGTGCAAGCTGGACAACAGTTAAAAAAGTACAGTCAACAGAGAATAACATAGTCAACACAATTAGTTACAGTTAGTTACCACTTACCACTATTATGCTAGCTGTCTCGAGTTAGTTAGGGGATTTGCATAAAACTTGATATGGCTATGAATTTGATTGGTAACCTTCAACAAACTTATATTTGTATATTTAAATTGTCTTTTTATGATTGATGATATAACAATTTGTAATTTTTTTTTTTTTTTGAGAATCTATCAATTTGTAAATTTAATGTAGTAAAACTTGTAGTACGTGTAGCACAACTCCTAAATTTTTGTTAGGGAAAGTCAAGCAAATATATAGCAAGTGAAACAAATGATTTGTTTCCCTTTTAAACACTCTACTTTCTATTTTTAAAATGGATGGATTAAATTCTACCAACTCATCTCTATATCTAAATAAAGTTCATAAACAGTAATCCCCACTATGTTTTAACCTATTTTTGGACATGGAATTGCCAATAATTTGGAGATCAGCCAAAATTGTTCTGGGAGGAATTTTTTTTTCCTTCAAGAATCAAATATTTTGGGAATATTAGTTAGGTTTCTACTTGCCGAGTCTTTAATATTTATAAAGCTATAAGGAGTTCTAGGACAAAGTCTTTTCTATTTAACTTGGAATTTCTGGGAGTACTTTGGTAAGGGAAAGAAAAAATGGAGAAAAAATTGATGTCTCTAGTTGTGCTACTTTGTTTAGTGATGGGGGTGGCTGGCTAGTATTCCACAGCTTCTCTTAAGAAATGCTAGCGTAAGTGCTTCTCTCTTTGTATTGTCACTCCCGACAGTTCAGCTATCCTCTGCCCCGTGAAGTGCTTGAGACACTGCACCGTGTCCAGCTTTCCTATAGACTTTACTCATAGAGTCAACGTTTACTTCTGTAAGCTTGGTTGTGCCATGTCCTTGTGTACCAATATCAGCACCATATTATTTCCATGTATAATTCTCTCTCTCTCTCTCTCTCTCTCTCTCTCTCTCTCTCTCATATCACTTTTTCATATTGTTTTAACTTTCTTTTTTGGCTTTGTTTCTTAATATTGTAGAGTAAGGACAAGTGGAAGCTTGTGTGGATTCATGCTCAGATACATGCCCCAAAGCTAAACCATACAATTTATGAAGGAATTTAGGTTTGGTTTACGTTGTTATATTGCAAATGAAACTAGCTAGTACTGTTCTTTAAATTCTAATAGCCTTGTTTAAAGAATCACACGGTAGGTTGTCTCACAAATTTTAATCTTGAGTCTAGATGCAATCCTTGTTACAAAATATATATATATATATATATATATATATATATATTGAATGAAAATAATAACTAGTCGCTAACCCGTGCGATACACGGGAAAGCTATTGTATATGAATGTAAACTATTCTTTTTCTCTTCCTCTTTAATTGTTGATATGAAACATTAAATTACATAATGAAAAATAGAAATCAAACTTAAGTTTAAATTAAAATGAAGAATCAAATCTTTAACATCCTCAATTATCTATTAAATGTATGAAACACAAATTTAAAGAACTACTCAATCAATATTTCAAATAAATTGAAAGATAACTTTAAAGTGTTCTTTGTATCTTCTTCCTTTGTTGCTTTGTAGAAGTCACTAAATATGCCCTTTTGTTTTCCTTGATTATAGATGTTGGTGTGAGTTGTACATAACTTTGAACATAAACTTTTTGAAACTTTGTAAAATCACCATCTTGTTCACTTGATAATTTGTTGTTACATTCATTTGAAGTATAACTAAGCCTGGCAATAGAACAGGTTGAGAAATGTATTACAACATATAGAAGTTAAAAATCAAATTTATAATTTTGCCATATTAAATAATACGTACTTCTGTCATTTTATCAAGCTGAATTGCTTTGTCAATTCCTTCAAAAGATTCAAAAACTTTCTTGACGGTGAAGAATTCCCATCCATACTTGAGATTATAGTCATTTAGTTGTATTTGGAAAACAAATTCTTTTCCATTTAATTAATGAATATCAATCAACTCATAATTTTATAGTTAAATTTTGTAAAAGCAGGTCTATAGTACATAAAGCAATGTTAAGGACACAATACTATTGTTCAAGGTTCTCTTTTTTCTTACCTTATTATCAGAGTCCCACATAATTTTTGTTATTTCACTAAGGGTTCTTTTGTAGACAACATATCCTTCCTTAATGTAATCCTTCCGTGGGTATCCACCAAGCATAACGGCAATATTGACATCTTTACACGCTTCAACAACATCTGTGGTAGCAACCACACCTATTGAACCATATTCATGACATGAGTGAAGAAACCTGAGGGAAGAGAATAATTCTACCTACCTAGAATTAGCTCTCAAGATAAGGGACATACCTTTCAGAAGAGGAAAGGTAGCATTAGTCATTTCCATTCTTATCCCATTCAAGGATTCAGCTGCCTGTTCAATATCAAGCAAGTGCAAAATCACAGCTTGTGCTACTATTATAATCTTTCTAATTTCTATGGTTAAACTTTTTTTCATGTCACTGTCCGTTTATTTAAGCAATTGTCGAACCATGCAAACTCTTTTTTATTTTTTTATTTTGTTTTGCGTAATTTATTTTCTTCTTTAATTTGAATCATGAGTGTGCTATTTGCTAAACAATAATTATAATAATGGATATAATCGGAAAAAGCTTGTAAAGGTTACTATGAACTCCGACAGTCCACCTCAATTTGTAATCGATAGGCCACCCATATCAGGTCCCTTCTATGCATCTCTAGGGTTGAACCAAAACCATCGGCAAGCAGCCCCACACTCTTAAGGTGGTTAAGTGCTGATTCCTACAAGGACATGAGTTTGGAAATTAAGTTAAGCATTTCAGTTGGTACAATATTGAGTTTTGATGACATACATATCAAACTAAGATTCAATAGTCAGAACCTGCAAACGATTCACTAAGGCTACTATGGAAACCTTTCCATCAAGGTCTAACTCATATGATCTAATCATGCTTAGAATTGGGACCATAGGCACTTGAAACACCAACTTGTATTGATCATCCACACATCTGAACTTACATAAATTGAATAATTTCCCACAGCCCCATCAACTTTCTTTACTACTCTTCTAGTCCACAGCAATAGCAGCCCAGCGGAGGCCCCTAAAGCTCCAAAGTGACACTAGTCCACAGATTAATAATCAATATGGTAAATCATTGTTACAATAGTGCAGCTAAAAACAAAAAACATTTGTACAGTACTATCAACTATTACCAAAACTATCTAAATGTTGTTTTATACTATATAAACCTATCTCACCATCAATGCCAATAAAACTTTCTAAAAGCTTTGATTCCTTTGAAGTTATTAAGGGTAACAAACTCTAATCTTAATGCACAAACCTGCCATGAAATAAATCATTAAAAAAATCAAAATTACTTCTCAAAGGGAATCGTATCAAAATCTCACCATCAATACCAATCCCAATATCAAACATATGACATTGAGAAAATAAGGCCAACAAAACATCTCACCTTGATTAAATCAACAACACAACATCGCATTTCCTACTTATCTTCCTCCTTACCACTCTCCATGTATTATGACTTCTAAAATAACAACAAAAAACCACTTAGGAATTTTATCAAACAGCTTGTGTACGTGTAAGAGAAACAACACTTAATGAAAGTGGACATCAATGAGAATGATCTTTTACTCTGCAATTCTTTAACTTTAGCTATCTTCTACCTTTTACATGGATTTAGATGTATATTATTGCCTACACAACAAAGCAAAAAACCCAACCCTGGTTTGAATATGCTTAATTTTTGTATTCTTTCTAATTAATATATAAAGAAAAAACAAAACAGAGATAAAAGAAACAAAAACCCCAACCCTGATCTGAATATGCTTAATTACAAATTTGCTAATAAATTAAACTTACCTTGGGACTGTGACAATGGTTCAGAGCAATCATCGCTTTCACTTTGGCTCCTCCTCGGCTTCAAGAGAGACAGCCTTAGCCCCAACCCCTTCTTCGCACCAATGGACAGTGGCAAAGGTTCACAACAATCATCGCCCATTCTGCTCCTCCTTGGCTTATGTTGGATCGGATTTCGGCGTTATGTCTCAATCCTGACCATTCTCGGAATATATTGAGCCAGTCCAATCAATATATTTGAAAACATTGTAGTAGGAATGCCATAGCCCATAGAGGGTAGAGATTTAGAGTGAGAAAGGGAGTGCTTCTGCATTAGGTCTCTTTATAAAAGGAAGAGATTTCGTGCGTGAGGTTAAGGATTTGGGGGAAGGTTAGAGATTTAAAGAGAGAGGGAGTTCTTCTGCATTAGGAAGGGAGTCGGGGAGATATAGTATAGTCGGGCTAATTCTCTTTAAAAAAAATTAACTTAAATAAATAAAATTAAAAAATTAAAAAAGAAAAAGAAATACTGGTGACGTGGAAAATTGTGGGAGCTTCAAAAGCTTCGGTTTTATATATACTAGTCGCTAACCCGTGCGATGCACGGGATTAACAAAAAAAAAAAAAAAAAACAATATTGCAATTATCATCTCCATAAAAATACATACATGCCGAAAAGATTAATACCACTACCATAGGTCCATTGGCAATGAAGTTATTTTCATAGTTACATATATACTATGAATAAACAAATAAACAAATTGCAATAATGATCGCAATCTTATTTTCATAATAAATAAATAGAATATAGTTACCAATGTCAAATTCTTTTGCTATGCATCAAATAGAGTAGAGAAAGAACATAATACAACAAATCTGCATTATATAGTACATCATATATTTATTCAACATAAAACATTGAGTTTTATAAATCTTCTTTGCTTGCTCACATTCCCAACCACGTCTCTTGTGCTAAGATACCATAGATATTGCTTTTTCAAAATCATGAATAGACTTTGCCAATAAAGCCTTCTCCATGTCAAACCCTTTTGCTTTGCCTTGAAATAGTTCCTAGAAAACAGCTGCTTTACCCAAGTTAGGGGCTTTGAGAATAGAAGAAGATTTATAGTATTTGAGAAAGTGCGATAACCACAACATATTGGTGTTATTTTCATATATAACAAATAACGAAATGTGGAAACACCATTACTAAACAAAACCTATTCTTTAATCTCAGAAAGTATCATTAACAGGCAATTCTGTCAACTTCTTCTCTCTTTTCTTAAGGGAAAAAAAAAATTGCTTTACACCTACCATAGGCAAAAGGACCATAATCCAAAGCTCTACCCAAATACAATTTAGGATAGTTAAGGACAACCAATATGAGAATCAACTTCAAAATAATTAAATAAGAAATAAAGACCACCATAGCTCAATTTTTAAAGTAGCTTTCCTCATAGACACATGCATAAGAAATCACTATATCAGACGCATAAAGAATCAACATTTAAAGCAACCCAAATGAGATTTCAAGAAAAATAAGCTCGATTATGAAACCCATATGTCATAGTAGTGAAGCTAAAATTTTCTTAACTGTGACTTATGAACAATTATGAAGCATATATAAATCATTAAACAAACTTTTTAAAAAATCAATGACATAGATAATCCATTTTCACAATCCTTTCTTCTACCAAAGTTCCAGACTTGTCCTGTAAATTCACCTACTTGGCTGCCCTGTTTTTAATTGATATAATGGTGGTTAGGATGTTGAGAGATAAGTAGAGACTCTTTTTACTTTCAAACAGGGTATAATCAAGCCAAGTCTCACATGTGTATGAGATACAAATTGCAATGCCATCAACAGGATATAATATGTATGAGATACCCTCACTGAGATACAAATTGCAATACCTGGTCGATACCATATCTCAAAACAGGAGAAGCAGAGTAACCGTAAGATTTTCCATAACTCAAGGGTATCTCATAAGATTTTCCATAATCAAGCCAAGTCTCACATGTGTATGAGATACAAATTGCAATGCCATCAACAGGAATAGACATAATAAGCATAGTAACTGTAAGAAACAGCAATTAAACTTCCTTAGCTCAAGGGTTCAATTGTTCCCCATATGCAGAATCCCACTAAGACCTAGCATCAAACACCTCACAGGCACAACCATTTAAATTGCCACAATGATTTCTTGTATACGAGTGTTTCAATTTAGGTCCACGACAACCGGTTGTCTGTGGGGGATAAGGTTCTTATTATAATAACAACAACTTTAGTGGGTGAGGCATTTATGAACACGATACTTTATAGTTACATCAGAATCTTTCTGTGTCCTTGATCACTAAGGAGACACAGTAAACCAAGTGTGGTGGATAAATCATGACTAAAAGTCATATGATCCATTGGTTAATACTAATAGGGCAATAGATGATCGTTCTTAGCTATAATAAAATATGAAGACGAAGCAGAAGAAGAGTTTGAAGAAGTTACCCATGACTGGATTAGATTACGGCTTGCTCTTGCTCTTCTTCGTCATCTTCTTCTTTGACAATCTTTATCTTAACAAACTACACGCCCAAAAGAACACCATATGAGTTGTTATTTCAGATTAGTTTACATCCCCAAAATCACGGATCTTCAAAATCGTTTTTTGCTTTTGGGTTGTGGGTTTGATATGGTCTGATTATGGTGGTTTACATCCCCAAAATCGCCCAAAATCGCGGATCTTCAAAATCCCATCTACACACTAAAATAAATGAATAAATTCTCAACATTTGGATAACCAAAAAAATCTAAAGCGCATCCAAACAACTTCTAAGAAACCCAATGACCCAGAATCGAAATCATCAAGAAGGAAACGAAATAAAAAGCAATGGATTAGTAAAATACCAACCGTAACCAAACGCGGAGGTACCGTAAGTCGTTTTTGTAACGGCGATCGGAATCAAAGGTCTGTGCACACTTCTGCAAAAACCGTGGCAGCTTCTCATTCAGAACTTGCGAAGGTAGCGAATCCTTCATCTTTCTGATCCCTCTGTATATACAAAAAGCCAAACAATCTCACTTTTTAAAACCATTAACAGAGCTACCCACAGAGAGAGAGAGAGAGAGAGAGAGAGAGAGATAAAGAGGCATACCGGAGCCATATGGTTGGTGATGCCTTCTTTCTAACTCAGACCTGACAGTATGGGGATGGCTTCTAGGCAGGATTGATTTTTAGTGTTGGGTTTTAGGGAAGGAGAAGGTAGAGAAAAAGAGACCAAAGAGGAACGGCAGAGCTTTTTTGGTGCTTATGTTTTTTTATACTTAGGTTTTTATCGGGTTTTAGGAAAGGTTTTTCTTTGCTTATTTATTTATTTTTTTCATTTATGTTTTTTTTTTTAATATTGTGCTGACGTGGAAATTTGTGGGAGCTTCAAAAGCTTCGGTTTTATATATATATATAGACTAGCCTCTGAGCATGCGCTCATGAGCGTGCTCAGAGGCTCTTCTATTTTTTGTGTAAGGATTAATAATTTGCATTTATTATAATTTGAGATTTCTACTTTTTCCAATTAAAAAAAAAAAAAAAAAACACTAAGGGTGTAATGAATTTTATTTTTTTAATTGAAAAAAAAGAGGACAGAAGAAACAAATACATCGTGATGAAGTAAAAAAAAAAAAAAAAAAAAGAATACGTGAGGTGAGTTTTATAAACTGGAGGAGTTTTAAAACTAACAAAAGAGTAATCCTATTTTGTAGGGAGTTAGTGAGTAGAAGTAGGAATTTAAATCAACGTAAAAGTAGGAATTTATTATTTTTGTCAATTTACTATTAAAACCCCATTTTTAAGTTTTAAGTAGGGGTATTTTTGACAGTAAAAAAAAATAACTAACTTTCTTTTTCCAATTTACTATTTTAATCCCATTTTTAAGTTGATAATTAATTAATTTAGGGGTATTTTTGACAGAGAAAAAAGCAATAACCAACTTTCTGAATCCTCTTAATATATACAGATAATAATAATAATAATAATAATAATATTGATAATAAAGAATAAACATTATTATCATGTGATTTGACTGAATTTATAATCTAATTTAAGGTAAATACTATCTCTTTTAATTCTATCACAGTATAATGTGAATAACAAAATCTAAATTTTTTTTAAAAAAAAGGCTAAAATGCAAAATTGACCCTCTAAGTTTTTTCAGATTTTATTTCAGTCCTCTAACTTTAATTTCGTTCATTTCACTCCTCTAAATTTCAGATTTATTTAATTAAGGTCTTTCCTTTAACTTTAGTTAAAATTTTTTGAAAAAAGAATCTGGAAAATATTTTTCAATTATTAATTGAAATTTGAAGAAAAATTTATATAACTAAAAAATTGACCACAACATATAACAAAAGTTGATGGAAAAGCCTTAATTGAATGAACTTGAAAGTTAGAGAACTGAAATGAACAAAAGCAAAGTTAGATGACTAAAATGAAATCTGAAGAAATTTAGAGGGTCAGTTTTGCATTTTATCCTTAAAAAAATGTAGAATTATTACTCTATGTGACATGAGTTCCAAAATTTTTTTTTTTTTTTTTTTTTTTTTTTGAGGAAGTTTCAACCTATGACGTCCTCTTCTGATAAAGGCACTTTATCATCAAACTAAGACACCAATAAGTTTTTGGTATAGGCGGGGATTGAACCTCAAATCTCTTATTCAACCATAAGATACTTTACCAATTGAGCTAACGGAAACCCATAGTTCCAAAACCAATATCAGAAAGTTCTAAACTCATACCTTTTTCCAATTAAGTGATAAAAATGCAATTTATGTATCCTCCTATGTTACATATATTCGAAAATTTGCTACTAAATTAGTATTTATGATGATATTGTTCCCTTTTAAATAAATTTGATGCTAATAATTGGATGAAGGAAGTGGTTGGATTAAGAGACTTAAATTTATTTATTGTATATAATGTGTGAAGTATGAACTGTTCCTCTTTTGAGAATCTTCTGGCATGTTTTTACTTTGTAGGCAAGCTAACACATATTGATGAAGTGAAGGACTCTATGGAGACTTGTAGATAAAGCTACGAGAGGATCTATTAGTTGCTTCCTTTAATATTTGCTTGTAATAATACCATCTTATGTTCTGAAAATAAAATAAAAGTTCAATACCACCGACCTTATAGTTGAGTGGTAAATTTTTTTTTTTTTTTTTTAGAATACTAACTATTTTAACACACACAGGGAGATGGAAAAAGATTTTAAAGAAACTGACAGTGATTTATATTCAAAAAGTATAACTCTTGGATTTACAGTTGAGTGGTAAATCTGTTCATCAAAAAAAAAAAAAAAAAAGTTGAGTGGTAAATCTTTCTATTTGTATGGTGCAATTCAGGGTTATTCAATCCATGGAAGGGAGGGCTACCCCTCTCATGTGTAGCCTATTTTAAAATGTATATTCTTAATAAAACAGAGATTTTCTTAGTTTCGACATAAATGAGAAGGTTAGCCAATACCTGGGCAAAATTTGCCAAATAGTACGATTCTAAAAAAAATTTAGACGGATGGCATGCGTTTAAAGTTTATTAGTTAGTTGGACTATTTTTTGGATATCGAGTATAGCAAAATCAACTTCCAGCCAAAATTGCTAAAATCGAGTATTGTAAACTCGATTTTGGCTAGAAGTCGATTTTACTGTACTTGATTTCCAAAAAACAGTCCAACTAACTAATAAACTTTGAACGCATGCCATCCACCTAAAATTTTCCCAATATTATACTGTTTGGCAAATTTTGCCCCAATACATGCCCAGCCCACTCTTGAAAAATATGTTTAATTTACAATGATAGAATCGTTGGGATTATTATACATGAATAAGTCATGTTAAAAGGTCTCATTATCAAAAATATTGTACTTTTTTTTTTTTGTTGAGAAACAACAATAGTGTACTAAAAAATTATCATGAAATGATTTTATGTTCTTATCAAGTACAACTTATATTGGTTTTTTGTTAAAGCTATAAAATGATTAAAAGCCAAAATACAAGGTGGTTCTTAAAGTTTACCTTGCAAGCGTTTTCGGTCATTGAAGCTTTAAATGAGTACTATTAGTCCATAAGTTTCAAAAATGAGTAACTAATGAAATATGACACTAATTCTTTAAGTGCCATGACATCATTTTTAATATTAAAAAATTACACTTCTCCTCCATAATATATCACCCTTTTAATGGGCCCAAATCAAACCCAGTATTCCCCAAATTCAAAACTAAACCCACCCACCTACACATCGTATACTGCAAAACTAATGTATTAGGGTAGAGAAGGAGTTTCCACTCGAATTTAGGATAAAAATATGGGAAATTATTTTGCACTCACTCTTCCTAATTTGAAAACATGCAGTCATTAGTCAAGTATACGGATATATATATATATAGACACACACGGATATGGTGCTTGGGAAACAAACTCCAATTCTTATTCATGCGATGCTTTAAGAAACTAAATTCCTTATCAAAAATAGAAAAAGAAAGAAACTAAACCCAAAATATATAGTTAGTATAATATCAAGAAAACCAAGCAAACATGTAGAAAAGCACCAAAAGTCAATTTATATAATACTAGTCGCTAACCTGTGCGATACACGGAAAAACTATTGACTCTGAAAAAAAAAAAAAAAAAAAATTCAACAATGAGTAAATAGACATTTTGCTAGTTAGTATTTTTTTTTTTTTTAAAAGAAGAAATATTTAACTTCTATACTTAGTTTAGAAGTGTTGTCTAACATTGAACGTTATTGAGTTGTAAGTGCATAGTTACCGAAACCTACAAAGTAATTTACAATTCTTAAATTAAAACTTACTACCACGACCATGTGACAGCTCTGAGTTCACGGACTACTTCTTTCCTTCATCTGCAGCAACCACAAGTTTTCCTACTTGTAACTTTGAGACTCCACTCAAAGGTTTCAGATCTTCTTTAAGTTCTTTATGCAACAACTGAAGAGATCATCAAGTTCTTGACATGAATCTTGATCTTGATAACTCTTTGTGTGAGTATGAAGGCAAACACCTCTAGATCTCACAAAAGATTCAACACACAACTCTCCAAAGACTTCTAAAATGTAATTAGGTTTTTTCCTTTTATACTTGGAGTAAAACACAAAACCCCATGTCAAACGGGCTTGGGCTGAATTGGAATTTCTATAGAAAAATAAATCTGCACGTGTTTCGATCATTCGTATCTAACTTTTGATCGATCGAGCCTTGCAGATTTTGTCCAATATTTTCTGCAATCACTCGATTCCAATTTTATAATTAAACACACTTTGAGCAAGCCTAAACCTAGACTCTACGTTTTGATCATAGTTTGCCAACATATTACAAATTGAAGTTCTAATACATTAGTTCCTAAAGTCTTAGAACCTAACAAACTCCCCATTTGGTAATCCGTGACAAAACAAATCACAAAATTTAAAAATGCTCAAAGTAAAATAGCCCATTCAAATTAAAAAGCCCTAAATACAATTTAACCTAACCATTATCTATCAGTTGCTAAAGTAGACAGCAGCCACGATTGAATTAACCTATAAATTCCTAAAACACTCAACAAACACATAAATGCATGTGTGGAAAATACAAGTAAAACAAATTAACTTCTTGATTTCACAAAACATAAAATAAAAGACATATATCATGAATAATCTCGTAAATATAAATCAATAATCTATGTACCATATGTGAAACAAGAAACAATAAACTAAACATAAAACATAATGTCTCCCCCTAACATATACAACCCATAAAAAAGAAATACATCAAAGCCAAAATGAAATACATCATAAGCCAAAAAACATAAATACATAATCAAGCTCCTAGATACAATCTACAAACACCAATCTCCCCCTATCTCTATGTGTATGTAATCCCCCTTTTTGTGACGAATTGCTAAAGGACAATCATGACTCATTAAAGGGTGGAGCTTATGGAGTAGAACCTCTAGCATCTGCCAAATCTACTCATAAAGCATGAAGTTCATTGAGCACATCCAATAGAAGCTGTCCATGCGTCGCTTGAACGGTCATAACATTATCCAGCATACTTCGCAAGGAAGAATCACCTGATGTAGATGGTGGAGGATCCACAGCAGCTGTAGGGTCTACATATGTCTTAATAGAAGGGTCACCAGATGGAGGAGGCCTAGATGCATCACCTGTAGAAGACGCGACTCTAGGGCGCTTAGAGCTAACTCTCAACTAAGCTGCTCTTTGCTTAAGGAAGGTGGCATCTATAGGAGCTATGATATGTACGGGCTCGGATGTTGGAAAGTCCTCTAAACCTAAGTCCAAAAGAATCCTACGAATAATAACCGAAAAGAACAAGCCATGGGATTTGGCACTACTCCTATGAACCTCAACAAGTGAGCTAATGAAAAGAGAGGGAAAACTTATAGGAACATCAATGACGAGAGCATACAAAAACGCACATCTCTCAATAGGAATAGTATGAACATGAGAGATAGGCCAAATACAGTGACAAGAAATCTGGAAAAACAAATAGTTGAGCTCAGAAAGCTCATGAGAAGTGACATGAGGATCAGTACCCAACTAATGGAAGTACCAGTGATGAGTGAAATAATGTCATCACAGTGAGAGGTCTTAGTGTAAGGGTACACGGGTTGTTGTAAGAAAGGTACACCAAGAGCAGAGGCCACTACATCAAGAGTAATGACATACTCTTCACCCCTTATCCAACTCTTCACAAACTGAATGTTGGAGGAAGTGGAGTGGACAGAGAGGTTCGAATAGAACTCTCTAATCAACGCAGCCGAAGGAGGATGCTCTACCTCTAAGAGTGGTAACCAACCCCTACGCTCAAAATTCCTATATGTCTCAGGATCAGCCTCATCGAAAATGACCTTATGCTCAACCCAAACCGATCTAAAGATATTCAGCTTCTCATAGGTTTCTTAGTTTTTCATGGTTCTAAACCTATCACTCTGGAACTCAAGAGTATAAGGGGTAGGGGTTTTCTTAGCTCTAGTCTTCCTAACCATGATGCTAAGGGTTTAAAGGAAAGGAAAACAAAAAAACAAAGAAAATACCAAGGGCAGACTGCATTAGAGAGGGTTAGAGCACAAGAATATTAATAAATAACAATCTATATGATGCATGTAATGAATGCACATATGATGCATGCTCTAATGCATTGAAATTTGTCCAATTTCACTTTAGAAACCATCAATTGACTTGAACATAAAGTTTTAGTCCAAAAACCCCAAATTTGAAAAACCCAATTTCAAAAAAAAACCAAATTGATCAATTAACCATTATACTAGTTAGGAAACATCATATAATGACTTAATTTATCAATATCACAGGTCAATTTCATCAAATTAATCTCAATTGAACAAAATCCCCAATTTCACTAAAATTCGAAACCCTAGAATTTCCAATTGTTCTTAAACCAACAAACTAACCAAATTAATGCATGTGAATCATGTTTATAGCATCTAAGAACAAAAACCCATTGAACAAAAATGATTAAAAACAATTGAAATGAACAAAAATCCCTAAATTCCTATGTTTGGAATTTTCAAGAAAAATGCATGAAACATGTAATTAAATTGAAAAAGAAAGAGTATCGAGGTCTTACCAATGCTTGAGGACAAAAACCTTGGAGAAATTTGAGAAAGAAAACAAAAAAAAGAAAACCACTTAGATTGGATCGGTCGAAGAGAGAAAGTGAGAAAAAGTTTGAAAAAGCTTTTGAATATGTGAAGAACACGTGAGGAGAAGCTTTTTATAAAACTGAACTTTCGAAATTCAATCGGTCGAGATTGGTCTTCGATCGATCTAAAAAATAGATTTGATTGATTGAAAACTAATCGAGCACCAATCAAGCTAGGCAGATTCAAACCAAATTTTTAAACGCAATTTCGATCAATCGAAAAGCACATTCGGTCAATCGAAAATCTGGAAATTTGAAATTTTTGAAAAAAAAAAGGAAGTTTTATGGAGAAACCACTCAAACCAACTTATTTCATGAATGAAATGCATGATTATGAGTTTAAAAGTTTTTCAAAAACACTTGAATTCAACCCAGATCTTCCAAAAACAAGATTTTCACACTTTTTGTCCCTAAAACTCAAACAATAAACATATTTTGTATCAAAATCAAGATACATATAATCTTGGATGGCCAAACCAACTTCACACACAATTTCATGTACTAAGTTTAGCAAAGCATAACTTATGTAGTGTGTGTAACTAGTAACAGCATGAGATACATGTGAGGTGATATGTAGATAGTAATCAATCACAATTTCTTCATTATTCATCACATAAGTTTGCAAGAGACTATCACCTAAAGAGTTACATCATATACTCTCACATCTTCTAGAAAACAAGCTTGCAATCATGTAATTTTTTATTTAGCCTCATAATGTACACACCATTTTTATTTCATTGTGAAATTGTTATTGTAGCTAGATAATGTACACACTAATTTTATTTCTTTGTGTAATCTTTATTATAGCCAGATAATGTACATACCAATTTTATTATTATTCCAAAGCTACACCTTATGTTCTTTTTGTACATGTGCTACACTTTCTCGAGCTCAAAATCTTATAATATGCACTAAGGTGTTCATGATTGGCTAGTAAACAGTGGTGAGATGGTTATTTATATATTTCTCTTAAGTTCTAGTCCTAACAATCAAAAGCATGTAACTTCAAAATCAAGATCAAGTGATCAAAAACTATAAATAACTTCCACACAACATGCACTACATAGTTAAAACTAGCAAAGTGCAGCAAAATAAGCTCATCCAAGCTAAACAAGGTACATGATGAGAATGCAAATTGTCATATTTTTCTCCCTTAATGTTTATTCTTTTATACTTATTTGGTGCCTAACTGTACTCATTATTCTTATATTTTGATTTAGGATGCAAATTGAGGCATCAAGTGCAAAACGTAGCTAATTGGGTGATTTTGGACAATTTCGACATCGCTTCATAATCTAGGCATAACTCTCTCATCAGAACTCCGATTGATATGATTCAAGATGCTATGGAACGCCAAGAAAAAGATCTACAACTTTCATGTTTTGAGTTTTGAGAGATACTGGATGAATCAAGGTCGAAATTGGGCTTGAATTTGCTACACTTGCACTGCTAACGTTCTGGAATGTTCCTTTACTTGAAATTCTAATACCTGATACGGTTTATTTTCAAAATATCCTCACTTCACCAAAATATTCTAATTTCACCACATCCTTGTAATAACAATGTTAAAAAAAAAAAAAATTAAAAAATGCATGACTTAGGTACAGTACTTTGATGCTGTTCCTCAAGTTCCTCTTTTAAGATTCAGTTATGTAGATTTTTTTTTCATGGGATGGAAGTGTATTTTTTAATTAAGTAGCCACATGGCTAAATCTTAAGAGGAGAATTTAAAGAACTATACCTAAGATACGGTACCTAAATTTTGTCCTTAAAAAAGGTTGTAATATGTAATATAGTTTTTCAATCTCTCTATAATAAATAACTTTTCCTTTTTCTTTTCTAGAATCACCCTAATATATAAGAGTATTAACATCTCATAAAAATCTATTTTTTCTATTTTACACAACTAATTTGCAAAAACATCACATCAGATTATCTACAATACACCCTCTTTTATTTAAATAATACTTTCTCACATTTTTATTATTATTTCACACTTACCCATACACTCTACCACCTTAGAGCATTAGTACCCGGTTTCTAAAAAATATCACATTTTACCATTTCAAAAGCTACTTTCTCTATTAGATCATACAATTTTACAATACACCTAACATCCCAACTTTTATTTTATTATATAACAAATTAAAATAATATATTTACACAATAAAATAATATAACCCCAAAACCCAATAAAACCCAAAGTCAGTGAAAGAGGGAGACAAAATGATCAAAAGAAAGAGGCTAAACGAATAAAAAATAAATTAAAAAATAAATACAAGCTACTACAGTAATTTGCATATATAAGAGCCTATTGTAGTAGTATTGTAAATTTTTTAGGATATAGAAACCGGATAAAGCATCATTTTAGTGTTTGTGGTTTGTAAAATACCATTTTGGGGTTTGTAACTAAGCCTTTGTTTGGGATGAGTGAATGAAATGGAATGGAAAAGAAGGAAAAAAAATAATTTTAGAATATTCTTCACTTCCCTTATTTGGAAGTTTTAATGGAAGGAAAGGAAAGTTCATTCCCCTTGTGGGAGTTTAAGGCCTCATTTGCGAGGAGGGAATGGAATGGAATGGAAAGGAATGAAAATAATAATTTTAGAATATTCTTCCCTTCCCTTATTTTGAGAGTTTTAATGGATGGAATAGAAAACTCATTCCCTTGTTTGGGAGTTTAAGTAGGAGGGAATGGAATGGGTAGGAGGAAACACTCATTCTTCTCTATTCCCTTAAGTTTCATTTGGGAGTTCATAAGGAAATGGAATGAGTAGGAGGACACACTCATTCCTCTCTATTCCCTTAGGAATGGAATGATCATAAGGGAACGGAAATGGATGGAATGTATTTATGTAAAGGAAATGAATGGAATGAAATGGAATTAAGTATTCTTAATTGGATGTTTTAAAATAAAGGAATGAAAATAAATGAAAATAAATAGAATGTAAGTAATCTTGTCTGGGAGTAACATGGAGAGAATGTAATGGAATCATTTTATGTCAATATTACTATTAGACCCCTATTTTAAAATAAAGTGTTGAATATATAGAAGTATTTTGAGAGTTTTAGTAAAAAATTCATTAAATCTAATTTCATTCCCTTCTATTCTTTCCAATTTTAGAAGAATGAAAAATTTGAGATTTTAAAGGAATAGAGAGGAATGAGTGTTCCCTCCTACCCATTCCATTCTCTCTAGTTTTTACAACGAAGAGTTGCGGGTCTAGTAAGGCTCTCCAGCGAGAAGAGGTCAGTAAGAGTGGGAATTTGACCTGGTTGCAGAGAGAACGCCATGGTTGGTAGAGATAGAGTGAAAGTGAGAGAGAAATACGAGGGCGTTGACAATAGCAGAATGGTTATTGTTTAGGCGCGCATTTTATTTTTATTGACAGCAAAAGATGACAACAATAGTTGACTCATCATGTTTATGATTCCTTATCAATCAAGCACATGTTTATTTGGGAATATTCAGGCATCTCAACTAGGGCTGTCTAGCGGTTCTTTGACCCGCCCAAACCGACCGGGTCCGACCGACCCGCATCCCAACGGGTGAACCCGATATCTGTAGTGAGTCGGATTCGGGTGTGTTTCTTTCAAAACCCGAATAATCGGGTCGGGTAGCGGTTTAAGGAAGAAAAAACCCGCATTACCCGACCCGACCGATATTTAAAAAAAAAAAAAAAAAAAAAAAAAAAAAAAAAAGGTAATTCAGCACTCAGTTCAGTTTACCCGTGAAGACTGAGTTGCTGTCCAGGACTGAAATGAGGAGACAGAGACTGATTGGACTTAAAGCACTCAGTTTTTTTTTGTTGTTTTACACGCTAAGTTCAAATCAGCCTACTTGCACCTAAGATTTTTACACACCAAGAAATCATGGCCGTCCGATTTGAACGTGATCAACGGTTAAAGGAGCACTCAGTTTTTTTTTGTTTTACACGTTAAGTTCAAACTTCAAATCAGCCTACTTGCTCAGTTGCTCCTAATATTTTTACACACAAAGCAATCATGGCCGTTGATTTGAGCGTGATCAACGGTCTTGATCCTTCTGAAGACCAACAAAATCATTCCAACTTCCAAGTTCCCAACGCAAAAGAAAATCCCACAAATCTCTCTTCAGAAAATCCCACAAATCTCTCTTCATCTTCAGACTCTCAGAGGTGCAGAACGGCTAACCCTCACCTCTAGGGCTGTCCAGCGGTTCTTTGACCCGCCCAAACCGACCGGGTCCGACCGACCCGCATCCCAACGGGTGAACCCGATATCTGTAGTGAGTCGGATTCGGGTGTGTTTCTTTCAAAACCCGAATAATCGGGTCGGGTAGCGGTTTAAGGAAGAAAAAACCCGCATTACCCGACCCGACCGATATTTAAAAAAAAAAAAAAAAAAAAAAGGTAATTCAGCACTCAGTTCAGTTTACCCGTGAAGACTGAGTTGCTGTCCAGGACTGAAATGAGGAGACAGAGACTGATTGGACTTAAAGCACTCAGTTTTTTTTTGTTGTTTTATACGCTAAGTTCAAATCAGCCTACTTGCACCTAAGATTTTTACACACCAAGAAATCATGGCCGTCCGATTTGAACGTGATCAACGGTTAAAGGAGCACTCAGTTTTTTTTTGTTTTACACGTTAAGTTCAAACTTCAAATCAGCCTACTTGCTCAGTTGCTCCTAATATTTTTACACACAAAGCAATCATGGCCGTTGATTTGAGCGTGATCAACGGTCTTGATCCTTCTGAAGACCAACAAAATCATTCCAACTTCCAAGTTCCCAACGCAAAAGAAAATCCCACAAATCTCTCTTCAGAAAATCCCACAAATCTCTCTTCATCTTCAGACTCTCAGAGGTGCAGAACGGCTAATCCTCACCTCTAGGGCTGTCCAGCGGTTCTTTGACCCGCCCAAACCGACCGGGTCCGACCGACCCGCATCCCAACGGGTGAACCCGATATCTGTAGTGAGTCGGATTCGGGTGTGTTTCTTTCAAAACCCGAATAATCGGGTCGGGTAGCGGTTTAAGGAAGAAAAAACCCGCATTACCCGACCCGACCGATATTTAAAAAAAAAAAAAAAAAAAAAAAAGGTAATTCAGCACTCAGTTCAGTTTACCCGTGAAGACTGAGTTGCTGTCCAGGACTGAAATGAGGAGACAGAGACTGATTGGACTTAAAGCACTCAGTTTTTTTTTGTTGTTTTACACGCTAAGTTCAAATCAGCCTACTTGCACCTAAGATTTTTACACACCAAGAAATCATGGCCGTCCGATTTGAATGTGATCAACGGTTAAAGGAGCACTCAGTTTTTTTTTGTTTTACACGTTAAGTTCAAACTTCAAATCAGCCTACTTGCTCAGTTGCTCCTAATATTTTTACACACAAAGCAATCATGGCCGTTGATTTGAGCGTGATCAACGGTCTTGATCCTTCTGAAGACCAACAAAATCATTCCAACTTCCAAGTTCCCAACGCAAAAGAAAATCCCACAAATCTCTCTTCAGAAAATCCCACAAATCTCTCTTCATCTTCAGACTCTCAGAGGTGCAGAACGGCTAACCCTCACCTCACCTCAAATCATAGTCAAAAATTTCCACTTCCCCAAGCCATGGCCGGTTACCCTCTCTCAGCCTCAAGAGACCCTCAACCCTCATCTCTTTCTCTTTTAAATAGATCTGATTTTTCTCTCTGTTCCACTTTTCTCTGCTCTCTAGTCTCAAGGGCTGATTCAAAATCCCTCTTTTATTTTGGAACCCTTGACTTCAATCCAACTCTCCAAGTCTCCAACGGACCAAACACCAAACCTTGCTGCCTTGCTGGTTCATCTTCACACGTATCCCGCGCTGAGCAGAGGATCGGAGTGTTGTCGCTGGTCTGTCGCACCAAGGGCACCGTCCGCCGCCTCTCAGCCTTCAAGCACGGCGACCGCGGTTTTGCTTTCCTCGTCAACAGGTTCGTGTCGCTCAAACAAATCTGTTCTTTCTCTTTTTTATTAGTTATTTAGATTCTTCAGTTCTGATTGTTTTTTAAAGCTTTTAAGATTATTTGATTGCCTTATTGTATAAAGAATGGTAAGGATTTAACGAATAATACAGACACCAAACAAAGTTTGTAACTTTTTGAAGTAAAAAAATATTTGAGGTGACGGATTGTGATTGGTGCTCAAGCACCTCCTTTCCATGTAAGAACACTGTGATGTTGAGGAAGTTTGTTCAAAAACCATTGGCTATGTGTAACTAAGCAAAGTAAAAAATAAAAATAAAAAAAATAAAAAAAAAAAAAAAAAGAGAAAAAAAAAAAGAGAGAACTAAAGACAATGAGAGTCTCAGATCACTTCAACTGAAGTTGTGTCTATGATCTGGTTTTATAAAAAAAAAAAAAAAAAAAAGATTTGGGAAAATGTATTGGGCCTCTATGTTTTGAACAAGGACAATTTCTTTCACATGCTTATAGTTATATCAGTTCTTAGTTTTGTCTTGACTCTTAAACAATGCATACTTGCAATTTAAATGAAATCATGAAGTGCCATGTAATTTACCTTGATACAGAACACTGAGTGTTAAATGAAATCAGTACTAGTGAAGTAAATTCTTATGCATAATGATATTTCTTATTTTACAAAGCTCCAATGTATGTGATTTTGCCCTTTAAGAGGTCAACTACAATGATCTTTCTTAGTATTAGTTTTTTTATGGTTGTTTGTTTTTGCTTAAATTTGATGTCTTTAGGTCATGGAACCCTCTACTGATGCCCCCCCTTCCCAAACAACACCCGCTGCCCAAGCTGGACCTGCTGTCCAAGCTGAACCTGTTCCCACTCCAACAAATGCTGAGGCACTTCCACCTAGACCTAGTGATAAAACCAAAGTGAGTGAGATAGCTGCTGATTGTGGTAATAATAGGAAAAAGTCTAGTGCCTGGGATCATTTTGAAAAAATAAAAATGAGTGAGGGTCAATTTAAGGCTGTTTGCCATTATTGCCAAAAAACTTACCGTGCTAATAGTAAGGGTCATGGTACTACTAATTTATTGAATCATACACCAAACTGTGTTAAGAACCCTAATAGAGCTTCACTTAAAGGGCAACAAACCTTAGCATTTGAACCCAAAATGAATGGGGAGGAAGGGTTTAAGCTTGTACCAACAGCCTTTACTGTTGAGGCTTCTAGGAAGGCACTCGCAGAAATGATTATAATAGACGAGTTGCCTTTTAGGTTTGTTGAAGGGTATGGGTTTCAAAAATATTCAACAACCTTACAACCTAAGTTGCAAATCAGGGATATCACATCTCGTCAAACTGTGGCTAGAGATGTGATTAGCATTTATGGTGTTGAGAGAGAGAAACTAAGGGAAGCCTTGAAAGGTCGTAGGGTGTGCCTTACTACGGACACATGGACTAGTATTCAAAATCTGAATTATATGTCCCTCACAGGTCATTTTATTGATGATGATTGGAACTTGCATAAAAGAATTTTGAATTTTTGTCAAGTGGAAGACCATAGGGGGGAGACTATAGGTAGAAAGATTGAGATGTGTCTCCGTGAGTGGGGTGTTGATGGCATATTCACCTTGACAGTGGATAATGCTTCCTCTAATGGTGCTACCATTAAATTTTTACAAACAGTAACTAAAGATTGGAAAGGGACTATTTTAGAACATGAGTTCTTGCACATGAGGTGTTGTGCACATATCTTAAATCTGATTGTGGGAGATGGTATGAAAGAAATTGATCCGTCCATTGCTAGGGTGCGTGAAGCAGTGAGGTATGTGAAGTCCTCACCAAATAGAAATCAAACTTTTAGGAGTATTATGGAGATATTAGGTATTGAATCCAAATGTTTACTAAGTCTTGATGTACCAACTAGGTGGAACTCTACCTATCTCATGTTAGATACTGCTGAAAAATTTGAGAAAGTGTTCCTAAGAATGGACTTTGAGGATGATAGCTATTCTTCATACTTTTTGAACAAGGAAAATAGTGGTGGTTTGGGATCTCCTTGTGGGGTTGATTTTCAAAATTGTAGGACATTTGTGGGTTTCTTGAAACTTTTTTACAATGCAACTAAAAAGTTCTCCGGTTCTTTGTATGTGACTTCAAATACTTTCTTTGATGAGATGTTTGTAATTCAAGAAAATATTGCTCATTTAATTAAATCTCAAAATCATCTCTTGAAAAACATGGCAACTAAAATGGAAGCTAAGTTTGAAAAGTACTGGGGGAAAGGGGATAAAATTAATAAGCTTTTGTATGTGGCTGTGGTGCTGGATCCAAGGAAGAAAATGAGGTTTTTGAAGTTTTCTTTTTTTGAAATTTATGGGGATGAAGTGGCTAATGAGATGGTTGACTTGGTGGGGAGTTTTATGGCTAGGTTGTATGATGATTACTCTAGGGTTGATTCACCAAATGTGGTGCTACCAAGTGAGAATGAGAGGACACACATGGAAGGTGATACAGTTGGTTGTAGTGATCCGTATGCAATGGTTAATTCACGATATGAGCGGTTTTTAGAGGTTGAGAAGTCTATAGGATGTAGCAATGAGATGGAAAAATATTTGGCTGAAAATTGTGAGAGTAGAAGGGATGTGAAATTTGAGATTTTGGGGTGGTGGAAAGCCAATTCAGATAGGTACCCAGTGCTGTCCAAAATGGCTAGGGATGTGCTGGCTGTACCTGTTTCTATGGTTGCTTCTGAATCGGCTTTTAGTACCGGAGGGCGCATACTTGATCCATTTCGAAGTTCACTCTCCCCTCTCATGGTTCAAAATCTTATTTGTGCTCAAAACTGGCTGCAAGCCCGTGTCCCAATTTCTTTTCGCAAGTCAAAGGACGAGATGGAGGCCTTGGAGGATGAATTTCATGAATTAGGTAATATGTTTAACTTCTAATCTTCTTGTTTACTAAGTGTTATTAAATGAGTCATATACTTGAGCAAAATTTAATCTATTGTCTCAATTTTTTCTTTTCTAGTTTTAAATCAAACAACAACAGCAGCAAATTCTAGTTCCTGTTCAAACAAAGGTGGTACTCGTACCACAGTCAATATTGATGAATGATCACTGATTGGGTATGTTTCTGCCTTTATAATTTTTGTTCATATTGGTGTCCCTTTTGGTTATTCTGTAGCTGTTATTCTGTCTTTATATAGTATTGATAAATATTTTTCCCCTTGTATTGTAGGAGGATTGAAGGTCGCCTTTTGTATAGGAGGCAGTTTTTTTGGATATATTTTGAAGCTTTTTTGGACAGATGTGTAGCTTTTCTAATTATAATTATACATGAACTCTTGTCTTGCTTAGAGGAAGGAAAACTTAGCATCTGTGTAGGCTTTCCTCTCTATAAGTTATGGACATGTTAACTATAGAAAATAGAGTAGTTATTTACTGCCTTAGGAAAGCTATTTTTTGGAAATACTTAATAGTATTTCATAGTTGTAACTTATTATATATACTGCTGGGAACTGCCTACTGATTTGGTAGTTTATTGCCTTGTGCAGTAACTGCCTTCTCTGCTGCCTCTATGGCTTTATATATCAAATTATGAAGATGATGTATTTTTAGTAGTGCTTGTAGCCTATGTGGTTCTGGAAATTTGTTTGATGTGTGGAATGGTTGGTAGGTACTGCCTAGGCCTAAAGGCTTGACAGATTGATGAATGTGGAAACAAAATGGTACTGCCTAGGCCTTAAGGCTTAGGCAATTTGGAAAATATTTGTTATAAATTTATAATGTGTGGATGATGAAAAGGTGGTAACAAAAATGGTAATTGTGTTTTATTGATGAATGTGGAAACAAAATGGTACTGCCCAGGCCTCAAGGCTTAGGCAATTTTCAAAATATTTGTTATAATGTGTGGAATGTGGATGATGAACAGGTGGTAACAAAATGATAATTGTGTATTTGTGTTTTTATCTATTTGATTAATGCTTAGGTTTTACATTCTATTGATATTTAACATGTATCCAGATTTTACTCTGAAGTCATACTCAATGAAGGCCCATTTTACATACTTTGAATTCATATTTTGAAATTTGAATTGATAATGTATTGGTATTTTACATTCTGGGAAGTATGAATTTGGAGTTTTGGACAAATTATAGTAGAGTTGAAGGCCCATTTTAAAAGAAATTTAGTAAAAAACAGGCCCAATCTGATATGTTAAGATTCAAAAACTCTTAATTCGTTGAAAAGTCCAATAATTTCGGCCAAAAGGCCCAAAAAAATTAATTTCAATAAAATTTACAGAAAAGGCCCAATAAGAGGTCCAACCCGTTCAAACCGATGATCCGACCCGTTCAAACCGATGATCTGACCCGGCGGGTTTAACCCATATTATAGATGATTGCGGGTCCGTTTTTCAGTGACCCGACCCAATCGGGTCGAGTGCGGGTTGGGCCCAAACCCGGGCTGACTCGACCCGTGGACAGCCCTAATCTCAACTGCCCTTTTGTCGTTTATGTTTATACAAAATGTAAAATTTTCGTTTTTACGGGAAAAAAAAAAAAGAAATCGTTTTTTTTTTTTTTTTTTTGAGAATAGTGACATGTTTTGTCTTATATACCATATATAGAATATGTTATGCCCTGACGGACGGCAGTTTTTGTCTTATAATGTATTTTTATTATTATTTTTGGAAATGTCATATATATATATATATATATAAGACAAAATCTTATTTAATATTTCCATTAAAAAAAAATTTGTCTTGCTTTTAGTCTTCGAGAGCAACTACATCACTTTTTCTAAAAGATTCCATCTATTTTACACAAAAAAAAAAAAAAAAAAAAAAAAAAACTTATTTTTTCTATTTAAACCATCACTTTTACAAAATACCCACATCAATTTATTTATTTTACAAGATATTTCAATAAAATATTCATTTTTCATCAATTTTTTATTATTTTCCCTAATGGTCATACTTTTTTAATTTAATTCTTTTTCTTCTTGACATTGAAGAGAGGGTGAGAGAGAGTCTGACAAGGCAAGGGAGAGGAGAGAGAAAAAAATTTAAAATAATAGGATAGAAAGCTACATGTAAATACACACGGTTACTGTAGTAATTTTGCATATGAATAGTATTATAGATGGACTGATGTAGATAGTTTTTAAGAAAAATGTGTAAAAATGAACACTTTTTCTATTTTGCACTGACTAATGCAAGTGCTCTAACTCAAGTGAATTTTCCATATAAAGTTAAATTCTTAATGCAAGTCTGTTTGGCACCAACTTAAACCTAGTTTTTAGCTTTTATATATAGTTTTTTAAAATTTCATTTTTTCTCACTTTTTTCAATATACAAAAATACTTTAACATACTTTCAATAAAAAAATTTCAGTAAAAAGCTAGATAAGTTGTTCCCAAACAAACATATAGATATTTACAACAGATTTTAGGTTACAAATTGTTATTAATAAGTAATAACGAAATGTCAGTGGTGGGTTCAAATTAAAATCTTGTCATTCATAATTTATTGTGAGATTTTTTTGTACATACAACTACTCGAAGTTAAAAGAAACCTTTTTTTTAAGGCAGAAAACACATTCTAGTCCCTACATTTTTAGGTTATTCCCATTTTAGTCCCTACATTTTATTTTTACTACTTTTAGTCCCTATCTTGAAAAACGTTTCTCGTTTTGGTCATTGCCATTATATCAGAAATGGAGAAAGCTGACGTGGCAAATGGCAGGAATAAATAATACTAAATTAATGTCCACGTGACCTAAATTAATAATAAAAAATGTTTTTTGGCATTAAAAAATGCCACGTCAGCATCTAAATTAAAAAAATTAATTTATTAATTTTAACTAAATAAAAAAAAATTAAAAACTAAAAATCATATGAATTGAGATCTAAGTGTGTCTTGAATAAGAACAATAAGAATACAAACCCAGATCCAAGAACACAAACACAGAAATTAAAAAAAAAAAAAAAAAAAAAGAGTTCATAATTTTCTGACAAAACTTCTCACAGAATTAGAGCACAACATTCCAATTCTACACAATTAAGCTAGATAACATAACTCATTGCATCAATAACACCTACAACTTCAAAATGAGTTCCACAAAACACAATATCGAAAACCCACATTAAAAAACACCTCCAATTTTGCACAAATAAGCTAGATAACATAATCCATTGCAGCAATAACACCTAAAAAACTTCGAAATTAAGTTCACTAACACGCACAATATCGAAAACCCACATCAAAAAAACACAAAAAGGGCATAAATTTACAACAAAAAGAGCTCAATTTTACCGCGGCGTGATCATAAGGGTGATTGTAACGGCACCTACTACCATATCCACAAAACATAGTAAGTTAAGCAAAACATTATCTAATTTAAAACATCTTACAGAATTTCTAAAACTTTGAGGTGAAGCGAATCTGGAAGTGGAAGTGGAAGTGGAAGAGCGTCGTCTTAGCGGTGGTGACTTTTCAGACTTTCCAAACTGCCCCTATCGGAACTCAATCTGGGCAACCTTCTGAAACCCTGAGAAGGAGACAGCCTCGGTGACCTCCTCCTAACCACCTCACATTGCATTATTAAAGTGGTTTTCTTAGCTACATTATTATTATTGACTTTTGGAGAGGAAGGCACCAGATCGATGTTGCTCTCCTCAAGCAACATTGGCGAATTCAAATGCAAAGATTCGGATTTGGATTTTGGAGAGGAAGACATTTTTGCTTGCGATTTGGAATTTGAGAGAGAGAGATTCCAATTCCAAATCTGAATCTTTAAAAAAAAATCTTTTTTTTTTTTTTAATTTCTGGGTTTGTGTACTTGGATCTGGGTTTGTGTTCTTGTTATTCTTGTTCAAAACACACTTAGATCTCAATTCATATGATTTTTAGTTTTTATTTTTTTTTTATTTAGTTAAATTAATAAATTAAAATTTTTAATTTAGTTGCTGACGTGGCATTTTTTAATGCCAAAAAACATTTTTTATTATTAATTTAGGCCACATAGACATTAATTTAGTATTATTTATTCTTGTCGTTTGCCACATCAGCTTTCTCTGTTTCTGATGTAACAGTAGGAACTAAAACGGGAAGCGTTTTTCAGGATAGAGACTAAAAGTGGTAAAAATAAAATATAGGGACTAAAATGGGAATAGCCTGAAAATATAGAGACTAAAATGTGATTTCCGCCTTTTTTTTAATCATGGTTAGAAATCTACCCCAACTTGTACCCTAGGGTCTTGAATCACAAACACCCCCCCCCCCTCCCTCTTTCTAAGTACTTAGGGAGGTACCATCATACTAAAAATGTCTACAGAGTTAAAAGTAAGGCTATAAATGAACCAAACTATTAATAAACAGCTCGAACTTGGCTTAATAAAAACTCTTTCATATTTGTTTGTTTATAAACGAGCCAAGCTTGAGCCTTAGAGGCTTATTTAATATTATTTAATAAACAAGCTGAATCTAGTAAAAAAAATTGTTCATGAACAAGCTCATGAACAATAGGGCTCTAGAAAAACAAGCTACGCTTAATTTGGTTTATGGACTTCATAATAAGATTGATATGAGCTTGAAATATAAACTAATATCTTACTAAACTTTTAATTAATTAGGAGTTAGGACCACATATCTAAATCAAATGGGCTTAATAATATGCTTAACATGGGTTTAGTAATGTACTTGTATTGTATCTCAAGCTCAAAAACTTGATATTAAGCTTGAGTTTGAACTTAAACTCAACTTGATTAATGAATTGAGTGAAGCTAAGCTAAGCTTAAGTTTAGGTTTTTGGACTAATTGACAAGTTCAAGATTAAACATAATTTATATGTTTGGTTTGATCGAACTCAAGTCAAATTTGAATTCTTTCTCAAAAAAAAAAGGTCAAATTTGAATATTTTATATTTGTCGTCAAGCTAAGCTTGAACCTCTAATATTTAACAAAACTTACAATCCTAATTAAAAGAAACCCTTTAATTGGTAAACAAATTTAATTCAACTGCCACCCATGGATCCTACACATTCACACGGTCAAACTCAAAAAAAATAAGAGGGTTGAAACTTGAAACACACAATAGTCGGCAAAATTTGCCAAATAGTAGCTTTTTAGAAAAAATTTTGCTACATAACATGCGGATGAAACATTTTAGTAAGTTGGACTGTTTTTGGAACTCGAGTTCCAACCCATTCCCTCTTGGATGAAGTCTGACATGAACCAAAAAAAAAAAGAAAAAAAAAAAAGAGGTGGAACTCAAGTCTCTTTTGTACAGAACTCGAGTTTCCTAAACTCGAGTTCCGTGTGAAAAATCTTAGAACTCGAGTTTCAAAAACTTAAGTTTCATTTAAAAAAAAAAAAAAAAAACAGTCTAACTAACTAAAATGTTTCCTTTACATGCTTTTTTGCTCATATTTTTCCAAAAAGATGTTTTTCTGCAAATTTTGCCCACAATAGTCTGTAACGTTCAGTTTAGTTCTTTAAAAAAAAAAAAAAAAAAAAAAAAAAGAAGGTAAGAACTAAGAAGTTCTCTCCCTATTCCTCTGAAAGGTAAGAGCAGTGCTGGAACATTACATCTGATCGGAAGATCAATCATTCTAGAATTCTTGCCAAATACATTCAGGGACCCATCTTCCATACCAATTCAGCAAAAGTGCATAGCGTGCTAAAATATGTGCCACTACATATGGCCGAGTCCCTTTCAAAAAAATTAATAAAAACTGCCTACTTTGTATTTTCTTTTTTAAATGCTAAAATACGTGCCACTATATGGCCGAGTCCCTTTCAAAAAAATTAATAAAAACTGCCTACTTTGTATTTTTTTTTTTTAAATGCTAAAATATGTGCCACTATATGGCCGAGTCCCTTTCAAAAAAATTAATAAAAAACTGCCTATTTTGTATTTTTTTTAAAAATGCTAAAATATGTGCCACTATATGGCCGAGTGCCTTTCAAAAAAAGAAAAAAAAAATTGCTAAAATATTTGCCGCCATTATGACCGAGTCCCTTTCAAAACTACCTCCTTCCTACTTTGTATTTAAGAAAAAGAAACAGACAAACCCTTTTAAATCAGTTCTAAGTTTTCTGCTATGTTTATTTATTTTGATCTCCCACCGGATGTGGTGGTGAACTTACTTGCTCTTGACAGGGCAGCAACTTCTTGTAACAGACTTATTGCTGTGGTTGGTTAGTGTTTTAATATATTACCCCTTTAACCAAAAAAAAAAAAAAAAATCTTTTATCGATAAAAAAATCATTTAATAAACTTCTTACTTTTGTTTTGGGCATTAATAAACTTCCTAACCTCATTTTCTCAGAACCATCCATGATCCATCAATGGCTACCGAAGACAACGAAGTCGAAGACCACCGTCCTCTCGTCCTTATACACCACCTCCCTTCATTCAAACTTCCACTCCAAGACCGCTTGATCACCCACTTCCGCCTTTTCGACTCGCTGGCCTCCCCCGAGGCCTCCTCCGTACGCGCTCTCATCTGCGTCGGCCCCACGCCCGTCACCGCCGACACCCTCGACCACCTCCCTTCTCTGCGACTTGTCGTTGGCTCCAGCGCCGGCCTTGACCACGTCGACCTCGCCGAGTGCCGCCGTCGTGGCATTGCCGTCACCAATGCCGGCGACGCCAACTCTGAGAACGTGGCCGACTACGCCGTCGCGCTTTTGCTCGATGTTCTGCGCCGAGTTTCCGCTGCTGACCGATTTGTTCGCTCTGGTTTGTGGCCTCAAATGGGAGAGTACCCACTTGGCTGTAAGGTTAGTTTTGTTTTTTTGTTTTTTTTAGCACATCTGGATTGGTAGCTTTTTTTGTTAAAAACGACAAGCATAGTGAATGACACAAAAAAAACATGTTCATAGTTGCTGAGGTAGCATCTGGTGATTGGTGTGTAATAAAGTGAATATTAAGGTTTTGTTATTGATCGAGAGGTGGTTAGCTGAGGCATGTCTCTTTGTCACTGTGTGGAACTTTTGTATAACATACAACTGAGATACGAAATACAGATCTAGATAAATTATGGTTGATTAGCTGGGATTTTCAGTGGGATTAGCTTGGAAAGATTGAAAAAGAGAAGCAAGGGTATATAATTCAAAGCTACTAACCTTGTAAATATATTCATTTAGCTTGAAAGAGTATAACTAGTATCTGTGTTTTGGGAATTGAATTCATTGTCATAGAAATTCAGAGCTGGTAAGAAACATACAGGGCCTTGATCAAGTGCTAGTGATGTGGTAGCCGCAGCTACTAAGTTACTAACCTTGTAAACATTAGAATAGTGTTGCTACAAATCTGGTTGTATTCACTAGTTATACTTGCATCTTGATTAAACTTAAACATTATATTATCCAATCGGTTCTTATATGAATTGGTTATGACTGCAGTTAGGGGGAAAACGAATTGGTATTGTGGGGCTGGGAAGTATTGGCTCTGAAGTTGCAAAAAGGCTTGTGGCATTTGGCTGCACAGTTGCATACAACTCGAGGAACAAGAAGCCATCTGTACTGTATCCTTACTATGCCAATGTCCATGACCTTGCTGTTAACAGTGATGTTCTTATTGTTTGCTGTGCGCTGACGAATGAAACTCACCATATAATCAACAAAGATGTTTTGACAGCATTGGGAAGGGAAGGGTTTATAATTAATGTTGGGCGCGGTGCTCTTGTTGATGAGAAAGAATTGGTGCAATTTTTGGTCCAAGGGGAGATTGGTGGTGCAGGTCTTGATGTGTTTGAGAACGAGCCTAATGTCCCAAAAGAGCTATTTGCCCTGGACAATGTTGTGTTGTCTCCACATCTTGCTATTTCAACTCCAGAATCCTTCGAAGCCTTGAACGAGGTGATTATAGCAAACTTGAAGGCTTTCTTTTCAAGTAAGCCTTTATTGTCGCCTTTCCAGCAGGAATGAAGTAGTAATATGCACACAGGGTTGTATGATTGGAAGGTTGCCATTTGTATGATTGGTGTATTTTTTTTTTTTTTTTTTAAATAAGCCTTTGTTGTGGCCTTTCCAGCATGAATGAAGTAATATAATAATATTCACATATGGATGTATGATTGGAAGGTTTCCATCTATATAAGATTATTAGATTAAAGACTCTTTAGAGGTCAAATTCAACAGCATGGTGAATATTAATGCATATATAAATCCTTAAAAGGCAAAGAAATTGAAGATAAACTTGGAGCTTTTTAGTTTTGTTTTTGTAAAATTTAGTATGTAGATTACATGTTCAGAGAAACATTTTCTTTTGTGGTTTCATGAATTGTCAAACACGTGTCTCTAACAATAGTCTAAAGAAAAAGAGAGAAGAGGGATTTTGATTATTAAATATGTGATTATTTTAATGTTTTGTTGTGTTTTTTTAACGGTAAGACACACATGGGTTACAACTAAATAATAGAGTTATGCTCAAGTGGTAAAAATGAACATTTTTCAAAGCATTGATGGCAATGAAATCAGCCCTAACCACAAGTAAGTGATTTGTAATTATTTCTATAAAAAATAGTTTCACGAACTTTGTATTGCTAAAAATTATATATCATTTTTACTACAAAATTGACTATTTATATTATTAATAACTTACAAATAAAAAGTTATTGCCCTATAAATTTATATAAATTCAATTTTTAGTCTATATATATATATATATATATAAATTGAACCTCTTATTCATGAGCGTGTTCACTTACACAATATTTTGTTTGAATTCAGTTTTTTTTTTTTTTTTTGAAAGCAACCTCAATATCATTTAATTAGAAATAGAATCCAAATACAAGGCCTCTAAAGCCGGAGGTGGAGAATCTTCCAACCAAACAATATCCTCATCTAAATGCTTAGCATAATGAGCTAAGGAATGAGCTACTCCATTGGCACTTCGACTAATACTATTAAATTCCACATGTCGCAAACCTCCAGCCAAACAACGAATGTCGTCATATATATTTCCCAAGCAAGATAGATCTGATTGGGCTGAAGTAATAGAATTCATGACAATTGTATTATCCCCTTCCACAATCAAATTTGAAAAACAAGCATCCATGATGAATTCCAGAGCTTTCCTACACACCAATACCTCTGCCTCTTCACTATCCTGAACAACACCACCCTTCGACGACAAAGTTGCCATAACTTGACCCCTATCATTCCGAATTATAACCCCAATACCTGAAGCAGGCAAGTCCGCAGAAATTGCCGCGTCAAAATTGAGCTTGTATACTTGTCCTTCGGGTGGCTACCATATTTGTGATCCATTTGAAACCGGAACAGTTAGCTGTGTTTGTGCCTCTTTAAACTCCCTTAGAAGACTGCTAGCTCTCGCATTTAGCCTACCAGGTTCCTGCAAAATTCCTCCATGCAAAACTAGATTGCGTTGGTTCCAAATGAGCCACGTTTGGACAGAAAAAACTCAAAATCTTCCTCTGATAGCTTTTGCATCAGATTCTCAAACAGCTGCATCACACTAAATTGATTAGTTAGCCCCTTCTGCAGAATTCTAACTGGACAACCAGCCCACACATCCTGAGCAGCCCCACACTCCCACAAAGCATGAATAGAGGTTTCCGAGAAGCAGTGGCAAATTGGACATGAATCATCTTCAATAATCTGTCATTGCCACAGCTTCTCTCTAGTTGGTAAAATGGAGTGATAAGCAAGCCAGCCAAAAGCTTTTATTTTATTTGGAATGTGGAGCTTCCAAATCCTCGCCCAAACCATGCTGCTTGACATCTGATCTGACCTTTCCCCCACCTGGCTAGCTTCACGCAGCAACCTCCTCGCAACATAGTACCCAGACTTCACCAAGTACCTTCCCTTTTTATTATGCAACCAAACCAAGACATCAAGCACACAACGTTGACTTAGAGGAATCCTATAAATAGCCTCGGCATCAAATCCATGAAACACCGCATCTATCAAACCACGATCCCATTGAACATTCAACCAATCAATTAAATCTGACACTCATCACTCCTCATCAACTTCATGTGGTGGGACAAGAATTTTGTTTTTTGGATGGCAGGGAAGCCACTTATCTGTCAGAACCCGAATAGAGGATCCAGTGCCCACTCGCCAATAACAACCCTTCTTTAAAATAGGTTGAGCCGCTAGGAGACTTTTCCAATTATATGAACTATCAGGATTGTCAGCAGCCTCCAAAAAGGAACATTAAGGAAAATATTTTGCCTTGAAACACTTGTAGAGAAGAGAGCCTTGGTCATTCAACATCCTCCACCCTTGCTTCGCTAGCATAGCAAGATTGAAATTTCGAATATCTCTGAAACCCATTCCCCCCTCCTTCTTTGACTGAACAAGAGACTCCCAACTCTTCCAATGTATCTTCTTTTCATCACCACACTGACCCTACCAAAACCTAGTGCACATCGCATTTAATTCATCACAAAGTTTAACTGATAATTGAAACACCCCCATCATATATGTTGGAATCGATTGGGTCACAGCTTTTATTAGAACTTCCTTCCCAACTCTAGAGAGCAACTTCCTTTTCCACCCCTGAATTTTCTTCTAGACCATCTCCTTGATAAATGAAAAGGCTTGATATTTGGATCTACCAATTAAGGTGGGCAGGCCTAGATAAGATTCAAATTTGGCCACCTCCTTTACTCCCAACACATGTGTGATCCATTCTCTTTGTGCCCCTGTTGTATTGATACTAAAGAACACAAAAGATTTTTCTAAATTGATACATTGTCCAGAAGCCGTTGCATACAAATCTAATACTTTTGATATCACCTGCACTTCTTCTTGTTTAGTTTGACAAAATAAAAGAGAATCATTAGCAAAAAGCAAATGGGAAATAGCAGGGGCTGTTCGGCCAATGGCAACACCATGAAGCCGACCATTCACCTCTTCCTTGGCCAACAATGATGTGAAAGCCTCTGCACATATCAAAAATAAATAGGGGGATAAAGGGTCACTTTGGCGAATCCCCCTAGTAGGCCAAAATTACCAAAGGCCTTACCATTAATATGAATCAAGAACGAGGCAGTAGTGACACAACTCATAACCCGATCAATCCACCCTTGAGGGAATCCCAGCTTAATCATCACTCCCTTCAAAAAAGACCACTCAACCCTGTCATATGCCTTACTAATGTCTAGCTTCAATGCAAGAGCACCTTTTTTTACCCTTCCTCCGGCTATGCATGGCATGCGAAGTTTCATATGCAACAATTACGTTATCAGTAATCAAACGGCCAGGCATAAAAGCACTCTAGGTGGGTGAAATTAATTGGGGCAGAATCACCTTCAATTTGTTAGCCAAGACCTTAAAAATAATTTTATAAATAACATTACACAGGCTAATAGATCTGTAGTCTGACATTTTCTCCAGAGACTTTATTTTAGGGATGAGAACAATATGTGTACAATTTATATCAGTCAACATATTACCATTATTCAAAAAATCCAAAACCGCATGAGTCACATCAGTCCCAACAATATGCCAAATTTTTTGATAGAAAAAAGCATTCATACCATCCGATCTAGGAGCTTTTGTTGGTCCTATTTGGAAAAGCACTGTCTTCACCTCATCCACACTAAATTCACTGGATAAAACATTAATCATATCTAGAGACATCTTATGAAGGACTGCATTAAGGCATTCCTCCATTCGTTCACACCTATCCGAAGAGAAAATATCCTCAAAGTAATTTACTGCCACCTTTGCCACATCCTCAATCTCTTCAACCCACACACCCTCCGAAGTTTTAATTCCCTAAATGAAATTTCTACGCTGTCTTTATGAGGCCTTTGAGTGGAAAAATTTAGTGTTCTTATCCCCGAAGTTTAGCCAAGACAAGCGGGGGCGCTGTGCCCAATATATTTCTCGCTTTAGAAGGAGATCATCAAGCTGTTTACTTGCTGCCACAAAGCCAGATCTGGTTGCCTCAGTTTGATCACAAACATTTAGCCTCTCAAGCAATTTTTTCAGTCTCTTAATCCCAGCCACCCAAGGATTTGTCCTATTTGAACCCCAAGCCTTTAATTCTACCCCACAATGCAAAATTTTATTGCTGGTACTGACCAAAAAGCCCCTTCACCCCCTGATCGGCCCCAAGCTTCTCCAACCAATTCTTCACACTCGTCAGAGAGTAGCCATACCTCTTCAAACTTGAAACCCCGAGCAACACATCCTTGGAGTCTATTATCCTTTCCTATTTGCAAAAGTAATGGCATATGATCCGGAGCATGCGAAAATTCATGGGACACCGAGCTTGCGAAGAATGCATCTAACCACTCCTTATTTGCAACAGCACAATCAAGCCGTTCTCTTGTATTGACTGCACCTGGTCACTTGTTATTCCATGTGAACTTATATCCCTGAAAACCTGGATTAATTAGTTGACAAGACTCCAAGGCAGCCCCGAACTCCTCCATCTGTTTTGCCTGTGGCGGATGATTGCTCAGCTTTTCTGATGAATATAAATAAGCATTAAAGTCACCAATGCAGCACCAAGGACTCGTCACCAGCGAAGAGAGATGCTTCAAAAGAGCCCAAGATTTGTGTTTCTAACATGATTCCGGCCAGCCATAAAACTCAGTTAAAAACCATTGAAATCCATTATCCTCAACAACCTTTGCCAAGACATGATTCTTTGTATAATTAATTACTTCCAACCTTACATCCTCTTTCCAAATCAATGCTAAACCACCACCCGAATTAGGTTTCTTCACAATTAATTTGTTCAGATAGGCCAAGTTTCGACAATGTTTCATAAACCCGTCTCTATCAAGTCTTGTTTCCATGAGGAAACATACATTGGGAGCTTGAGCCCTCACTAAATTGTGAAAGTTTTGAATTGTCCAAGAGTTCCCAAGCCATTGGCAGTTCCAACTTAGCAACCTCATTGTGTTCGGAAATGGTGTTTTGACACCCCCGCCGATTCAAAAAATTGAGAACCATCCCCAAACTTTACTTTCTTCTCTGCCTGCTCTTCACCCCTATCAAACACATTCTGCTGCATTCCCTGGCTGCCTCTCTTGCCCAAAATAGACTTTGCTCCCTATTTTAATAAATCCACGGGTCCAAAGTCCATGCGTGTGAACCTGGTCCATTTGCTTTGCTTGTCTACTCCCTGAGGCCCAATTGGTCCATTTTTTATTCATAGGCCTATTAAAGACCCCTAGCCCGTCCCTACTTAGACTAAAATCTTCAGTACCTGACGTAATCCCATCCACCCCTTCCATCTTCGTAGACTTCTCTCCATGAAACTTGTGATTTGGCAACGTATCTTCTGGAAAAATCCCATAATTTCCGGTAGTACCAGCAGCATGTGTATCCGTGCAAACCCTAGTGAATACTTCGCCACCACCGCCGTCATCCGCCTCCGTTACCCTACCACTCCCCTGTTGTGAACGGACAGTCCTCTCCTTAGTACCATGATTAGCCTTACCCCGATACCTACCTTTACTACTTGGTGAACATGCTCGAGTTCCAGTTGCCTTCATCCATTCCCCATATTGACATTCTGCTTCCTCACCATTCTTAGTTGCTACAAAGTAATGAGCACAATGCTTGAGGTCATGCCCAAGCAAGTAGCAACAATGGCAGAACAAAGAAAGTCTCTCATATTTAAACGTAACCCAAGTCTTCTACCCATTCGATCCTGTCAAAAAATCTCCTCTCCGAAGAGGTTTAGATAAAGGGAAGGCAACCTTCACACGCATAAAAAAATTTGGGATGTCTTGTTTCCGCCTATTCTTCACCTTCTCCACCACTCCTAAACGTCCCCCCACTGCTTTGGCAATTGACAAAGAGACCATGTCGAACAGTGCCCCCCAAATTTGTACCCAAAAGGAAGCCAAATCGAACCTCACGTTACCAGCAGTCATCCCGGGTTTCCATCGGACTAACAATAAAACCTGATTGTCAAAGGTCCATGGTCCCCTCTTAACACCCTAGCCATATCAAATTCTGAGTTAAACTTAAACTGAAATAGATTTGGCCCGACTTCTACAACTTGTACCTGATTCTCCAAGCCCCATGTGCGTTTAAGAGTGCCCTGAGCAGCCCTCTTGTTAAAAGACCTGCACATGAGAAACTTCCCAATCAAACTTTGACAACAACTTTCAATCTTTTCCTTCCGTCCTTCATCCAAAACAAAAATAATCTCTTCCTTCTCTGTGGTCAATTTCATGTTCTCTAAAATATTTATCACATCATCGGCCATAATCCAAGAAGAGTTGTCATCGAAAAAATAGAGAAAAGTCAAGCCCTTAGTATAAACTAAGGGGGGGAGATCCTTGTATGCAAACGAGAGAGAGAGCTCCTACCCTAGAGGAGAGAAAGTTTGTAAAATTAAGCATTGAATTCAATTTGTTTAATGGTGGAGTTTAAACCTATGTTATGCCTGACTTTGGTTAAGTTGGTTTTTTATTTTATTTTTTATTCATATTTCAAGGAAGGTTTGATTTGTTAAATAAACCATCATAAACAAATTTAATGATTTTTATAATTCGTTTTCTCCATTTGGTGAATAACTCTAAACTATAAAGCTTGCCCACCATTAATAAAATACAATCGTTAAAACCACTGCAAATTAAAGATTCCAGTTGACCCCCTCAAGGCGGCAAAGCCTTGCATCAATCAATGGCTACCAAAGAAGAACAGCCACAAGTCTTGGAAAACAAAGAAGAACCAAAGGAGGAGAGTGAGCTACCCTTAGTTGTTGTGCTTCGTTCCAAAAACTTCAACCTTCCCCTTGAAGACCACTTACAGAGTCATTTCCACCTACTTGACCCAAATGACTCGCCTGATGAGTCGACCAAGTCCTTCCTATCTCGCCATGCCCACTCGGCTCGTGCCTTACTCTGCGTGGGCTTGACCCCTCTCATTGCTGACACCCTTGGTCCCCAACCTAGCCTGGAACTCGTGGTTGGGTCCAGCGCTGGTGTTGAACACATTGACCTTCACGAATGTCGCCGTCGTGGAATCATGGTCATCAATGCTAGTGCTGCCTTATCTGAGGACGTAGTTGACTATGCCGTGGCACTGTTGATTGATGTTCTGCGTCGAATATCGGCTGCTGACCATTTTGTTCAAGGCAGGTTATGGCCTGTGAAAGGAGAACATCCACTTGGTTTCAAGGTTTGTTTTTGAATTTGTTGTTTCTCAAATTAAAAAAAAATAAAAGTTTTTACCATTTAAATTCTTCCTATATATTTTTATTGGATATGAATTTTGAAATTTTAGATGGTATGTTTTTATTATATCCTCCATATCCATATTTGCAAAGTTTCAAAAAAAAATATCAATAATTATGTCATTAATCAAATGTTTAAATATCACGTTTTTGTAGTATAGAATTATGCATAAAAAAAAGGTTAATTGATTGAATAGTAAATAATATTTAATTTGAACGAAATTTGATATACGTGTTAAAAATATATATTAAAAAAATGCATTAGATATTCAAATTTCACATTTAAATATCCAATAAAAAGACATTGGAGGAGTTTGAAGGGTTTGAGAGGTATGTTTAAGACTAACTCTAGTGGCGGCTCTAAAAGTTTTTTTTAGAGTGGTTATTAAGAAACTTAAATTATACAAAATCTAATAAAAAAAAAAACTTCATATATAGACCCAAAAAAAAATGCAAATACATAGTCTTACAATTTCCTTATATAAATTTTTTTTTTTAATTTTGAAATCGTTGCATGATAGTCTCATTATCAAAACGCTGCAAATTACATATCTTTCAAAATTTTAGTTAAATAAAATTTTTCTTGGACTTTTTTATTTTATTTTTAAGGACCTAATATATTGTTAAAGGGACCAAAGTTTGGCTACAAACTTAATTGTAGCCTAAAGCTACAGTTTTCACTAAACAAATTAATTCAGCTACATATTTTAATAATCTAACTGTTAAATTGCATGTTCTTAAAACACATGTCAAATTTCATGTTAATCATATGTTATTTATTATTCAATCTATAAACTTATTTTTTATATATAATTTTAGACTACAAAAACTTGAAATTTTAAAATATAATTGATAACATAACTATTAATCTTTGATTTTTAAAATATTTTTGCAAATATGGGAGATCAAGTTATAAGAAGAAAATATAATATATTGGTGGATTTGTCAAAATTCACATCTAATAAAAAAAAATATTGAGAAGAGTTGTAGCCTTAGTTTACAACTAAGTTTGTTGCCAAATATTGGGTACATTGTTTTCTTATCAAATATTTGTCCATAATTCTAGCAAAAAAATAAATAATAAACTATAAGTTCATTTGAAATATTAATAAAATTATTAATTATTGTTGTTTAGTTGTTTCATTAATTTGTTTGTCTTTTATAAACTATAATTTGTAATATTGTTATTTCATTAATTATAAAATTATGAATTATTATTTAGCCTAACATAATTTAATTCATTTGTCTTTTATAATGTATTGGTTAATTATACAACTTTAATTATTGTTGTTTAGTGTAACAATAAACTATATTGCTTTAATTTGTTTTTCATTAATTATACTGCTTTAATTTGTTATATTGTTTAGCCCCTTGTGCACATTACACTAAAAGAATCAGACATTACACATCCCATGTATAGCACAATAATTAAAGCAGTGTAATGTGCAGCACATTACACTGCTTTAATTATTGTTTACTCGGCCCCATGTGCCCATCAGCCCATCTACCCCCACCCCACCCAATAGACAAGCACAAGCCTCATGCCTGATGCCCCAATCACAATAGTCAATAACCTGCCAATCAGAAAACTTCACAATCACAAATCACAATACACATTACACTAAAAGACAATTAATATCTCACAGTCACTAACACCAACACCAACACACACTCACCAACACCAACGAATAAGATAAAGCCAAATTCAAAAAGATAAAAAACAAGCAAAAAACAAAATATATATAAAGCTCATTCATTCGGCCAGTCAATCACAGAGAGAGAGAGAGAGAGAGAGTTACTAAGTTACACTAGAATAAAGAGACTTAAGAAAGAGACATTCATTAATTTAGTTTTCATTTCAGACTTTTAGTGAGATAAAGAGAAAGAGAGACTGAGAGTGAGAGAGAGTCAGAGAGAAAAAGAGATAGAAATACCTTGAGGGAGGGAGCATCGAGCACCGAGTACTAGAGCAGAGCGATCTGCGATCTGCGATTTGCGATGAGGGGCTAGCAACGAGCGACGACGATGAGGGCGAGTGAGTGAGCGACGACGATGACGAGGAACGAGCTACGGCGACGAGGAGGAGGAATGAGCTACAGCGATGACGACAAAGAGCGAGCTACGGCGACGACGAGCGAGTATTGGGGTTTTTTTGGTTTGGTTTTGGTACAAAGGCTTTGTTTTGGGTTTTTTTTTTTTTTGATAAACACAGTATTGGAGTTTGTTTTGCTTTTGCTTTGTATAGATTGTATTGGGGTTTGGTTTTCTCTGCTTTCTCTGCCAGCAACGTCACCGTGGGCTTGGCTCTATTACAATTATTATTTTTTTGGGATAGAAGAGTTTTAGTGAAGTTCAAATTTGGGATACTGAAATGAAAGCACACAGATTGCCAGCCTGGACTGATGAGGTGTCAAAATAATAAGTCATTGGATTAAATGGAAGGTTGAGATTTATGCTATTGCACATCGTGCAATACCCTAGGTATTGCACGAGATCTCAATCCAATAGGGGGAGTATCCCGTCTCTGAAAAAGTAAAAAACAATAAAGCGCGTGAAGGTATTGCACGAGATCTCAATCCAATAGGGGAAGTATCCCGTCTCTGAAAAAGTAAAAAACAATAAAGCGCGTCAAATTTCACGCGCTTTTAGATAAGAGTGGTGGAGTAAGATTACAAAAATTGTAATTTTTATGATTAACGAGGGCATCCTTTTGATTTGCCACTCCAGATTGCATTTAGCGTGCGTTTGGATTGAGATTATAAATGAAAATTATTTTACTATTAAGTTTATTTTTGCTACTATTTATGGGTTCTACTATGCTTTTTGGCACTATCATGGGCTCCACTGTACTATTTCAACTAACTTTTACTTTTATCTACAATACTTTCAATAATAATTTTTTAATTTCAGCAAAATAAGCAGTATCCAAACACACTTTAAATAAAAGTGAGAACATGATCTGTATCTTTCAAAATGGAATGTTACATAGTTAACATATAAAACCTGTTATTAACATGGTTTCAAAAAGTATTACGTTAAAAAGAATTGTTTTGGGTCCCAATTGTTTTTTTTTTTTTTTTCAAATTTTTTTTACTAATTTTAGGAGTTTTTATTCGACTGAATTAGTGTTCGGTTCTCAATTGATCTAACTAGTTCAGTTCTTTTTTTTCATAAATAAAGCTTTTACTAATATAGTCCTAGAGGGTAATTTCGAAGTCTTCATTAAATCACTGTAAACCAGCAACAGTTTTTTGGCCTAATATGGGCACATTGTAAATGATCTACATTACTTTGCTTCACATTTTTCAGCTTTCACTCTTTATCATGTATGTAGGCATTGTAATAAGGTTGCTCATTTACTAGCACAACAAGCAATTCTTTCCCTCCCTTATTAGTTTGGATGAAAGATGTACTATTAGACATTAATATTGTATTAAAAGCTTCTTTGAATAGTCTATCATAATAATATGCGTTGAACCTTTTCTCAAAAATAAATAAATACTACTGCATACTCTTGGGGTGATGGTCACTCCACAAGTATAAGTGCTTGTGGGATGTGGGGGGCAAGGGTCATGGTTCAAGTTTGCAGGAGGGAACTTCACACATATATACACTTAGATTAGGTTAGAGTAGAATTTCTATCTTGTATAAAAAAATAATAATAAAATGTTAATATAAGAACCAAAAAATACAAAAAAGTATGGTAAAAAGGAGTCCTAAATCATCTTGCCCAAAACAAAAAAAGAAAAAAAAAAAGAAGAAGTCCATAATCATAGAAGAATTCATTTGCACGACATATAACACCATCTCAAAATCAAAAATTAATAACTAAATTGCACGATATTGTAAATAATTAAAGTTAATGATCCAATTTGTTTGTCACACATAAATGCCATAATTTATTAGTAGTATTTTGCTTTTGTAAAAGTCCTAACTTGAACACCACGCACCTTTGGTGTGGTGATCACTCCATAAATATAAGTGTTTGTGAGGTATGGGTAGGCAAGAGCCACTAGGGTTCAAGTTTCTAGGAGGGAATTTCACATACATATACACTTAAATTATTCTAGAGTAGAATTTCTACCTTGTATATATTAAAAAAAAAAATCTTAACAAAAAACTTATTAGTTATTACTGTAGGGAATGAATATGAAATTCCCAACTTATGAGAAACAAAAAAAAAAAAAAAAAAAAAATAGAGAAAACACACGCCAAAGAAAATAATCACACGCACAAGACAATATTTACGTGGTTCGGCAATTTGCTTATGTCCACGGAGTTGCAGGGATTTCACTATTATTAGGGAAAAATATAAAGTGTGGCTACAGTGTTTCACACTCTCTCTAAAACTACAACAACCACTAAAAACCCTAATCACCAAAAATGGTTTTTTACATCCTGCGCATAGGATTCACAATGGACTACAAAAGGGGCCAAAAAATTTTCCCGGGGCCGTTGCCCCCGGACTCCTAAAAGGCTTGTCCATGAGCACTCCAGCTTAGGCCTATCAGCCCAAGTCTTCGCTCCATGAACTCAGCCTCAAAAAATCTCCCATTAAAAACTACACAACATTATTTCGGATTAGGTCAAGTCGTCAACCAAATCAAACACAATTAAGCTCCATAAAACCCAACAATTACATGACAAAAGAAAGAGAAAAGAAGAATCTTTGATATCAAAAATTTTATCAAATAAAAGAATTATGTCTTTTGTGTATGTGTGTGTGTTAAAATTTTTCTTAAGTAATAACTTGTGCTATGTGAAGAGGAAAAATAGTTGACAACAACTATTAATAAAAGATAAGAAGAAATAATTAAGTTCTAGAATTATAATTAAAAAAAAAAAAAAACTGCTACTAATCTAAGTAGCCCCGCCATATCGCTGCTAGTGTCTCAACAGAGGCTTGTGCTTCCACCACCGTTCAACAACCACCACCTGGTACATTTGTTTTTGTTTTTCTTTCTTTTGCTAGTATTGGTATTTAAATCTGCTAAGAACTTTTTTTATTTTTTATTTTTTTTATCTCCATGTGCGAATTTTTATAGTAGAAATTCTTGTTTTGGGACAAATGTTTGGCACCATTATATTGGCAATATACTAAACATAATTGATTAAAAGGTTATAGCTAAAAGGTAACCAAACCAACACAATTCTGATGCAAAGAACTCTGATTCAAACAAAGTCAAAAAACACAAAATGCAATTAAGTTAGACAAAGCTTTTTGTACCATAGAAGGAGTTAGACATGTGAAAAAAATATCAAATACTAAGGCCCATCAATTGGAAATTAATTTATAATATATAATCCTCTATATAAACAAAAAAAAATTAGTTTAATAGTAAACCAACATAACAAATTTTTCTTATGAAATTTTGTGTATTTGTTGTTTTCTTTCACCAACTTCAAACATGAAATTGTTGTTGATGAGGCCTTTGCAAACAACCTTGTAGAAACACCAATCCCAAAGATTAAACCAAGCAACCAAACCCCATTAGCAGTAGCCATATCTCTCTCAGGCATTTAATTAAACAACTCTATGGCATACTCAAATGCAACAGCTGCGGAAAAGGCAAATGGAGATAATAAAAAACCAAGAATTTCACAAAGACCCAACCCAAAAATTAAACCAAAACAAGAATTTCTACCATAAAAATTTGCACATGGAGATAAAAAATTAAAAAAAAAATTCTTAGCAAATTTAAATACCAATACCAGCAAAAGAATGAATGAATGAAAGAAAGAAAAAGAAAAAGAAAAAAAAAACCATACCAAGTGGTGGCTATCGAACGGCAGTAGAAGCACAAGCTGCTATCGAGACACTGGCAGCGATACGGTAGGGCTACCTATCACGGCGGCTCTAGTTCTACCGTGTCTCTCTCCCTCCGCTAGACCTAATTCTCTTCTCTCTTCTTTTTGCTGGGTTTTGGACCTTTAGGTGATTTTAAGTTTGTTTTTAAAAGTCATGTGAGTCTCATGTGCTTATTCTGTTAGTGTTTTAACGTGAGACTAACTAGAGTATTAATTTGGTAGTTGTAAATAGTTTAAGGAGTAAATTGGCCAATAAAAAGTTGAGGGGGTCTTTTGGCCAGTAGTTGAAAGTTTAGGAGGTGTATGAGCATTTTTCCCCTACCTTTATATAGATAATTTAAAGTTGTGAAGAAATCGATATGAACAAAAAGAAGACCCCCAATTTGTAAGATCATCTAGAACCACACAAGTCTAGAAAGGTGTCACACCCCTGGTGCTTCAACACCTGCTTTACCAAGACCTCCTTAATCATTTGGTTTTTTCTTGTGCTTTCCCTTTGTTGTATTTCATTTTCTCCAATTGAATGAATTATAGTTTCTTAAAAAAAAAAAAACAAAAAGAAGAAATAAGAATGCATATCTTAGTTGTCTTGGAATTTAGGTATTCACATATTCTCTAAAAACAAAAGAGGATATTTATATGGGAAGAGTTCCATTTGGTATAAAATTTAAATTGTAATGAAATTAACATTTCTAATGATCATGTATGCTGCCATCCCATTAAAAAATGGTAAAAAAAAAAAAAAAAAAAACCAAAAGAAGAAGGGTTTTACTGTAATAGAAGGAAGAGTTGCATTTAACACAGAATTTTAAATTGTAATTAAATTAGGTTTCAAAAATTAATTTAAGTTTACATAGAAGGTATGGAAATAGAGAGTTTGGGAGTAAAGAGAAACCTAAGAGCATATGCATTTGGAAAATTCTTATCTATTTTAGCATAAAAATCTTCCCTTTTTATTTTATATATTTATTATTATTTTTTTAGAGAGTTTCAACCTATTGCGTCCGCCCTAGATATCTTATACAACCATTAGAGACTTTACCAGTTGAGCTAACTGGAACCCACATTTTATTTTTCAAAACTCCTAATATCAGGTTATCTATTTTATACTATATTTCATTAAAATATCAAATTTTCTTGATTTTCTGATTTTTTTTTTCTTTATACACAACAACCACCATTTACTCTCTTTTTTCATTTTGGAATGCGTAAAAAAATAATAAAAAACTAAATGCAAAATGAGTAATACCAGTGTAAATTTACATGGTTACTATATAAGCCATGTATTTTTATATAACTTTCGTGAGATTGATGTGAGTGAATTTTGAATTTATTTTTTAAGATAGTTATAATATGCCAACTCATATTTCATCACCTGAAAATTCCAAAAGTTGTTCTCACTTTCCACAACTTTAGCCTAATTTTTTGAGTAATGAGTTATGAAAATTGAGAACAAAAACTAAACCAAACAACCTCAATTGGTGTGGGGCCCACGAAAAATTTGAGTGATGAATGATGAAAATTCAACAAACCAAACATGGCCTAAACAGTTATTATCAATGAAGAAATGATAAAGCAATAGTTGATACTTGGAGAACAAATTAGTTCTTAGTTCTTTTTATTTTTTGTTTATAGGAATTAGCTCTTTTTTCTTATATTTAGAAAAAAAAAATTTGGTGTAATTAAAGTTTAACTTTTATTATATAGTTTTTTTTTTTTAGTATATGATTTATTCCATTTGTTTCTCACATTATATGATTATATCACATGTGCACTCTAAGTGAAACTCTATTGCAAAGTTTCAAAATTGTACTAGCCTAATCACACATGCTCCGCACATGTGATGAAGATTTTATTTATTTATTTTTTTAAGTTTAATGTAATTATAAATTTGAATTTGTTTATTGTTAGTGAGGTTACATAAAAAGAGATTTTTTAAGAACCTAAATTTAGGTGCTAATTTTTATGAAAAAATATATCAAATGTGTGAGATATATTTAAATAGAGAATGTGTGCTAATTTTTAGAAAAAAAGTTTCTCCAGTAGAATTTTTTTTATTGTTTTAAATTTTGTTGAATTATAATTTTAACCATATTTTTACTTTTTAGGAATAAAAATTTTCTTATGAGATTAATGGTATTTTTGGCAGTTTTTGAATTCATAATTAACTTTCTAAATATTCTTAATCTATATATATATATATATATATATATAAAACCGAAGCCTCTGCTAGCACCACAATTTTCCATGTCAGCACAATATTTAAAAAATAATAAATAAAAATAAAAACATTATAACACCTCAAAACCCTAGCCACCTTACCCTCAAAACCCTAGCCATCTTACCCCTCTCTCAAATTAATAAATATAAAGCCACAGTTTCTGCAAACTCTCCCTCTCCAAACGTAAATATCAAAATCAACCCCTTTAATTTCTCTTTATATTTTTGAGGCTTCTATAGAGTTATAGTGAGTTATGCTGATTTTGTTTTGTATGTGTGTGTGTATAGATGGTCATAATACTCCGGTATTTCAAGAGAAGTTTGTGTTTTCGTTAATTGAAGGCCTTAGAGAGATAAGTGTTGCAGTTTGGAACATCAATACAAAAGACAATTTCATTGGCAGCGGAAAGTAATTACTTTGTCTCATATTTTTGTTTTTTGAATTGATTTTGTGTGCTTTTTAGACCCTTTTGGATCAATTTTGTTAATTAGGTGTTTTTTTTTTTTTTTATAATTTTTTTATAGGGTCTAATTGGGAAAGGTTCTTTCAAAGGGTTACGACGACCGCACTTGGTATTCGTATACTAATAGTGGGGGATAAGTGCTATAAATTACTAACCCTTTTAAGTGTATAATCTGTTTTTAAAATTATCTATAATATTTTGTCCTCCAAAAATTTTATCTCTTTAATTTTATTATATTGTGTTTCTTAAGCTATAGACAGATTTTCTTTGTTTCTTATTTTCAATAATAAATCATTTTATTGCAATACCGGTAATTGTTTGAAAAATCCAATATGTTCATATCTCTATAGAATAGAGAATAGTAGAAGCCAATTTTATTACAACTACTTAAATTGAGTTGACTTAATTCCGTACAATTACAAAGTATAGCATGAAAGATAATAGAATTAATTGTTGTAATTTTTATTTTCTTTCCATGTTTTGAATTTCCATGTTTTATTGTTGATGAGAAATTAAGGCTCAGTTACACAATATGTGTAAATTCTTCAGAAGACTACTTTAAATAGTAAGTCAATACGTCTCTTACATTTGGGTATTAGTTAGAATTATTTTCAAATGATTGTACCAATAAAAATGAATGTGTATAAATTTTGTTTAACTATCCCGTGCATCGCACGGGTTAGCGACTAGTATATAAAAAATTACAATTTTAACTATATTTTTTATTTTTTAAGAATCAAAATTACCTTATTAGATTAGGGTATTTTTGATAATTTATGAAATCATAACTAATTTTCGATTTTTTTTTTAGGAATTTGGAATCATCGATTAAAAAAAAAATTACACCACATTGAAATTCTGCTGCCAAGATTTTATTTATTTATTTTTATTTTTTCATTTTTACTATTTATTTTATTAAAATTGAAACTTTTAAAATTTAGGTAGATTTCCAACCTGATCGTGAACCGTGTTACAGTTACAGTGTTGGTATAGGAAGAAAAATGATGGTGGAGGACCTGGGAGTGGAAGCGAAGGAATCGGCGGTGCGCGAGGTCGCGAAGCTTCTGCCGCTGCCGGAGCTTCTTCAGTCCATCGCATCCATAAAGGCCGATTACATTACTCGCCAACAGGTCCTATTTCCATTCTTTAAAAAATTTCAAAATTTTTTGCCTAATTTCTAGTTTTGATTCATCAAATTTTGGCTAATTCTAGGGTTTCCTAGTTTTTTTTTTCTTTGAAAAGCGTTGAAAATCTGATTTGGCATGATGAACTGAATAAGTAAGAGTAAATTCTCTAGTGATTTGATGAGTTCTGTATTTAATTGATATGTAGTGTTCTTTGCGTTGGTTAGCAAATTCTCTCATAGGAGAAGAGAAATCCATTTTCATTGGGGCTTCTTTTTTTACCTGTTGATGATATATATCTTTGATCAAATTATCGGTCCGGGTGCAGTTCAGTGGTTCCCCTGGATTACTGGATACACGGTTCTGGCTAGTGTGGTCGTGAATTCGTGGTTTAATCCCCTTGGGTTGGGTTAAAAGGGCCCTGCCTTAGTGTTACAGGGTCAAATTTTTCACTCAATTTTCAATTTTCTACTTGTGATGGCCCTAAGTCCCTGACTTAGTCTCAACCAACACTACACACACGGTAGGAACGCTTAGAAGAACAGATTATATAGGGACTCACACACACAGCACACACTATGTTTACAGGGAACCCACCCCCAACCTTTATTACTCAATCTCAAGTACAAAGGAAACCCTTTTACAAGCTAGAGAAATGCACAGAATTTTCTCTAAGACAAAATACACTCTGCTGTTGACACCCCCAACAGCTTTAGGGTCATATACACATAAATAACTGCTATGGCAGTTACTGCCTAGTAACTGCCTGGGTCTTGGACATTCTGCCACTTGTGGTCTGACTTAGGACACCTTCAGCTGATACTGTTTTGGTCTGCTCTCCATGTTTTCAGCCCCTACATAGCAGGTCTGATCATCAGGAAAGCTAGAAATTGCTTGGTAATTGCCCATTAACTGCTCCTGCACATCAGCACACTCACAGCCCATGTCTCAGCAGATCATGGGGCTTTTGCCATCACACAGCAGCCCACACAGCATGTTTCCCACGTTTTGAGAGGCTTGGCCCATGCCCAAGTCTTCCCCCATCAGCAATACAGCCCACACAACATGTCCGTATGCAGCACACCAAGTAACTGCCATCAGCCTACTAGCATCTGTCCATGCATCAGCCAGCACCCACCAGCCCAATGCTTTGCACACCGTATCTAATCATCATGGCAGCCTAGCCCTGCCTTGCACTCAAGCCACCAAGTCCATACACAAGCAACCAGCAACTAAGCCACTAATGCCATGCACCACCAAGTAGGGTTAGCACCACTTGTATCTACCCATCATTAAAACCAACCCTGCCCACCATGGCCCTCCTCTGCCATGGCTTGGGGCATCATGTGGAGCAAGGTGCTACCACATGCCGCTCCTTCATCCTGCACGTCGATCCAACTTGAGTTTGGAGATTAGGCATGTCCCCCTCAAAGAGCCCTTAGGAGCATTACTAATCTGGCATGAGAAGCCATGAGTGCGTTGAGGAAACATGAAGCCAAGTGATTGGCCTAATGCTGCCCAAGCACTCACATTCCTCATACCATCATCAGCAACAAGTAAAGCTCCTAACACTTAGTGAGGTTCCACGACATTAAGAAAAAAAAAAAAACTTTGATCAAGCAACAATCAAGAGGATAAAGAGTGTTAATGTGAATGAAGAAGTAGCTTCAAAATGGTTACTCGTTCCCCTCATTCAGTAGTGCTAGTTTCTAGTAAAGTAGGATTTAATGAGAATGTTTGTTACTTTTTGTGAGCATGGAGATGTGGCCCGTATGGGGAAAGTCTGAATGCTTCTTAAATTAGACTTATTCTGAAGATGGTAGTTGCTTTAGATGTTAAGGATTTTAGGCCTATTAGTTTGGTGGGTAATGTTGCTACTTGCTAGTGTGCTTTGACTCGAATGACACTTTCTTGTCCTGCAAGAATAGGTGGAAGGTAAGGTTATGGGCTCAAAACTTATTGGGTGTGTATGTAATGCTTTTTTTTTTTGGCGAGTAGTGTTTGCAAATTACTTGTTGAAGTACTGGCTAATAAATTATGAAAAAGCGAGGCTTTGAAAAGTTGGTTAATTTATAATTGCTGTTAGAAAAAAGGCATTATATTGGCTTTTATTTCAATGAATTTCTTGATAAACCTTTAGATTGTCAACTCTGAATGTTGCTATTATTTTTATTGTCAGGCAAATGATGCACAACTTAGTACAATGGTTGCCGAGCAGGTTTATACACAAATTCCAATCCTTTTCATGGGGAAAACTGCTGTCATAATTATTTTTAACCATTATTTTTTTCTCTTACCTTCTATTATGAGACATTTACTGAGTTGAGGGAGCTCAACAAGTCTCATATTTCAATGTGCTTACATGGTACTTCTTTGACCCTGTAGGTTGAACAGGCACAAGCTGGGCTGGACTCTTTGTCCTTATCTGAGAAGACGATAGACCAACTCCGTGAAAACTTTGTTTCTATTGAAAAGTACGTTGTTGATGAGATATACTGAGGGGGGTTTTTCTAACATTATAAGGGGTTTAGTTTGGTATCCTATCTGTAAAATTCGAATGCAATATTTGCGTATCTGATTTTGTGGTTAATATGACTGCCTTCTGCATCAGGCTTTGTCAAGAATGCCAAACATTAATTGAAAACCATGATCAAATAAAGCTCCTCAGCAATGCAAGGAACAACTTAAATACAACCTTGAAGGTGGGTGTGTTTGGCTGAGTTGAAAAATGCTCCTGAGTTGAATAAGTTTTTTTATCATGACTAGTGTGTGTATGTGCATGTGTTATTTTATCCACGATTTGGACACCTGGAAATGGAGTTGTATTGTTCCATTTTCAATTTTCCCCCTCTATCTTGGGGCTTGAGAAAAACCAGTGGTTCCAGTAACTCTTCTTGTGCTTCTGCACTGGGGTTCGAACTCCACCAGCCTTGTCTTCCTATTTACATATAAAAAAAATGCCCTCTATCTTGTGAAAGCTGTTGCAGTGAGAATGCAGTTACACCAGAGTGTTACAACTTACATGCAACTAATCATCAATCAAGTGGGGTTGGAATTGCCTGAAAATTTTTATCTTGACTAAAAGAAAATGAGAAACCACTATCCAGTGGACCAGAAGGTCATTGGCTATTCATGTTGATTTTTTGTGAAGCATGCCTATTTTAAGTTTTAAATCTAGAGGCATGAAGCTTTAGAAAATCTAATGGTTTGTTGTTTCTTCTACTTTTCTGTGTGGTTGCTGTTAGCTCACTTCTTGATCTTTTGATAGGATGTTGAGGGCATGATGTCCATTTCTGTTGAAGCAGCTGAAGCAAGGGATTCTTTGAGTGATGATAAAGAACTTGTTAACACTTATGAGGTAATAGTTCTCTTCCCTACATACATATTATTACTTGGAACTAAATTCACATATTATAGTGTACTCATAGTCGGGTCTTTGGATTTTCGTCCTTAAATTTGTCTTAGAGGTTAACAGCTCTTGATGGGAAGCGGAGGTTTGCATTAGCAGCTGCAGGATCTCACAAGGAAGAGGTTGGCAGACTAAGGTCAGTATTGTCTTGTAAAGTTTTTTGTCACATTCTTCAGTGGTGCTAGCAGGGGCCAAGGGGAGCCATGGCATCCCGTTAGAGTAGAAGGCCCCCCGTTTTTGTCATTCATATTCACCCAACTACAAGGATACATTTCTATAAGCTCACAATCCATTCTAAGGTTTGGGGTGATTCTAATAAGAAAACAGTAACATAAAATCAAAAGTTTTAAACCTTGGTGATTTATTTTCATTTGTATTTCCTTCACATGTTAATATTAATAAATACAATTATATGGGATTATATGTCAAGCCAAAGTTGTTTTAACTAGAAGAATAAGAAAGAAACTGCTCCAGCAATCATCATTCGACATCAGCAGACAAAAAGTAAATTATACTTACTAGATCAATGACATTAAATGAAAAAAAAAAAAAAAGGAAATATGCTTTAGTATTAAGAATTAACTACTTTTACAAATTTTCTGACTAAAGAATACTCTCTAGCTTCTTCACTTGTTGCATTTATAGTTCTTGTAGTGAGCCCAAAGCTAGTAACAATTATACATCAAAAAAGTATAAAAGAGCTGGATGCTAGTTAGCAGATCAGGGGTTAAAAAAGAGCAAAGAAAGAAAATGTTAAGCTAATTCTAAGCTGTCAGTTCTTGCCAGTTTTTCAGCAAATCTTTTGGTGTTTTTCAATCCTAATACTATAGCCAATTTATAAGAGTTGGGAAAATTCTTGAGGCAATTGCTATGTCTCTATATCCAAGCCACAAATTTTTTATGATTTTATCAATGAGCTTGACATTAAAGAGGCAATTGAGTGGCTAGCTTAATTTGGTGTTGCTGATGATTGGTGTTTTCTAATTCTTGGTTCAAAGCAGCATTGATGATTTTATTTTAAGTTAATGCTTGAATTATCTGCCCTTGATGCATTCAACATTTAATTACTTTGAAAAGGTGAATCGAGATTTTTTTTTTGGCTGCAAGAACAACATAAGTGTGGAAAGTAGAAATTGGCTTTTAAGGATGATGATGATGATGATTATGACAATGATGCCTTTTATATTAAATGTTTCACTGTAAAAATATTATTTCCATGATTTTTTTGATTAATGCTACTTTGAAGCTTAGTGACTACTCTCTCTCTCTCTCACTCATATGGGCCATGAACCAGAGAATATTTTGAAGATGTAGATCAAACTTGGGAGACATTTGAGAAGACATTATGGGGTCATATTTCCAACTTCTATAAACTTTCTAAAGAAAGGTACATTTTTTTTGTTCTAATCTGGAAAAACTTAAGATTTGTGATTGCTCTTATTCCATATGAAATTCATTTTATCTCTTGCACCCAACTTTAATGAGGTTCTTTCTTAGAAAGATTTTGTACTTATTTAAGCTTTATAGATTGTGCATTACTTGCGATTTGATATAATATTTTGTGTTTGGTGGTTTGAACTGGCCTGAGATTTGGCTTTGATTCACTTTTTGGAAATGCTTATTGGTATTTACTTGCCTTCTAATTTATCTTACTTGCAAATGCCACAAAGTAAAAATGTGCTTAGAAATCAGTATGATAAGCATGTTAGCTGCTGAGTCATCTCTATCTTTCTCTTTCTCTTTCTCTTTCTCTTCCATCATTGCCCCACCTAAAGAAGAAAAAAAGTAAAAATTGCATGTGGGGCCAAAGGTGGAATATATATATATATATATATATAATTTTTTACATTCTTTTACTGGATGAAGGTGGCATATATGTGATGTACAGGCAACTAATTTTTTTAGGGATACCATTGAGAATGACACTGTATTGATGCACCAAAATTAGGCCCAACGTAGTGAGAGATCTGTTTGATACTGCAACTTTGTGCAGCAAGTAGCAGAATACTAAAGCTTATGTTTTAAGCTTTAAAAATGTGGAAGTTAATGGTGGTGATGCAGTTTTGGGCTGATATTTGATGCAGAGACTGATTGCCTTTTTTTATGGTTATTTATCATTTTGTGATTTCATGTTTTTGTGGGCTAGAATTTCTGAGCATTAGAATATGCTTTAGCTTAGATGAATTGCTTACTTGTCAAGAAGATAGAATTTAATTGAAAATTGACTAGCATTTTGTATACCTCATGTACAACTGCTGCAGTCCCTCATGACACTTTTAATCATTGTATTAACTAACTTAATTATCAAAAAAATAATTGTATTAACTAACTTATATAGACAACCATTTAATCATAAATAAAGATCTTGCTTTCCATTTTGGGATGTCCCAAAAGGAGTGTTCACTTCCAAAAAATAATAAAAACATTTTCAACTTAATCTACCCATATTATACCTTATTCCAACCAAAAAAGAAAAAGAAAAAATCAACGCATTTTAAAAGTCATGTTACCTTCAGGCATTTTAGTAAGGTTATTATACTCTTTCTTCGTCATCAAACATTGTGTCATTTAAAACTAAACATTTAAATTGGGATGGATTATTAAGCTCGTTAATGCTCTTTTGATCAAATGGCATCTCCTTCATAAAGAAGGGTTGATGGATATGTCACATGTTAAATATCCTATAGGTTTGTGAATTTTAACTGTTTCATCATCTTTGTTAGATATGTTGCACCAGTAGGACCAAAATCTTTTCTCTGAGTAGTGGTCCAAGCAAAATAGGCCTGTCTTCTAATAATTGCCTTCCCCCCCCCTTCTCTCCCTCTCTTCTCTTGCTGGACTTGGAAGTGTCTCATTTTGATATGGATTTATTTTCCATTCTTTTTGGCGCACATGCTTCAAAGTCATTATTGCTTAGGTTATTTATGTAATCTGTTTTATGATTCTTCTGATGGTCATTTAATTGTTTTACATCTGTTCTTTTTTTCAGCCCACAAACTTTGGTTCGTGCTTTAAGGTATTTCTGTGATGAACATCCTTAGTCTTTGTCTTCTTATATATTATTTTTGAATTTTGTTTTAACTTGCTTTGTGTCTTTCTTCCTCTCATTCTTCCCAAACTAGTTTCGTGGGGGTAAATTTGATATTACCAATGTTTTGTTCAAACAAATGATGTGTGTTTCTTAATTAATAGGTAATAGATAATTTTATTAAAAAAATAGAAATAGTAAAACAAAGTTACATACCAATTGAAATTTTCTGCATCAATCCACGTCAGAGAATGACGTGCATTTTGTTTTGGTAGGTAATTAAAAATTTATAGAAAAATAATTCAAAGTTATTGACCAATTTAAAATTTATCAATACTTTTGAGAGGATAACGCCTAGGATGCATGTATACTCCGTTTTGGCTCACGTACTGGTATCCCATATGTATCATACTTTGATACACCTAAGATACGTAGTCCTAGTCATTTTTATTTTTTTTTTGGGAAAAAAAATGCCAATACGTTCAAGATATGCCTGTGATACAGTTTGGATATTGTTGAAACCCAGCCCCTGATAGTGAGAGATATTGTTGAAACCAATATTTTTTCTATATTGGTTTCAATGTTGAACGCTTATCTAGTTATCTTTTATTTACTCTTTTGGATCTTGGTTTGTATTCTAAACATTATTTTATGGTTTATATTCTAAACATTATTTTATGGCCATGGATTTACTCTATTATCTATTATTGCTCTTAATTTTTTCTTATAGGTAAAAATAATTTTATTGAAAACTATTGTTCTTAAATTGATATATGCTTAACAATATATGAATAATAAATGCTAAAAAATAAAAAAATTTAATAAGTAATTATTAATTATTAATTATTACACGTATTCCCGATGTATCAAACCCTAGGTTTTTCAAGAAATGTTTTATCCCCGTACCTGTACTTGTGCCCATGCATCTTAGGATAATCCCAAAACGACAAAAAAATATGAAAAAGGAAAAAAATAAAACTCCAAAAACCCTACAAATTCCCTGTATATTCTGTACCACCAAAAAAACCCCTAAGTCTAATACAGACTATTTGGAGAGAGGAATAACCAAACATTCAACAATAGACTTTACTGTTATAGAGCTAAAATCAAACTTATTGGGATCTGACTGGTTTTGAAGTTTTAACCATAGGCACAAGTGACAAGTTCTGTTGCATATTTTGTTGATTCCCTCTCTTCTTGGTTTTTGTCCATGATGTATAGTTCCTGTATACTCAGGTGACACCCTTCTTCTTTTTAATATATTTTTATTACTTATCAAAAAAAAAAATCATTTAATATGCACTTTCTTTTTTAAATAAAAGGTACAAATTTACTAAAATAACCTCATTAATTTAAATACTAGTGAAAGAAGGATATTGGTTTTTTAAATTAAATAAAATGGTAAGTTAGGAAATTTATTTGTTGATTTTTCAAAGAGGACTACTTTTTGGGACATAAGAAAGTGGAATAAAGGACTAAGAACTTGGGGGACAGAGGGAGTTTTTATTTAGGAGGCCATTTTGATTCATTTTCTTGTGCTAGTCTTGTAGTGTTTAATTATATTTCTCTACTGTTTCTATCCCTTCTAGGGTTGTTGAAATGCAAGAAATCTTTGATCAACAAGTTGCTGAGGAAGCAGCTGAGGCCGAGGGAGTTGGTGCAATGGCTTCAGTTTCAAATCCTCGTAGAACTGCCAAGTAAATATTTTGAATTAATTTTCAATTTTAGTTACTTTCTTTCACCTTGAAGTTTGGTTATAATTTCAAGTCATGGTTCCTTATATTCATAATGTGTATAATCTTTCTCAGAAGCTTTCTTAAACTGTATATCACAACCTTATTTTTTAAGGTTACATAATGCACCATAGTTTTGTTACTTTTTCTTATTTCCTACAGGAAGTCGACCAATGTAACAACTTCTTCAAAAAATTTATCACATCAGAAATTGAATGTTCAGGGGAAAGGCTATAAGGATAAATGCTATGAGCAAATAAGGAAGACTGTTGAAGGACGATTTAACAAACTTCTGACAGAGGTATTCTTTTAATGGTTACTCCGTTGTAGAACCATTGAGTGTTAAATATCTCTTATTATAACAGTAATTTGTGCATCAGCTTGTTTTTGAGGACCTTAAAGCAGCGTTGGAAGAAGCTCGAACAGTAAGTACAACTTAAGTTTTCAATTTTTATGTTTTTGTGCTCTACTTCTTAGTGGAGGCTGACTAATAGCATTTTTTTGTGTGTGTGTATATATTTTATATTGTTTTTTCCCCTTTAACAAACCAAAGTACTACTATATGTACTATTGAGTGGACACATGACACGCATTTATACATTATATGTATGTATGTAAGGTTTTAAGTTAGTAATAAAGTAAGTTAGCTTACAAAGATATCATAATCTCTTATTATATGTATGTATGTAAGGTTTTAAGTTAGTAATAAAGTAAGTTAGCTTACAAAGATATCATAATCTCTTATTGATAAGAACGCAAAACTTTTCATCCCTTAAAATAAATGATCATGTCCCTTGATTTGGACTAATACAAGTTGTATGTAATAAAAATAAATCAGAAGCAAATATCCTTAAATAACCTAAAGATAAAGTAGGCTGCTATATTACCATGTGAATAGTATAGCTATATATCCTCTAACATTATTCTTTATTTTAGGTTTTCAGATTGTGTGTCCTACATTATTTCTCCGCATGTTGGAAGACAACTCATACTTAAGTTTGTTTTCAATATCCTGCAGTCTATTGGAATTTTGAATAATCCTTTCCGTCCTTTCTTTCTTTGCCACCTTGCCAAATATAGAGTGATCTCCTTAACATCGATAAGTTGATAAGATTTTATGCATAAAAAACATGAGCTTGTGAATTCTCCTTCAAATGAACAGTACACAATGAATAACAAATTAGCATCATTAGGTAGCATACAACACAGGACTTTGCTCATTTCATGCTAGGTGGAATAATGAATAATTATACATTATTCATTTACCACAAGGAGCTTGTAAAAAACCTGATTTAGATTTTTGTTTCATTGATAATGTTGGTTGTTTCTTTTACAACATTCAGATTGGAGAAGAGCTCGGAGATATTTATGACTATGTTGCCCCTTGTTTCCCTCCAAGGTTTGCACTGTGTCAAATCTACCTCTTTTTTTCTTCTTTCTTCTTCTTCTTCTTCTTACCTTTTTGTTTCTTTCTCTTTAATTTGAGGTTTGTCCTTAAGATTATATTTTTGCTATATCCTCTTTTTACCCCTTAATTATTCCCTTATGAGGTACTGTTGGATGTCTCAGTCTTTTTACCTAAATATGCTTGCTTTTACATAGTATCCTTAGGCTTATTGTTACTTTCTATTTAAGGTTTTGTTTGTTGGTGTGGGTAGTAGTTGGATGCCAAACAATTGGCTGTCCTGTTTGTTAACCTGGTAGTGGATGACTCAGCCCTCCAAATGTAATTCTGTTCTACTAGGAAGGCTTAAGAAAGCATTCTTGGGTTAATTTGAGTCTAAATCCCTCTTTTGCTGATCCAATATCCAAGTCTAAGCAAACTTCAATTTACAAGATTTGACCAATGGAGACCCAAGTCAGATTGTTTTCTATAATTCACCTTCAGTTAAGCACTACAGTTTGTTGCCCTGCACACTTAAAAGGCAGCAGTCTGAAAATTTCTGGAGGAATATGGGAATGAGTGGTTCTACAGCTTGTTCCATCTTATCATTTCGCTTTCATAAAAAGAAAAAGTGTCCTGACAGCCATATACCTTACAATCCAATACAACTGAGTGCAAATTCTAGTGGGTTGCAATGTAATAATTTAAGAAAAAAAAATTGATTGTCTATGAAATAGTTTGTTACGGGAGAGCGATTAATGCACTGGTGAGAACAAGTGAGTTGATTCAAGTTGAGAGAACAAAGTCAGGTAGAGGAAGATCTAAAATTGCATTAGTAGAAATCGAAAAAAAGCGATTCTAAAAAAAATGTTGTAAAAAAGCACATGTTAATTAAGGAGATAACACGACTTCAAATAGAATAAAATGGTAGAAAATAATGTGGCCAAACCTGACTAGTTTGTTGTTAATCCATAGCTGACCCCAAAATTTTGGGATTAAGGCTTAGTTGCTGAAGTATTGAAACAGTTTGCTAATTTATATTTGGGCTACTTAGGCTTCTGGTAGTCATATATCTTATTTTGGTTCTGCATGTGTGTGCCAATGTTCAAAGCCCAGTCATCACTTTTGTGAGCAAGGTTCTAGTTTATTGGAAGGGTTAATGCAGCTAGCATTATCATTCTATATTTTGTGCAGTGTGTGTGTGTGTGTCCGAGCCGCATGGATGAGTGCGTCATCACATATGCCTGTACTTGAATTAAACTCGGGAATTATGTTGAGGGTTATATTCATGTAAATGTTTTATTTGTACTGATTCAGTCTTCCATGCTGGCAGATATGAAATATTCCAACTCATGGTAAATCTGTATACTGAGAGGTTTATTCAGATGCTTAGATTGCTCGGTGACAGGGCAAATGAATTAACAAATATAGAGATTTTGAAGGTATTTTGCTCAAATCCTTTGAATTTCAAACAGGCATCTTATTTTTCAAATAGCCTTTGCAGACGTAAACAGACCATGTGCTATGGCACATGGAACAACTTGGCTATTTGCAAGTTAACTGGGACCAAGATGTGTCATTGTAGTTAGACTTGCACTTTGAATTTTGACGGAATCTAGTTTGGATAAATTTAATTTTTGTTGCCATTGTGAAGATATTATCATAGTAAAATAATTAGGCTAATAGAGGTGGATTTTGTTAGCAATTTCTTTGTCTATCAAGTGATGAATGAGCATCTAAATTCATAAAAACTGTTGGTTAGTTGATGATAAGCTCCACCCTGCTGTTGCTGATGCTGCTGACTGATGTAATTATTGGTCTCCAGAGGTCATTCATTGTGCTCTACAACTGGGTAATTACATTACTGGAGAACCGCCCTACTGCCTAATAATTACATCAGACATGGCACTGCAACTTTAATTAAAGTACTTGGGGGTGGAAAAGTAGCTTAAGTATTTTTCTTATTGAAGGCTTTGAAGTATATTTTATTTCTGAATTTCATATTTCCATTTGAATTTCTTTTTCCTACTTTCTGTTTCTCTTTCTTATTGCCTACAACTAGGTAACTGGTTGGGTAGTTGAATATCAAGAAAACCTGATAGGGCTTGGTGTTGATGACTCTTTGGCTCAAGTTTGTTCTGAGAGTGGTGCCATGGATCCCCTCATGAACTCATATGTGGAGAGAATGCAAGCTACAACAAGGGTAATTATTTATCTGCCTTATCAATCTATTGCAACCTATCATAAAAAAAAATAAAAAAATCAACCTGTTGCAAATCTTATTTGATAGTTTATGATATTACGCAAATTACCTCTCTACTTCTCCCATGTAACTATTGCTTTTTACTGGTTTTGTTTTCTAGAAATGGTACTTGAATATCTTGGAGGCTGATAAGGTACAGCCACCAAAGAAAACTGAGGATGGAAAGCTGTACACACCAGCTGCAGTTGATTTATTTAGAATCCTAGGAGAGCAGGTGCAGATTGTTCGGGAAAATAGCACCGATGTCATGCTATACAGAATTGCCTTGGCAATTATTCAGGTGATTAAGACAATTTTTCATGAACATATTTGATATGTATTAATTTCTCAAAAATTAAATTACGACTCATAAAGTAAAAAAGAATTTTAGAATAGGTTCACATAAATTCGTAATATAAAGTGTGCATGGAAAATTTTTTTTCTTCAACTTTCTTCATGTTTATGTTTTTCACATCCAGGACCATGCAGCAGTGATAACATGTTTGGACATACGCTCACATTAATAAAGATTGTTTCCTATTAAAAAAAAGGAGGGTGAATACTTCCTCAGGAAGTAATCTTGGCTATAAAAAGTGTCAGCTCTGTATTCTTTGTTGAGGGGATGAAATGAATTGAAAGTTGAGCTTGTTGAGTTATTGCTTGGAATTTTCCTCCCTCTCCTTCCTCTACCTTCCTATCTAATCTTATCTCTCGTTGCTACTTTCAGCATTCTTGTATCCTATTCTTTTCTAACCTGATTTCCAACAAAATCAGATTCGTTGCCTACTACATATCGAACCTAAAACTTTCCAACAAAATTAGATTTTAACTTCAGCTGAAATTAAATGCTAAGTTACTCTTTTCAAAACTTCATTGTCCTAATGCTACTGAGTTGGGGTCTGGTTTTTGTCTTGTTTGGTATCCATTGGGTGATGCTGAGAACTGTAGTGGATCTAAATCTAATAGCTTGTTGGCAATGAAAGTTTGGGCGTCATTGTAATGGTGTTATTTGGAAGGCTGTCCCTCACTGTTTTATGTGGTGTAGTTGGCGGAAGAGGATTTGGATTTTTGAAGATTTAGAGAGGAATTTACCGGATCTGAAATTGTTTTTCTCTAGAATGGATGTCAGCTGTAGGAAGTCACTCTTTATTTTTGGTTTGTGATTTGATAGATGTTTGAAATTTGAGTGTTTGACTGTATACTTGGGTGACTCTTTATTTAATTCAATAAAGTTTCATTAATTATCAAAAAAAGAAAAGCTACTTTTTTCAAAACCTGCAGAATTAGAGTTAGAATATAGTTCCATCTTGTTTGAAGTGGCAAATTAGGGAAAGATTAGGAGGACTTTGAGGGGCCAGAGCCATCTATGAAAAGAGTAAAATCTCATTGTCTTGGATTTCTCTTCTATTTAAAGACATTGGATGGGAGCATACCTTCCAATGGCTCTCTCTTCTATTTGATGTTAGTGGATGGCAGTAGAATGATGCCAAAAAAAAAAAGAAAAAAAAGAAAAAGGAATTTCAAAGAAAGTTGCTATAGCCAAACAGCAGGTACCAGGAGCTATTTTTGTTTCCTTAATTGCTCGCAATAGCAGGTCGGGTTAGGTTTCCTCTTAGCTCTCTTTAGATACATGTCCTTATGTTCTGTAGGCACAACCCTAATAAATGCACGCCCAAACTTTTCCATGTGGTTGGGTGTATAGGAAAGTTTAATTGGCAATTCTACCTAAAGCTCACCCACCATGATATAAATTATATCTATAATTGTTGCAGTAACCCATCCTCGAGCTACAACATCAAGGTCCACCAAGGCCGATTTTGTGTCTTACTGACTCCAACAAGAATTCACAAGAGGAATTCTTAAAGGTCACTTGGAATTGGTATGCTGAGGAGATCCCATACCCGGCCTCCTTAAACCAACCAGGTTCGTAGATCCAAGGGGTTATTGCATATCCTTTTTTTTTTTTCCTCTAACATTAGGTGTTTTCTTCTCCATTACTGTGGGTGTAAACTTTAAATCAAAGAATCTGGTTGAGGTTTTGCACTTTCACAAAATTCAAGTTCAAATTAAAGTTCCGAGAATCTGTACACCAAAAACTTGAGAAAAGGGAATTAGTAGAAAACACCATGATATGCAACAACCCCTTGGTTTGTTGCATATCCTCTCTTCTTTTTTTCTTTTTTCTTTTTTTTTTCTTTTTTTATAATTTTTTTTTTATCTAACACTAGGTGTTTTCTACTAATTCCCCTTTCTCTGATTTTTGGTGTGCAGATTCTTAAAACGATAAGCTAAACTTGAATTTTATCGAAGTGCAAAACTTTAACTGAATTTTTTGGTTTGAAGTTTACACCCATTCTAATGGTCACTCCATGCCTCAAGATGCTATAGCCGAATAGCAGATACCAATGACTATTTTTGTTTCCTTCATAGCCCACAATAGTAGGTGGTGTTAGGTTTCCTTTTAGCTCTCTCTTGATGCATGTCCTTAGGTTCTATAGGGCCCAGATAAGTGCATATCCAACCGTTTCCGCATGGTAGGGTGTATAGAAAAGTATAATAGGCAGTTCGGCCAAAAGATCACCCAACACAATATAAACTATATCTATAATTGTTGCAGTAACCTATCCTCAGACTACAACATCAAGGTCCACCAACGCCGATTAAGGCAGGTTTCGTGTCTTTTTTACTTCAACACGAATTCACAAGAGGAATTCTTAAATCTGACTGGGAACTGGTATGCTAAGGAGATCTCATGCCCCCCCTTCACAAACAAACTAGGTCCATGATCCAAGGGCTGTTGCAAATCTTTCTTCTTCTTTTTTTTTTTTTTTTTTTTTAATTTAACACTAGGTGTTTTCTACTAATTCCCATTTCTCTAATATTTGGTGCGCAGATTCTCCAAATGTTAAGCTGAACTTCAATTTGTGGAAGTGCAAAACTACAACCAAATTTTTCGGTTTGAAATTTACACCAACTCTGATGGTCACTCTATTCCCTTTGTACCCACTATTTGGCTATAGCATCTTGAGGCACGAAGTGACCATCAGAGCAAGCGTAAACTTCAAACTGAGGAATTCGGTTGAGGTTTTGCACTATTGCTAAATTCAAGTTCGGCTTAACCTTTGGAGAATCTACATGCCAAAAATTAGAGAAAGGGGAATTAGTAGAAAACACTTAGTTTTCTTGGATATTCAACAACCACTTGGATCCACAAACCTGGTTTGTTCTTGGAGGCTAGGTATGGGATCTCCTCAACATACCAATTCCCAAGGACCTTTAAGAATTCCTCTTGTGAATTCTTGTTGGAGTCTACAACACATGAAATCTGCCTTAATTGGCCTTGGTGGACCTTGATGTAGTAGCTAGAGGAGGATAGGTTACTGCAGCAATTATAGGTATAATCTATATATTACTAAAAGCTGAAGCGTAGCATTTATTATTGCTGAGTTCTTGTTGCGCCACCTCATTGCCACATCATTTGCCATATAATTTTTATTCTTTTTTAATTCTTTTTTTTACAAGAAAATATATAAATAAATTATTAACTTTACATATTCATCTTTGTCAGTTTTAACATCTATATATATATATATATATATCCTTTTTATTTCCAATTTTCCTATAATTTTTTTTGACATTCACTTTATTTTTTAAAAATATTTACACTTTCTTCCATCTTTCTTCTTCCCTTACCTTTTCATCTTCCCACTACCCTCTACTTTAATATCACTATTCATCTTTCCCTTCATCTTCCTTTATTTGTCTCTTCTTATTCACTCCATCTTACTATAAATTTGTCACTCTTTTCCATTCTTTGCATAATTTTCTCTCACAAAAAGGTTCTCTCTCTCTCTCTCACACACAATGTTTTGGTGGATTTTTATTTTTTATTGCATCTCCGCTTTGGGTTGATAAATTTTTGTGTTTTTAAGAACTCTAATTTAGGTTTATACGATTTAGTTTTGTGTTTTAGGTTTATTTTTTTTTTCCGTTAAATTTTATCCAATTACGTTATAAAAAATTAAAGATAGTAGATAAAAATATAATAGTATTCCATTACATAGCATAATTTGGATAATTTAGTGTTTATTGTTATATCTTTTAATTTATTTTTTTCTTCTCATCTTATTTTATTCAATATTCAAATTCAACTGCATCCTCCTTATCATTAAATTATTGATATTTTCTCTCTCTCTCTTTTTGTTTTAAAAAATAAAAAAGGTAATATTTTACTTAAATTCAAATAAAAGAAAATTGTGCTCATCAAATTGTACTCATTTTTTTTTTAACATTTACACTTTCTCCAACCTTTTTCATTCTCTTTACCTTTTCATTTCCCTAAACATTCTACCTTGATATCACTCTTCCTCTTTCCTTTTATCATCCTTCTTTATTTTGTTTCTTTTTATTATCATTCTCTTAGTATAAATTTGTCAATCACTCTTCTATTCTTTACATAATTTTCTCTCACAAAAAATGTGTTATTTCCCACTCTTTCTCCCTCAATTTTTTGGTGGATTTTATTTTTACTTTTCTTGCATCTCTATTTTAGCTTGATAAAATGT